>NC_044311.2:94307950-94615450 GCF_007474595.2 Lynx canadensis
AAAGTGGGCATGAAACATGTATATCTTCAGAGTATGCAAGTCACTCAGCAACATAAATAAAACAGGGGATTTTGTCCCTGATGATTTATCTTCATGTCAAAGCATATCCTGTAATATAGATAGATAGATAGATAAATTGTAACATACATAATGTAATATATATAGAAAATATATTTGTAATACAATATGTATAATATATATAATGTAATATAGATGTATTTGGTAATATAGCATAACATATATAACTATATGTAACATGTACATAACTATATTCAAGTATATATACTATGTACAACCATATCCATATGTATACATGTATATAACTATATGTATACTATGTATAACAATATATATATACACATATATATGTTTTAATATATATGTAGATATATGTTTATGTGTGTATATGTACATATATGTGTGTGTATATATATGTATATGTGTGTGTATATATATATATGTATATATATATAATGCCAAGAGGAAAAGCCATTTGTTTTAGCAAAAACAAAGCAATCTTTTTCTTAAGTGTATTTATTTTGAGAGAGAGAGAGTGAGCATGAGCAGGGGAGGGGCAGAGAGAGGGGGAGAGACAATCCCAAGCAGACTCCATGCTGTCAGCACAAAGCCTGACACATGGCTCGATCTCTCACATGAACCATGAGATCATGACCTGAGCTGAAACCAAGTGTCAGATGCTCAACCAACTGAGTCACCCAGGTGCCCCAGCAATAAGCCAGTTCTTACAACTTGCCAGAGGGGTTTCAGAACAGGAATGGAGACAAACACTTGATGGTAGGCAATTGAAAGGTGAGAGGGTGGTGAGGAAACAGGCAGTGGATATGGAAAATTCATTTGAGAAGCTGAGAAATGTGTGAGGGAGAAGGTTGGGAGAGAGAGACTGAAAGGAGAAAGAGCAGAGACACAGAGAGAGAAAAGAAAAGCATCAGGCAGAGATATGTTCAAGACTGGAGGGTGTGTGTGTGTGTGTGTGTGTGTGTGTGTGTGTGTGTGTGTATGATTAAAGGGCAAGACACAATGAAGGATGAAAGATAAAGGGTGTGCAATTTAGAGAACTAAATCTCAGAGGAGAGGACCTCTTGCAAGGAGAGCCCAGGCAAGAATATGAGGCATAGAAGGTGAACTCTTTGCTGTATACTTAGCAGAAGACAAGAATGGAAGCAAACCAGCATTCACTAAATACCTCCCACATGCCAGGGGTTTTGCCTGTCTCTTTGATTTGAAATGCTCACTCCAGAGCATTACCTGAATTTATGAGTACACCGATGTTCAGAGAGATTAGGTTAGTTACCTGTAGCCAGATAGCCAGTAAGTGGCAGAACTATTAGATTCAATTTAATGTTTTCAAAGCCACAGTTTTTTCCCTACACCTCTTCAACCTTTAAAACTATATCTAGTAGAAGACAAGGGTAGGCAAGTATCTCTGCCAGGACAGAAAGAAGGTTAGTGGTGTAGTAGGACCCACATTTCATAGCAGCTGAGGAAGCCCTAGGGCATAGTTACACACGTAGCATTGTAGCAGGTAAGCTACTGTGGAGGGCTGGCCAGTCCCAGGAATGGGTGAAGTTAATAAAATTGGAAGAATGGCTCCCACATTACTTTTCGGTATTACCGGGGAACAAATGGAGTAGATTGAGGACAGCAGCCCAAGGAGAGGGACGTGTCCAGAGTGAGCATATGGGGTGTTGAAAGAGGCAGAACCTGAAGTTGCAGCTGGCCATGGGTTCAGGTGCATGAGACATGATAAAGGCCAAAAGATCAGACTCTGCAGGAAGCAAGCTCAGGAGGTGTGAGGATGGCATATGAGGCCATTTGTTCCGCGATTCAGCTACTTATCTCTCCACCACACCTCCTCTCCCAGGGCTCGGTACTCTGGCCCGAGCAGACATCTTTCAGTACTTCCTCAAGGGAGCAGCATTCTCTTCTCTGTATGTGCTGTCCTCTACCTGGATGCCTCCACTGACCCCTGTGTCATTCTTCGGCTTTTTTCCCCCTCAGGTTTCAGGTTGGAGAACGAGTCTTCCTGACATACTTGGACTGGAGCAAATGCTTTCTGTTGAACTCTGTTGAACTTTATCATACGTTTAAAATTATATTGCACTTGTTTATTTAGTTGTCTCTCTGCCTGCTCTGGATGGAAAGTTTCATGAAGGCAGACCATGCTGATTGTTACCTCTTTCAGCTCCAGATGTGTGGTGTAGCTCCTGGCACATAATAGGGGCTCCATACGTATTTGTTGAAAGAAAGAATGAATGAATGAATGATTTAATAAATTACTTGAAAGATATATTTTATTCTACCTCTTCTTCCTGTCTGAATTAAATTGTTCCCCTTGGTATTGTTTAAACTCTAATTTTTTCCTCTGGGTAAAGTACTTAATTAGCATCTTCATGAAGAATATTCCCACATTACATTACCATTATGCATCTTCTCAGATCTTCTGTATATTTTCATCTGGGCAATGCAAACTCAAATGTCCAAAGTGGAGCTTATCTTACTCCCAAAACTCTTTTCTCCCCTGATTTTCTTATTCATGTCTGTGGCAGTAACATTTTTCTCCTGGATACGCAGCTGTAACCCTCCCTTTCCTCTTCATAGCCTGGCCACTAATCCTTATTTTTTATAATGCTTTCCTAGTGATTCTTAGGATATAACCCTTGTCCATGACCTTATTAATTACATGCCTTCATTATATTGAAAAAATCTGGTATTTCAACAAATGATGCTTGTAAAACTGTATATCCACATGCAAAAAAATGAAATTATATCCATACCTCATACCATGTATGTAACAAAAGTTGATGTAAATGTTAGAGCTAAAACTATATATTTTTTAAGGTTTATTTATTTATTTTGAGAGAGACAGGGTATGAGAATGAGAATGAAGATGGGAGGGGCAGAGAGAGAGGGAGAGAAACAATCCCAAACAGGCTCCACAGGGCTCGATAGTACAAACCACACAATCATGACCTGAGCTGAAACCACGAGTTGGATGTTTAGCTGACTGAGCCACCCAAGTGCCCCAGAACTAAAACTATAAATCTTCTAGAAGAAAGTGTAGATAAATATAGTTTCCTGGGATGGACACCTAAAGCAAAAGTGATGAAAGAAAAAATAAATGTAGCTGAGCCAAAATTTAAAGTTTTGTGCTTCAAATGTTTTTTAATGTTTATTTATATTTGAGAGAGAGAGCAAGCGAGAGAGCACGAGCAGGGGAGGGGCAGAGAGAGAGAGATGGAAACAGAATCTGAAGCAGGCTCCTGGCTCTGATCTGTCAGCACAGAGCCTGATGCAGGGCTCAAACCCATGAGCTATGAGATCGTGACCTGAGCTGAAGTTGGACACTCAACTCACTGAGCCACCCAGGCACCCCTGAAGTTTTATGCTTCAAAGGACACCATCAGAAAGTAAAAGGGCAACCCAAAGAATAAGAGTAAATACTTGCAAATTATATATTGGATTATATATCTGACTTGTATCCAGAATATGTAAATATATATAACATATAAATAAATAACTCTTAGAACTTGCAATAAATATTATTTATATTACAACTCATAAATATTATTAGTCATTGGGGAAATACAATGAGATACCACCTCATACCTACTAGTATGTATACTAGTTATAACCTAAAAGACAGACAATAATAGGTATTGTCAAAGATTTGGAGAAATTCAAACCCTTGTACAATGATGTTAGGAATGTAAAAAAGTACAGCTATTTTGAACAAATTTTGGCAGTTCCTCAAAATGTTAAATGTAGAGTTACCATATGACTCAGCAACTCCTCTTCTATGTATATACCCAAAAGACATAAACACGTGTCTACACAAAAAGTTTTGCAAGAATGTTTATAGTAGCATTATTTATAATAGCTTGAAGTGGAGTTCACCTAAATGTTCATCAATTAATGAATGGATAAATTAAATATGATCTATCCATATAATGAAATATTTTATCTGGAAATAAAAAGAAATGAAGAATTGACCCATGCATACTACAACATGGATGACCCTTGAAAAATTATGTCAAGGGAGCCAGTCACAAAAGACAACATACTATATCATTTCATTTGTATGAACTTTCCAGAATATGCAAACCTATACAGATATTAAGTATATTAGTTTATTAATCTATGTAAGGGCTGGAGAGGAAAGGGAAGGAATGAGGATTGACTGCTAATGGATACAAGTTTTTTCTAGGGCGGAGCAAAAATGTTCTAAAATTAGATCATGAGGAATGCACAACCTGAGAATATGTTAAAAATCACTGACTTCTACACTTTCAGTGGGTGAACTATTATGTGATTTCCATCTCCACAAAAATGTCTCCTAGATTGTTCTCTTCATCTCTTCCACTTTTAATCCATCCAGCTCATTACTGCAAACGAAACCATCATTTTGTGCATTCATTTTTCTGCTCAGCACCCATTGATTGCTCTCCATTGACTCCAAGGTCCAAATGCCTTCATTTGGTATTCTTCATGTCCTAATCTCAGTGTGCCTTTTTGACACCCTAACCTGCTTTGTCACATCAATTCTCTGCTTCACCTGGATGGGCTTACTCCCTTGTCCTGTCCTGTACCATGTTGGTCCCCTTCTCTAGAAAGCCCTTTCTTCTTCTTTTTTATGAATCTAAATCTTGCTCTTCTTTTAGCCACCATCTGGTCAATGGTATTTCCTTGGCACATGGACTTCTCAGCAATTTCTCTCTTCCATGATCTCTACTACTCATTTTGTACCTATGATATTTTACCTCTGTGGTAAATGGAGAGCAAAGTTATGTTAAAATTATTTAGTAACAAAGGCAAGAAAATCAACATGCGTATTCAGAACCCTCCCCAGAAAGAATCCCATTTTATGTTATGATTTGGAAATAATTTAATGATGAGTTTAAGGTGCCAGGACGTGATAATCCTAAAACATAATCGGTTTAAAATAGACTTCTTGAAAACCAGATAGCATCAGGTGGGAATGTTGTAATTGACAAGATAACTTAATGACTGATAATGAGTATTGGAAAAGAGGAGTTAGAAAGAAAAAACCTGGTAGTCGATCTTCTGGGCTGTCTTGGCCCTAATCCTTTATTTCTTGTATAAAATTGTCTGTTAGTTTAGAGAAAGAAGTGGCCTTAGGTATGAGGACCACAGTAATTCTGCAAGACCATTTACATTTTTTCTTATAATGTCTTAGTCTGAGAAAGTGCCTCAAATATAATAATTCCTGTATAAGGCCTAAGACAAGAAAATTGTCCTCATTAGGCAAGAAATACTATCATTATACTAATAATAATGGAAAATATATAATTCTTATTATCCAGGCCTTGTATTTACATGCATTTTCTCATTTAATCCTCACAATATACCTCTGAGCTACATGTATACTATTATTATTCTCATTTTATTCAACTTGTCTGCATTAGTTCAGATTAGGTTTGAATGCAAATATGAGAAAACCTTAAAATAACCATTAAGTTAAAAGTGTATTTCTCTATCATGGAAATGTGCAGAGGGGTGTTTGCCCAGGGTTTGTATAGTATATTGTAGCTCTGTCTCAAGTCTTCAAAGGCTGACACTCCTACCAGTTCTCCATTCTTTTCTCCATTGGGTGTTCCCTTCAGCCATATCATCCAGGGTAAGACCCATGTTTTAGGCAGTAGGATTGAGGAAAGAATGAATAACAAACGCAGAGAGTATACTAGCCTACTTTTTGGGAAAGTTCTCAGAAATTGCTCATAGTGCACTCAAACTGGGCAGAATTAGACATATGGGACACATTAGAGAATTAGCTACAAGGAAGCCTAGGGAATGTAATCTGTATTCTGGGTGGCAATGTGCCCAATGAAAAATCCTGTTGTTGTAAAAAATTAAAAAAAAAAAAAGTGAGAAGGGATCCTGGGGCACACCCAGATGTTCCTAATGTGTCATCTAAGGTCAAAACAGCTAGTAGGCCAAAACAGCTAGTAAGTGTCGGGGCAGGAATGAAATCTGATCTGTCTCTTCAGAGCCCATGAGCCTCCTAAGCACCTAGATCCTTCATGATGAGATGTTTAACTTGAGAAGAGAGGCCAAGATGAAGATTAGGGCACTCACAGCCTTAGCTAAATGTACTTAGTAGCCCATAAGGCTGCTTTTTTTTTTTTTTTTTTTTGGAACAAAGGCTTTAGGTCACCCCTGCACTCAAGGCGGGGGAATTGCAAGCCCCCAGTGTTCTTATGCAGATTGGAAATGAGATTCATCATCACTTGTATCTCACTCTTGTTCTTGATCTGATTTGGCTCTGGAGACCAAGTAGTGGTCATACATTTTTCATGTTCCATTATCATTTATCATTATGGTTATGTGAGTCACACAACAATTGGTCTTCTAATCATTAATAGTAAATACAATTGCACTGCTCAATTTCACGCCAAACAAACTATATTGCACAGAGACAACATAATTTCTTATTTATATCTGAAGACTTATATTAAGTCTCACATAGGAAAAAGAAATTCAGCTTTAGCTTTATAGAATCGAAGAAGGTACTTTAGAGATCTTTGAGACTGGTGTTTAACAAACAGTTAGTTTTGTAAAATAAAAGTTGCATGTCTTGGTGTGGTGCTCACTTTGTCCATTCACACTTCCACTTCCCTGGTGCTTTCTTTGTTTCTCTGTTCTTTCCATTTCAGGTGATTTTTTAACCTTCCAGGGTTCAGAAAGGGTTACCCTTCCAAGGTTAAGATTTTTTAACCTTCCAGGGCTCTGAAATAAGACTTCCACTATTTCCTACTTGTGTGATTTTGAGTAGGTCACCTGAGTCTAACAGCCTCCCAATCCTCATCCGTAAGAGGAACTCCTTACAGATTGTAAGAATCTGTAGTTGTAAGAATTAAACAAGAAAATAGTCCGTAAAGTGTGTGGAATGGTGTCTGGCACAAATTATCTATTTTTAATTATTATTATTTTTTCTGACTCTTTCATCCTGCTTTTATGTCCCTCCCCTATTTACCAATGAGTGATTTTTCTAACCATTGAGTATTCTGGACACCCACGGAGGACACTCTTTCTGTCCAACAAACCAGAACACTTACTGATCAGTTTGGCCAATTGTATGTGCTGGCTGGGAATGCGTCATTCAGCTCCATCAGTCAGTCTTTCTGTATTGCGTGGGAAGAGCAAAAGCTTTGGCATCACCAGGACCTGGGTTTGATTTCTGGCTCTGTGTCTTATTAATAGTGTTATCAAGGATGTATTGTGCATTCTGAGCTTCTGTTACTTCATCTGTTTAACAAGAGTGATGATCACCCCTAATTTTCAAGGTCATAGGGAAAATTAAAGACAATGAATATGAATACCGAATACTGGTACCTACTTGGAAATATTATCAGTGCATGGTATCCTTGGAGTAGAGGGAACTAGTTGCACAAAGTGGGTTGTACAAAAACACAGTCAAGTAATTTGGCCAAATGGCAATGGGTTGAGGTAGGAAAATATTCCAAATTAGAGTCATCCCAGGCTGAAAGGAATTTCTTGTTTCTCTTATAAATACTGTGAATATTCTGCTCTTATTGAAATTGTCAGGGAGGCTAACAGGAGGGAAACATTGTGTTTTCAGCTTGTTCTTGAAGCCTCCCAGACCCCTGTTTATTTGTTCCTCTTTCCTCTACTAGGCCTTTGCCATTCTTCTCTAGAGAACTGTGGAGACATTAATCCTGCCTGCAGAAATCCCTCTTTAGTCTACAGATCATAAAAAGTGAAATCATCTATGGCTGGGTACACATAGATACTAGTGTTGTAGAAAAGTGAGTATTAGGCTGGGAATTAGAGTAATCGGATTTCTGTTACCAGCAAACCATGTGACCTTAAGATAGGTCCGTCGGTCTTTCTGGGGCTCCATTTATTCATGTTGAAACGGAGAGGCAGAATCAATGATTTGCAAGGTCCCTTTAGCATTCAAAATTCTAAAATGATATGATTAGTTAAGTAATTCAGATTTTAACTTACAAACAGTATTTCCTAAATCATTGAGTTTTCTTGTGCAGATGCTTATTCTATAATACCTTTTGGGTGGTCAGCACTGGGTTGCAAGGCTAATGAGACTTTTCTCTCCCTACAGCCAAGATGTCAGATTTCATCTACATAGATAGCTTCTTTGACTATTTTCGTGGAAATCTGGATTTTACCTTTTGGTAAATTATTACAAAACATTACAAAGAGCTTTACAGTCAAATACATCCCAAGTCCTGTATGCCTCAACTCAACTTGAACTCTTGTTTTCTTTTTTCCTCATCTACCCATTCATTTGTTCATTCTCTCACTCTTTCAAAAAAATGTATTAGATGCCTACCATATAATTGTATTCAAGGTGCTGTATGAGCACTGATAACTTCTGCCTTTGTGGGGCTTATAGACTGGTAGGGAGCAGATAAGGCATGCATTTAATTAAATGGATCTCTAGGGTCCCAGAGGCAGTATAGCCATATGGTCAATAAACCAGATTTGGAGTCAAATCAAGGGTGTGTGACCTTGGGCAAATTTCTTAACCTTTCTGAGTCAGATGTCTTTATCTGTTAAATAGAGAGGCATCATAGTACCTTCCTTGCTGGCTGTTCTGAACGTTAAATGAAATAATGTATGTAAAGGATTGGGATAGTCCCCAGAACACAGTATTATTCACTTCTTGTTATAATCTAGTAATTTATAAACTTGATAAAATATACATTTGAATTTTGTGCTGAATAAGGTGGATGTATGCAAGCCACAGAGGGAGTGAGCCCTGTAGTTTCATCCCAATGAGATAATAGGGTTTTTTTTTTTTACCCATCTCATGTATAGTAACTTCCATTAAGTATATTAAATAGTCACTGCATCTTGCTTTGTACTTGACTGGATTTTTCATAGAAATTGACAGGTTGATTCTAAATTTAATACAGAAGTACAAAGGACTTGGAGTGGCCAGCACAACTCTGAAAATGAAGAATAAACTTGAGGAACTAATACATCCTGATTTCAAGATTTATTTTACAGCTATAATAACAAAAACAGTATGGTATTAGCATCAAGAGAAACAAAGAGATCAATGAAAAA
Source organism: Lynx canadensis (assembly GCF_007474595.2). Lineage (NCBI taxonomy): Eukaryota > Metazoa > Chordata > Mammalia > Carnivora > Felidae > Lynx > Lynx canadensis. Next base: position 94,317,041 of record NC_044311.2, read on the forward strand.
TAATACTGAATCCAGATGTACAGCCATACAGAAATGGACAGCTTTTTTTTTTGCAGTGATTAGTTATTTTCAAAAATAAAAAATTTATACTTGAATACATTAAAAACTCTTAACCATATAACTAAAAATAAACAGTGGCCTTTTACTCATGTATAAATATCCACACATGAAACTTCCCAAACCAGTATATTCCTTCATGCAACAGCCAAGGAAAGCACACCATCCACTGAATATTCACACAAACATATATAAAACACCAGATATAATTTGCTTTTCATTAACGGTCTTTCTTGTTATGGTCTTCAATGTCCAGATCTGAGGCACTGAACTGAAAGCTTCCTGGCTATGTTACCAAAATATTTTCTTTTCATTAAAAGTTGTCAATAGAGGAAAAGCCAAAGCTACAGAGAAAACTAACAGCCATCTTCAAAATATCTGAATGTTAATCGTCCTTCTCACCTCCCTTATGACACTGTAACATTCTTTGGGACCAGGTAGTGGAGTGGAGTCAAATTATAGAGCAGTTAGGTTATAGTCAATTCATCTATGTTGGGATTTCAGTGTTTATAATTTCTTATATCCCAGTGCGCCCAGTGAGGTGTCTTTAATGTGGTATTGGACAACTTATTTTTGACAAAAGTTTACATAAAGGCAATATTACATAAGGGAGTATTTTCAGTTGTTGATGCTGGAACAATTGGATATCCATATGCAAAAATGTTACCTTACTTCATATCTCACAGTATATTCAACAATTAATTAAGAATGGATCACAGACTTAAGTGTAAAACCTGAAAAATGAAAGGTCTAGGACAAAAGAGGAGAACGTTTTTGTGATCTTGGGTTAGGCAAAGACTACTGAGATATGACACCAAATGCACAATCCCTAAGAGGAAAAAAAAATGATAAACTTCATCAAAATGAAAAAAGTTTTGTTTTTAAAATACATTAAGAGACTTAAAAGACAAACACAGACTGATATAAAGTATTTGCACATCATGCATCTGATTAAAGAATTGTATCCAGTTGATATTTATATATAAACTCTCAAAATGCAGTAATTTTTAAAATTAAGCTTAATAATGTACAAAGATTTAAAGATAATTTACCAAAGATGAATGGATGTCAAATAAGCACATAAAGAGATAGATTCTCAACATCCTTAGTGATTAGAGAAATTAAAACCACTGCATACTTATTAGAAAGGCTTAAATTAATAAAAAACAAACTGAAAATAACAAAGTGTTGGCAAAGTGTGGAGGTAATGGAATTCTTACACATTGCTGGTGGTAATATAAAAACAGTGGATCTAGTTTACAAAAGCAGTTTGGTAATTTCTTAAAAAAGCTAAATGCTACCAGGCACTTGGGTGGCTCAGTCAGTTAAGCATGTGATTCTAGGTTTTGGCTCAGGTCATGATCTCAGGGTTCATGGGTTCGGGTCCTGCATAGGACTCTGTGCTGATGGCACGGAGCTTGCTTGTGATTCTCTCTCTCTGTCTCTGTCTCTCTCTGCCTTTCTCCTGCCTGCTCACTCTCTAAATAAACAAATAAATAAATAAGTTAAACATTACCAACTGTATGACATAACCATTCCACTCACAGGTATTTACTCAAGAGAAATAAAAGCATATATTCATAGAAAGACTTGTGCACAAATGTTCATGACATTATTTGTAATAGCCCCAAACTGGAAACAGTATAAATGTCCACCAACAGTTGGATGTATAAATGGATTGTAGTATACCCATATAATAGAATACTACTCAGCAATGGAAAGGAATGGACTATTGATCCATAAAGCAATATAGATGATTCTCAAAATAATTAGGCTGAAAGAAAGGAGCCAAACAAAAAAAGGGCACAGACTATTGCTGGAAGCCGAGCTATCCCCGCCTGAGTGGCAGGGCCCGGGCTGTGGACAGATTGGTGACTGCGTCCCACGGACAGTGAAGCTTCTTGTACTCCCGCTTTTAGGTACTTTGGCCTTATTAAATTGGGTATTGTCTGTTGGGGAATTGCCCTCGGCAGGCCCCCTGGGAAAAGAACCATTAGGGAAGAAAATAAGGTTCTGCAAGAAATTGTGCGGCCTGGCCTTACATTTAGCCCTTGCCATCCTCTATGGAGACTCCTCTACTTACAGGAAGGATAGCCTCATACATTTGCCAGCAAAGAGGGCCTGTAAAGGAGAGACATATGGATTTGAAAGCCCCACTCCGGCAACTAAGGAGTGTATCTCTGGGCACAGGTGACCTCAAACCCCTAGGCCCACCTGGCCCCCTGGAGGCATTCCAGATGATGACTGAACCTAGTCGGTTAAGTTACAGAATGGTTCATTGGTTCCTAGGTGCATTGTCTCTCTGAGAATGTAGGAGGCATGGGTTTCTAAGGCTTTTTCAGCCCCTTTCTGGCACCTCTGACTGAGGCAAACACATTGTTCTTCTGGCCTCATGTGGTTAGGAGGTCATGTCCCTGTAACTGTTCCACTTGAGGTGTTGAGAAATGGAGGGCCTTTCACGAGAACAGCAAAGCAAATGCTTTGTAGATTATAGATAAATGCAGATGCATAATGGAATAATGTAAGAAATTAATCTATAATCAAAGGGTATGCGGGAAAGTTAGGGGAAAATCACCATGTTATTTCTTAAAGGTTGTTTATACATAGGAACATTTTCAAAATTAGGTAATGTTAGAAAAACATATGCCACGTTTACTGCAATAAATCGGCCAGTTCAACACACTGCTCTTGTCTGTGTCCATTTTTATTTTAATTTTAGTTTTTTATTTTCTAGTTTTTTATTTTAGTTTTGTTTTATTTTCACCGACGCCGTTCTTCCTTCAGGTACCCCTGGTTGCTGGAGCTGGTCTCCGGCAGACTATATGGCTCAGTTTGCATGAAATTCTAAAAAAAGTGCAAGCAAAACTATAATAACCAAAAGCAGTCCAGTGTTTTCTTGGGCCTAGAATGGTGATGAGAGGGGGCAGGGAAAGAGCAGTTCCAAAAGGGTGCCAGGAGACTTGGGGAGGTGATGGATATGCTTATCTTAAGTGTGGCGATAGGTATATGTCAAAACTTAACAAATCGAATACTTTCAATATGTGCAGTATATGGTACATCCATTGTACCTCCATAAGGTTGTTTTAAAAAGCTTCTATTTCTAATTTGGTTGGTTTTCATCATAAATGGATACTAAAAGTTACCAAATACTTTTGCTACATTTTTTGAGATGATCGTATGCCTTCTCACCTTTGTTTTGTTTATATGGTGAATGATAAAGAAATGCCCCCCATTTTTGGATTATTTTTTATTATTAATCTGTTAATAAGGTGATACATGCATTTTTAGTGACAGTTTCTTTAGTGGTGTCCTGCAGATTGTAACATGTTTTTTTCAATTTGACAATGTCTAATATAAGTTAGGACTTTTACCTTTTCCTGCAAAATGAAAGAACTTAAAAACCTTTTAATGCCTTTGCTCTCCCTCCCAACTTGTGTATTATAGCTTATACTAGCTATTTCAGATCTCCATACTGAAATGTCTAGGAGAGAGGTGATTTGAAACTGAAGGCCTGGTAAGGCCAGGTCTATTTATGATTTACCCCTTACTCCTAGTGCCTAACCTCACGTTACCAACCCAAAGCCTGGTGGTTTTATTGAGCTTCTCATAGAAGGTGCTGAACTCCCAAGTGCTGTGCCCTTGATGGCTTCTGAGCTGTATCGCTACTTCTTTCAGCATTGGCAGATACAGTGGTCCTAAGTACCCACTTTGTCTTTGTCCATTTCCAGTTGCTTCTTGATTGTGGCTTTGTAATTTTTCATTGTTTTGTTAACTCTTGATAGTGTCAAAGAGATCGTTTTAATATGTTGTCCAGATTTTTTTAAATCGTCATTTCTCTTGGGGTGTTTCATCTCAATAACTTAGACCATTTTTATCAGAAACAGAAGTTTTTATTTTACTCTGTATTTTTTTTTTCTTAGACATCTGAATCTCAGTTTCTCAAACTTTCCCCCTGCAGAAATCTTTAGTTCCTAGAAGTATATTTTAAGATAGATTATGGGAAATGCAAGGAGCTATATATGGCAGACCTTCTTGGTTTTCTACCCAACGGATATCTTCCCTTCCTTATAAATAAAACCTTAATCTTATTCTTGCAGCAATGTACTCAACCCCAGGGGATGAGATTCTGATTGGTTTAAGGCAAATGGAACTGTTTCCTGTGATAGATAAGTCAGATTTGGTCAATGGGATAAAAGAGGAAGTCTTCTGAGAAATTGGTGTTATCCCCACCCAACCACCACTACTGAAAGATCCACGTCCTTTATGTTCCAACCCGCTTCCTTATTTTTGAGATACTTTTTTTGTGAGAATAGGACACAAGAGTTGTTTCATCTAATTTGTGATAATGAGAGAAACTGCCAACGCATGAACAGTTATATAGAGCAGAAAATCAGCATTAAACTGAGGTTTTATTTGTTGACCTTGTTAAACTGCTGCACCAACTTTTGAAGTCTCCTAATCCTGGATTTCTTATCATTTCAGATAATGGATCCTTATTATCAGTTTTATTCAGGAATTGTTACTTGCTACAAAATATATCCCAAAGGATATATACACTTCCCTGATTTGCATCTTAATGTTTCCAAGGTGTGCATATCACCTCTTGGGGCTAATCACCCACATTCTATGCAGACATTTTAAGGCACAGCTCTGACGGCTTCTCTTCTCAAGAAACAAGTATACCTTTGTTCCTTCAGTACTTACTGAACTTTCTTTTCTCTTCTGTCCATTCCATTTCTGTCTTCAATGCTAAAACTGTCAACTTAGTTCTCCCCAGGGTTGAGACCCATTACGCTTCTGTCAAATCCTGGGCAATGTCTTCTTTCTACGTCAAGGAGCTTTTATTTTTCCCTCCAGGTGAATATACCCTCTCTCCTCAAATATTTCAAAGAGGCATCCAATCTTTTGCCTGAAATTCAGCCTCACTTTGGTGACTAGCCAGCCTGACCTCCTCCAACGTTAAGGCCTGAACAAGGACAGGATTCTGCACACAGAAACATTCTTCTCAAAGTTATTGCTGCTTCCCTCCTGTGAGAAACACTGAAGAGTTGCATATAAATGAATCAAATTGCATGACAAGGTAAAATTAGGTATGTGAATTCTTTTGTTTGTACATACTAAGTGGGGCTTTGCTTTTGCTTAGAAATGCTTGCCTAAAAGCAAGCAGGAGCCAAGCAAAGTTGCCTTCTAATCTTGTTTTTGCCTAGGGGGATATTGCCTGGAAGTGAGAGACTGGGCTGGAATGAGCACAGCTGTAGTGTTGGGATTCTTTCCCTTTCAGCCCTTTTAGAGCAAGCAACCCCTGTGTTCTTTTCAAAGTAAGCTTTGTGCCCTGATTGTTAAGCAGTGTAAGGGGACTCCTCAGTTGACCCCTTGAAGTGGCCTGGGGGAGAATTCAAGATGTGGACAGCAACTGCTGGCACCAGCCCAGATACATGAGGGACAATTTAGTTCAATATGTTTAGGGAATGTTCCTCAAATTATCTTGTTAAAAATCTGTCATTCCCCCTTCCGGGCTGACAGTTGTAAAGAGTTTAATGAATATGCATTTTGATAGGCAGACAGCCTCTTCTTCATTTACTGCATTTGTCCTTCATCAGATGAAGTCTGGACAAAGAACCCTTGTCATCATTCTGTGTCTATTTGGCCAGAGAAGCAATCTGAATTAATGTTCCAGCTGACCCATCTGTAGAGGCCACGCGAGGCTGGACTCTAGAGGGGAGGGGAGGGTGCTGGCTATTAAGCAACTGCACTTTCCTGCTTTGCTACTGGGCCAGGGCTGGGCCTCAGGGCTGGCTTTAGGCAACTTTGTTAAGTAGGCTTATTATAATTAACACATGACTAAGTGTCTACTTAACATTCTCAAGCTGAACTCCAACTCTGGATCTGTCCCCAAACTTGCCTCTTTCTTCAGGTTCCCATTGCAGTCAGTGGCAACAACTCCTTTCTTCCTGTAGCTCAAGCCAAAAACTTTGCTACAGTCCTTGACTCCATTGTTTCACAGACCACCTCCAAGCCACCAGCAGGCCCTGTTGGCTTGGTTTTCAAAGTTTGTCCGGAATTTAGCTGCCATCACTCTCATCTCAGCAATCATCACTGCCTTGGTTATCTTAAAGGCACCCTGAATCATCATCCTACTTCCATTCCAGACTATGCTCACAGCAGCAGATTTATCTCTAAAACTTCAAGTCAGTACAGATTATTCCTTCGTCCAATCCTCCAGCTAACTGGCGAGTTCTCTCACTGTTCTCCCCCTCATTCACTCTGCTTCATCTTCCTTGCCCGCTTCCAGCTTCTCAAACATGCCAGGAGTGCTGTTATCCCAGCATGCATTTCTTTTGCCTGGAATGCTCTTCTCCTAGATATTAGCACTTCCTTCAGGTCTTTTCTCTAGGTCACCTTCTGTATTGTTGAGACTTGTTTATATAGCAGTATTGTTTGCCTAGCAATAGATGCCTTCCCTAACCCCATAAGTAAAATTTTACCTCCCTCAGTGTCTCCAGTTTCCTGCCTTATTTTTGCCCATAGCACGTATTATCACCTGGCAAACTGTCTTTTACTTTTTTGTTTTTTGACGTCTTCTTCTAGTAGAATATATGGTGGTGGGGGTGATATATTTAATCTGTTTTATTTGCTGTTCTAGATGCATCACCAGCATCTAGAACAGCGTGTGGCATGTAAATAAGAGGTGTTCCATCATTCTCAAGTGGAGGCCAGCCCCCTGTTTTATAAATAAAGTTTTGCTGGAATATAGTCACATCCATTCTTTTACATATTTTTCTGGCTTTTTTTGAGCTATAATGGTAGAAACTATATCGTCTATAAGCCTAAAACATTAATTAACCTGTTTAGAAAATATTTGCCAAATCCTGTTCTCAAATATTTTACAGTGTAGTTGGGGAAATAGGACTAGTAGCCTTTGGAAGGTAGCTCTCCATGAGTCTCTCATGTTTCTATCTTTTGATAGAAACTGATTGCCTTTTTGTCAGCTATGTCTTTTCAAGGAAGTTTGTAGAGCAAGCAGCCTTGGAAGATATAGACAGTGTCTTCCTCTAGAGGGAAGGGCAGGTGTGCATACTATTATAAAAGATTCAATTTTCCCAAGCACAGGATTTCTTTCCTGTAATGTAACCCAGAGTGTATTCTAGTGTTACATGACCTTCTGCATCATCCAATAGGAATTGGGGATCAGGGAACCAGAACAAGAAAAGTGGATATTCTGGCTGCTGCTTTTACTTTTGAGTAATAAAATACTTTAACTAGGCATCTTGTGTCTTCTGCCAATATCAATGGAACTATGGGACACTAACTGACTAGCTTGCAAGTAGGATAAAATCTTTGACTCTTCACAATTCTTGACAGTATCTAAAAAATTTACTGAGAATGCAAAGGGGTAGATGTTGAACCCTCAGAGTTGACTGGGAGAGACTTGGTAAAGGAGGTTTTATGGGCGACAAAGGAATGCAGAAAACATAATGAGTTAAAAGAAAATGGGAAAGTGGTTGGAACATATTCCCGGAGGATGTGGGAAAAAAAGGGCCAAAGAATATGTATAGAGGAATAGCCCCAGATAAGAGAGAGGGCCATACATTCGACCCTCTGAGGTAGATTTGAAGGGCAAAGGATGGGTGGACTAGATATTGAGGGGAAGTAAGATTTAAGTGAACAGGCTGGAAGGGAAAGGATAGTTCAGGTAAAGGAGTAAGGAAGATGGGGACAGGGAGAGTTTCAGGTTCTTGGGAGCTTTGAGTGACATGCAAAGAGCATGGAGTTTATTGTATAGGCCTTAGAGAATAGTTGGGAGACTTACAAATAGAAATGAAGCAAAATAGTATTATAGGAAAGTTAGTTTTATCAATGTGCAGAATATTTTGTCATGGGGAGAGTCTAGAATAGAGAAATTAGTTAGGAGACATTTAAAAATTTTATAGTGTATCACTATTTCCGACAGATTAAAATCATCAAGAGCAAAAAAAAAAAAAAAAAAAAAAAGAAATAAACAAAAACCAACCAACCTTTTGTATCTACAGTCCACCTTAAGAAGTAAAACATAAATACAGTTGAACCCCTCCATGTACCCCTCTCTAGGTGCATTCCCCTTCTCACCCTATTCCTCATCCCCTGTGGAGTAACCATGATAGTAATTATTAATTCCATGTTTTTAAAACATACTTTTACTAAATTATTTTATTAAATGATGATATTATTTACATTATTTGAAATATTTATCAAAAAGATATCATGCTGGGGGCACCTGGGTGGCTCAGTCGGTTAAGCGTCCGGCTTCAGCTCAGGTTACAATCTCGCGGTCCGTGAGTTCGAGCCCCGCATCAGGCTCTGGGCTGATGGCTCAGAGCCTGGAGCCTGCTTCCGATTCTGTGTCTCCCTCTCTCTCTGCCCCTCCTCCATTCATGCTCTGTCTCTCTCTGTCTCAAAAATAAATAAAACGTTAAAAAAAAAAAGATATCATGCTGAATATATTCTTGTGACGTTGCTATTTTACCCTGTATTTGGTTGTGAAATCACCCGTGTCGATATGTGTAGCTTTATTTATTTCGCTGTTGTATGTTATGTTACCGTAAGGCTATACCAGAACTGATCAGTTCTTATGTCAGTGCGCATGTGCATGGCTTTCCGGTTTTTGTTATTCTAATCAATACTGAAGTGAAAATTTTTGAAATCTCTCTGTGAATGTGAGAATTCTTAATGGCATTACACTTAAGAATGAAATTTCTGGTTATGAGATATGACATCAGGAAATGTATAGAAATAGTCTAGGTGAGGAGTATCTCAATCAGACTAGATTTAGGTAATGGGAAAGGACAACATATTAATAAAGGTTATTGGGTAGCACTTGAGGACTCACAAGATATGGGGGAAGTAAAAAAATAAGATTTAAGAATGCCACTGAGGGGGCGCCTGGGTGGCGCAGTCGGTTAAGCGTCCGACTTCAGCCAGGTCACGATCTCGCGGTCCGTGAGTTCGAGCCCCGCGTCAGGCTCTGGGCTGATGGCTCGGAGCCTGGAGCCTGTTTCCGATTCTGTGTCTCCCTCTCTCTCTGCCCCTCCCCCGTTCGTGCTCTGTCTCTCTCTGTCCCAAAAATGAATAAAAACGTTGAAAAAAAAATTAAAAAAAAAAAAAAAAAAGAATGCCACTGAGGTTATATAGCACGGGATGGATCAGGAAAACAATGCTACTTCAGGCAGAAATAGGAATGTAGCAAAGAGTGTTACCTGAATGAGTAAGTTTAAGGTATGTCTAGTGAGGTGGTGATGGAAATTTTATGGTGGTGCAATGTAGACCATGCAGATTTCCAGCAGTTGATTAAAAATTTTTAACTTTTTAAAAAATGTTTATTTATTTTTGAGAGAAAGTGAGTGGGGGAGGGGCAGAGAGAGAGAATCCCAAGTAGGCGCGCACTGTAGGTGCAGAATCCCATGTGGGGCTGGAACCCATGAACCACAAACTGTGATATCATGACCTGCCTGAAGTCAGACGCTTAACCGACTGAGGCACCCAGGTGCCCCTAAAAATGTTAAATTGAATATTTAGAGAAACAGATAATATCAGAGATGTAATGTATATGCTGTTTTTACAGATGTTACAATTAAAACCACAGGAAAAGAGGGACCCTATTAAGGAAAGGTGAGAGCAAACAAAACAATGCTGGGATAGTGCTATGGCACTGTGACAGATCACATTACTGCTCACAATTCACGTCTACTTCCTTGTATGCGGATCCTCACCCACTGACATGTGACCATTTGTGCCTCCTCTGGGAGTGTATCGCAGCCTCATTAACTTTGGGTTTGGCCATGTGATGTGCTCTGGCTAATGGCATGTGAGCATGTGTAAAGAATGTTACGTCTAAGCAGAAGCATGAGAGCTATTCCTTTGGCCTAGGTCACAGAGCTGCAACCCACATGCAGTCTGTACATGACATGAGAAAGAGCAAAATATTTATTATTGTAAGTTACAGGGATTTGGAAATCTTGGTGGGAGATCATTACTTCACCCAAACTGACTAATTCAAGTTATTAGCACAGAAGCAAATTTGCAAGGAGTTAAGGACTGAGTGTTTGTGAGAAAAGTTAACATCGATTTTGGTCTAATTTCTTGAGAATTCTAGTGGTAAAACAAAGGAGAGAGATGTGGTAGAAATATCAAATACTCATCCATATCCAATTATCTCTCCCTCAACCAGAGTCCTTGAAGTTAGCCATGACCATAGAAGTTGCTTCAGCAAGTAAAATGTCTGCAAAAGTGACATGTATCAGTTTTGAGGCAGAAGCGTCCAAGGAGCTGGTATGCAGTTCTCCATCCTTTTGTGTCCGTCTGGTGCTGGCCACAGAATATGCATGCACTACAATTGCTGTGTACTGTACAATTACACTATGCTGGAATATTCTTTATTTGGGACATTGAGTTGTCAACATGGAAGATATTTGTTCTAGAGGGTCACCCTGCTTTGTAGTGCACTTATTATGAACAATAAATAGGCCTTTGTTGTTTGCTGAGATGTTGGTCTTGTTTTCTCTTGCAGCATAGCATACCTGGACTAGATGACTTGGACTAGATGCTGAGGCAGCAACAAGGTCGAAGAAAGGTATTTTTAGACTCGATGAAACTAAGATTGTTTGAGGATAGAGATGAAAATACCTAAAGAAAGGGAAGAGAGGGCAGATCGGATAAACTGATGGAGTAAGTCAGCAGAAGAAATGAGAGAGGATCACAAAGGAGACAAGGAGGAAGGGATGAGCTCATCTCTTTCTCAGGGTTATGAGTGGATTCTCATAGTGTTAACAGTCTGTTTATTTTGGTGGGGGTTCTATTTCTTCTTAAAGATCTGGGAGAAGCTAATGGAAATTTCATTACTGAGAACTTTTTTACCTGAATATTACATGATTCTCATTCGGGTAAAGGAGAATTATTTATTGCTCATGGAACACATCACAGAAAAGGTGGCATCAGCCTCAAGAACAACTGGATCCATGGGCTATGATGCTGTCAGAATTCCCTCTTTCTTTGCTCAGTTTCTCTCACATGTTGGCCTCATCTTTTCTAAATATAGACAAGTTTTTCTCCATACGGCAAGGAATGTGGCCACTTTCATCCTTGGACTCCCTTCCCAGAAGCTCTGTCATCACAGAGGAAAGATATTATTTCTGCTTCTTCAAGCCAGAAATATTGTGGAGCAGGTCTAGGCATGGGTCATGTGTCTATCCTAAGCCAATCTCAGTGGCCAGACAGTTGAATGATATTGTGACTCACCTTGGTTCATGTGCCCATTTCTGTGGTCAAAAGCACAGAATCTCTTACCAGAAGAGGTAGAGTAGGTTCTATACAGAGAAATAAAATGATTGCTGCAGGAGTATTAAAGAAATCAGTGTAGTAAAATCTTTCTCTATCTACATTGGGGGATGCAGCTTGATTGTTGAATCAATGTCCTCAATTGCACAGCAAGTCCCAAATCCTCAATTTTGAATTATTTAATTCAAATATCCTATAATTAGAAACAGAGATTTTAGGAAAGAAAACTGCAAAAACTTATTTGTTCAACAATGAAAGGAAATGATAGGAGTGATAGGAAAGAGTGGCCACTGAAGTTCTTAATAGTAGAGCTGTCCTCTTTTATTAGCTAGAGTAAGGTATTACCTAATGTCAGAAGCATTGGCAAGGACTTGGTCCAAAATTTGTCCTCAGGCAGAATCCTTCTGAGTCTTTGTAGAATCATCCTGTTGAGAAAGACACTGTATACTCCTTAAAATAACAAATTTCCTGGAAAGGAGAGATAGGACATAATATTTATTGGATACCTACTACAGAAAACATTGATGTATTACTATTACTGCTGGGAGATGAGAAGTAAGTATGTTCATTTCATGTGATGAATCCAAAGATGAGGAAGTTCCCTAACTTGCCCAAATTTAAATAACTAGGGAGCCTCTAAACCAAGACTAAAAGCCATGTCTGTATGAATATAAAATTCTGACCAGCCTGTTTCCAGTTGTTAACATTTTATCATGAACTAGTCCATCAGATATTTGAAAGGGATTATATGCACTTCTTGGGGAATAACTCAGGAAGGTAAACAAATACCAAAACTTCCCCAAAGTTGTTTACCTTCCCTTGGAGCAGCTGAGACACTGTAAATGTGGAATTTTAAATGGTAAGTGTTGCTGGGGAAAGGCACTACTGGGGGGAGTTGGTGTAGATGTAATTGGACTTTAGTGTGCTAATGCTTGCACAGATCTGAACTAAGTGGTATCCAGGTGGGCTGCCGGTGCTGGCTGGGTTATTGAGAAGGAACAGTGGGAGTCTGAGAAATCCTAGGGCTACTTGGAGAAAAGTGAACCTCTGAGAGGTAAATTAAGATGGGAGGACCTTGTTAGCTAGTCTCATGGAGAGGACTTAGCAAAAGGACCAACAGGAGGGATATCATCATTAAGGTTAAGAGAAACTCAGAGATTGGAGGCTGAACTTAGTAATGCTATGTAGGAACAAGGAAAAATCTATTCAAAATCTATTTGAGTAGATTCTCAGAAGCACCAGCTGAGTAAAGGAAATTGGGAACCTGTAAATAATTTTGATCTTGAGCAGAAAGCATAGATCTGGGAGCTCAGAGAGGAAGGATCATTGTTTTCCTTGATTCAAAAGGGAGCTAAAGGAAACAGCTTGACTTTGAGCACAAAGGCTTTAGGAAGTGTGGTGTCCTTGAGTAGGGGCTTTCTGCCTCGAAGAAAATGATGTGGAATAGAGAGCCTGGTTCATGTTTAAATGAATGCCAAGATGAATTAGAAACACAAGACTATCTACCTGAGACATATAATCTCAGTGTAGTTAATGCAGAGATTCTAACTCAATGCATAAACACAATTTTTGCACCTGAGCTGATTATACAGTGGAACACTGCTGGAGAGAAAAGAAGCTGTGAATCTCACGGCATTGTCTTTAATCTACACACCATGACTTCAGCATTTCCCTTATCCAAAATGCTAATAGAGCCATGCTGAGGGAGACTTCAGTTGACTTTGTCATATAACAACAAATATAGGGAGGGCAGGGAAGAGAGGGAGAGGTTTGTCTAGATCTAAGTTATTTCCATGGGATAGAATGCAAGCTTACCTGAAGCCTTACACTGAGGGACCCTGGTCAGTCTGGTGCAATATGAGGTCATTGTGTTGCATGGATAGAAGACGAGATGCAAAGAGGAAAGGAAGGTCAAAGAGCATAATTTTCTCTTGAGTTGGACTGGGTGAGAAGTTTCATAGAGCCAGCATGGGTAAGGCAGCCATTAACACTTTCTTGGCCATGGCTCTTCAATTATTATGGTTTATGTAAGGCCAATTAGAGTAAAGACATGACTATTAAAATGAGGAGAGAGAAAGGCAGAAATAAGAGAGGAATGTAAAAGGAAAGACCAGGGACAGCACTGCCAAGGGTCAGACTGTCTTCTCAGAGCAGACAAAGAAATTTATGCAAAATTTATGATGGACTTAGATGTAGGACAGTGCATGCTTTGAAACTCCAATCTGTTTAAATGATGATAAATGTCACAGCTGTCCTCCTTTATAGAATGATTTGCCCAATAGAAGAGAAAGATTTCAAACGGTCTTTTCCAAAGAGGGGATAAAAATCACTTAAAATTGGTCGTTCAGACTGTCTCATAAGTCTCTTGAGCTGCAGAAAGTTATATCCCTTTAAAAAAGAACCTACAAATGAATGATCATATAAGAATAAACTAATGTTCTGTCTAGCCCTGGCTTTGGTTATGACCAAGGAGATTATTCCCTCATGATGTCAACCACAAAAGTTTAGAAGAAAACTCTCTAATATTTTTTCAATAGCCCATCACTGAACTGGTCTTTGTTAATTTAGTAAAATGGTTTAGAGCCCAGCAGCCATAGCTTATTCTATTTCCTAAGGTACTTCCTAATTTCCTGAAATTCACAACTAACTTGTATAAATAAATATGTTACTTCAAACTTCAAACTCTTGGGTGCCAAGGTTCGTACTTGGGATCTGGTGGGCAGCTAGGCATTATCTTATCTCTAAATTTAAATATTGTATTTTTGCCCATTTGAGCTTCCTCCTTTAGGTGAATTGCTAAATAGTTGGTGCTATTAAATTTTTTTTAATGTGTATTTATTTTTGACAGAGAGAGAGACACACAGCATGAGCGGGGGAGGGGCAGAGAGAGAGGTAGACACAGAATCCAAAGCAGGTTCCAGGCTCTGAGCTGTTATCACAGAGCCTGATGTGGGGCTCGAACTCACAGTGTGAGATCATGACCTGAGCTGAAGTTGGGCACTCAACCAACTGAGCCACCCAGGTGCCCCATTGTGCTATTAAATTAACTAAACAAGGAGACCATGAGACTGAGATGTCTGTAATGCCTTGGTAGCCTAGTAAGCAGACCAAAATAGTAAGCCTGACATTTCTGAATGTTTAAGAAATCGAAACCAAGGATAGCCAGTCAGAAACAGCAAACTGGGCATTCTCAGATAAGCACCCACTTATGCTATAGCCAATGAAATGATTTCCTTTTTTTTTTACTTTCATATCTTTTCTATAAAAGTCTTTCTTCTAGCTTCTGAAGGTAGAATGCTCCTAACCACTAATGGTTTGATACTACCCATTTCAAATCAAAGTTTGCTTGAAAAAACTCTTAAAATTTTAATGTGCCTCAGTTTATCTTATTCGAGTGCTAAGGGAAACATAGAGACCTCAGAAAGTGTTTATCTCTGTTCAGCTGTGACTATATATGTATTGCTCCCAAGCATGTGAGCAGAAGATTCAGTTTTTCAGATAACATATGCCTCATTCTAAGTGGTGAGAACATACCTATTGGTTATGTGAAAAGAGCAAAGAGCAAAATAGTGTGTGTTGTAATACTAGCATTTGTATAAAACTGTCTATGTGCATATATGTGTGTAAATACACCAAATATCTCTGGAAGCATGTTCAAGAAACTGATAAGAGCTGTTGCCATTAGGGAGGACAAACTGGTGTGGGGAGGGACAGGGCAGGGGTAAGGGGAGATTCACTTTTCACCACAAGTACTTTGGTAACCTTTCAAGGTTGTGCCATGTAGATATATTGCTTATTAAAATGACAATTAACCAATTAAGCAATGAGAACATAACAAAATGGTGGGATTGACCTTTCTGGGACCTTGGTATTTCTACAGTTGGCTAACATAGGATTTGATTATTGAAGCTTTTGAGGTATTAATGTTTCTTCCCTGCCCTTTGGTGAAGTGGGTGACCTGTCGTGTGCTTAGTTGCTCTTGTGTTTGGCTTTCATATCTGAGAGCCATTGCGGGATGGGTGCAAGTTGAAATCTTTGTGGTAATACCCAAAGTCTGTAGATCAAGAATTTTTTGTCAAACTGTAAAAGTTCCCATACCACAAAATTCCTGTTTAGCATCTAGACATAATTTGGGGGATAGGGTTGATGCATGATACACAGTGGCAGAGAATTTAATTTTTCCTCAGTCAGCAGGATTCGGGATAATACCAGGAAAAGGAAGGATAAGGAAGTTTAAAGATACCAAACAAGAGTACAGATCTGAACGGAAAAGAAAAAAAAAATAGTTATAGGACTGTACTTTTCACATCCATTTGGTTATTTTGGTAGGAGACTTTAATAGAAAGATCCTGAGGGCATCCCCCCAGTCTGAGAGAGATAGTGGTGCAGCAGGGAGGGCCTGAAGCACAACTACAAATGTTGATAAGAATGTCTCCCAAACTTTATTTCTTTTTTCAACTTCTCAATGCATGTTGGCTTTATTCTCTCAGACCTGCTTCATGTACATGATAGGGCACATGACTGGTGACAGAGATCTCATTTTTACATTTGCCTTTCCAGAGGAAGCACCTACTCTTATTCCCTAAGTTCTGGTTTGAAAGATCCCAGGGAAGAACTCTAATTGGCCTGTCTTGGATCACTCTTGAGTTGATCGACTATGGTTAGGGATAGAAGTTTACTGTCATTAGTAACTTCTTCTGGAACCTGGGATTTGTTGTGGGGGTAAGACCTCAAAATAACTAAATGCTCCTTATGGAAGAACGGATCTAAACAACAGATAAACAGCATAAAGGGGGAGCAAGTAGCAAGCAGCTAGGGTGGTATACTTTTAAGAGTATCTCCTTATTGTTCCTTGGACTACCTCCAGTAGTTAAGAAATCTTTAAATAAAAACATTTCTGAGAAAGGTAACTCATTGTCAAATTCACTTCAAGTTTGAATGACTGATACACTTTTTCTCTGCTGAGATAAGAGCCTTTTGTTTGGGGACTGGGGAAGAACTAGGATAGAGAGGTCAGGCTTAGAGTTCCTGAAGGGAGTAGGAGATAAGAATTCTATTCTAGTGTCACTCCTTTTTCAGATTCTTCCTTTTCTTCCTTCACGCTAATTTCTCCTTTCAAGGTGTTAGTGCTACTGAGGTATCAGTACCACCAGTAGGGCCCTACAGGATGTACATCTCTCCCACTCACATTGTACTGTATAGAATTCTAGAACGTCCTATAAAGTCATTGTGAAAGGTGGCCTCTAGAGTTGTACAATGTGGCATTCTATATGGATTATCAAGTGTGCATACCTGTTTCTTGTCAAAAGCTTAGTGCATTCTTACCATGTATAATATATACATATATGGAGATTGATAATAAACAACTATTACATCAAATGACATATAATCTATTTTCCATACTTTAGTTGACACACTAAGGCTGTGGACCAAATCCAGCCTGCTGCCTGTTTTCGTAAATAAAATTTTATTAGAACATAGCCACATTCATTTGTTTCATATTGCCTATGGCTGCTTTCATGCTACCATGGCAGAATTGAGTAGTTACATAGTAGAGACCCTATGATCCACAGTGCCTAAAATATTTACTTTTTGGCCCTGTACAGGAAAAGTTTGCCAATATCTAGACTAGAATCCACATTAGCAATTGTAACTTTCTATTGATCTGGTAACACAACTCTCTGCATTGTTAGTCACTTTATTACAAACAACATTCTCTGCAAGTAAATGAAGGATAGTCATGGTTCAATTGGGATCATGAAGAGTTAGAGCTAGAAGGGTGATTAGAGCTCATGGAGCCCAATTCTTGTGTTTATAAGTAGGGAAAATAAGGTCCAAAGAAACTAAACCTGCTCAAAGTCACGTATCAAGTTAAATTGAAGGCTTGAACACCGTTCTTCCATTACACCATTTGAAATAACTTCACATTCCCTTCAGTCTGTACTCCTTCCTTTTTAAAGCTCCCTTGCCTACATGTTTAAGTTTTTAACCTGGATGAGTCCTTCAGTCAGTAGTATTGGTGTGCTCACCTTGATTTTAAGCACTTCATTATTTTTTCTATACCACAATATCCATAATACATTCATATTAATTATTCTCAACTTACTAATCTTTCTTCCTTTTTCTTAATAATTCCACATGCACTTTCCCTATGAACATGGGAATTATGAATGGCACTTTCAGATTGGCTTCTGGGTATTCCCTGTAATTCTTCAATATTGAGCCATTCCTTTCCAGATGTTCTCACATTCCTCCTTTATCCTGGAAAGTCACCTTGGATGATGTTGACATCAGGAAGCTTAGGGTTTTTAAGGTAGAGAGTTCAGAATCTAGTGATCAAGAAATATCACCTAGTGATTATGTCCCTTCTGTACCATCAGCTTTAATGAAAGCATTCACTGTCTCCTCCCTCATCTTGCCCTACAAACACTCAGCCCAAAAATAAAGGCTTAGTTTGTCTCAGGTACTCTGCCATATAGGACATCAGAGACTCTGTATAATTTGGAGGTGAAAGAACTGCATTGTTGTGGTAGGGAAGTGCATCCTATCCCTAAAGAGGCTTCGACAGTAGGAGGGGATATCCATTCAGCTGCAAAGAAAAGGTTTTCAGGGAGCTATGTTAAGTCATAGCATGAAAAATAACAATTGATTAGAAGTCAGGAGACTAGTTGTTAAGTCCTGGTTTTATAATTAATTTCCTCTGTGACTTTAGTTGTCCTGATTAGCCTCTGTGGATCTCAGTTTCCTCCTCTGTAAAATGAAAAGGTTGAGCAAAAATAAATCAAATATACCTTCTAGTTAGTGACCATATTTTATGAGCCCCATATTAGGACATACACTCTGATAAGTACACTTACTCTTATAGGGACAATGAGATGGGAGATTTAAAATATGGATTATCCTAGAAGATCTGGAAAATATAGCTGCTGTACTTCCAACTATAAAATTCTTTGAGATTTAAGGCCTCTTCTTGCTTTCACATATTTAAGAACTTACAAAAATTTATGGACTTTTAATGATCATAATCACAAATTCTATTAATTTTTATGCCTCATAGTTTCTCAGCCTTTATATTGTCACTGTATTCCTTATACTCTAAAGCAATTCCTTTATGCTCTATTCATTTGCTCAAAAATATTTAAAGAGCTCCTCTTACGTGCTGATCTAGGGTTCTGGATACAGTTGTCCAAGTTGTGGCCTGCACCAAGTGTCCAGATAGCAGGGGTAGGGGAACTAAAATATAGTCCACAGTCTTCTCACCAAGCATGGGCCATATCCACCTGGAGGAAGTTGCATTAAGGCACCGTATGAGCTAGTGATTTCCCAATGTTAGGCACTGGACATACAGGGCTATAAGATAAATACAATTCCTGCCTTCTTAAAAATGATAGTTGAGTGGGAAGATATATATTAAAAACTAATTATAGAAAATGTATGTACTATCATAGAGGGATGAGCAGCTTACTAAAGGAACACAGATGAAAGAAAGAGTAATTTGTTCATACAGGGCAATGGGGAGCGGAGAGAGGGAAGAAATCTCAAGGGAAGTTACTGTTGGCACCTTCTTGGCATATCATTCCATTCTAAGGAGAAGGAGGATTGCTACAGATTTTTCATGTTCAAGGATTCATTGGATCAGGTTTTCTAGAGGATGAAGTCTTAGTGTGTCAAGTATAAAGCATGAATCACTGGTGGGGTAAATAGCCCTATATCTATTCTCCCATTAAGCTGTGAGGATAAGTCAGGGCTTATGCCACTACTGCCTAAGAAAAGAGAACTCCCATCCTTCCCTTTCTCTCAGGCCCTGAAACTAGAGTGAAGTCCCACCAAAAGAGTCAGTTATGCTGTCCAAGTAAAAATAATTGGGTTCAAAGCAGTCTTGTTTAGGGTGGCCAACTCAGGGCTTTCCTTTAGGGCTTTAGGCCAAAGCCAAGTTATAAGCTGTCCTTTTGCTTAGCCTTAACTTACATGGTAGTACCCTTAAGAACCTCTCCAGGTTATAGATGGCTTAAGTAAAGATGGAACTCTAGTATTCTGAAACTATCCTCAATCTCTATTACTAATAGTTACACTTAAGCTGGGTTTTAAAGGATGAGTAGGAGTTGGTGTGTCAGACAAGTTGTGGAAAGGTGTTACATGTGAAGGGAATGATATGTACCATGACTTGAACTAGTAAATGATATTATATATTTGGGAAACTGGAGCAAAGGATGGATTGGATTATAAAGGGCCATCAAGCTTAACTAAAATGTATAGATTTTATCCTGTGGGCAATGTACAGAGCTAATGGAAGTTAACAAGTGACAGAATGACATAATTAGATCTCTTTTGTAGTGTGAAGGGCAGACTGGAATAGAGAACAGACAGTAGCCTAGAAATCAGTTTGAAGTAATGACGGTCTTGAACAGGGCAGCAGAATGGGTGTGGGACAAAGGACCTGATTCAAGAAATAGGACCCTTTCGGTGTGGCCATGAGAAAGGAGGGGCATCATGAAGCTACAATGCTATGAAGTGGTATTGAGAATATGGGGAAGGGGCATGGAGTAAATTTGGTTGGTGAAGGTGGGGGTTGGGAATTATAGATAGTATAAGGATTTAGAAATATTTCTGTGGGAGGTTGACTTAATTGTCTGAGGTGCAACAGGGTGAGATTTGATGGGCAATTGTTATTTGATGTGAAAACAAACAATGATTCTGCTCTGCCATCAGCCCAACTGTCCCCATCTTCTCCTCTAATGAAAACTGCATAAGGATACGTTTGTAGAATTATTGCCAGGTGGACAGGGTCAGGGACTATTACTGTAGAGGACATATTATAATCAGATCAACAAAGCTCTGTTGCTAGAGACTAATCCTTAGGATGTGCAATAGTTTACTCACATAGCAATGTGGTGACGAAACTTGACTGGAAACAGGGCAAGAAGTGTTAGATTAACAAATTAAAAAAATATATAATACCTGCCATTTATTGTTCCAGGCATTTTATGCACATTAATTTTAATCTTTGTGATAACACAATGAAGTAAATATAATGTTCCTTGTTTTGTAGAGAAGGAAACTGAGACTCAGTTATTAAACAACTTGCCCAAGGAATGTTACTAGTATGTGGCAGAATAATTACAAAACCAGGTCCCCCTGGTCGCTTGCCTTCTCCAACATTAGGTGCCTCCTCTTTAGCCTACTTAAAAGTGAGACAATTAGCAGCATCATTTGCATTTAAATAATGCATTTGCTAAGCACAACTGATTCTTACCTATTTGTTAATGAATTGCTGGGTTCTATAAAACCTTTGTGCCTTCTAGGGTCTTTTTTTTCTTCTTATTCTCTCCCTATTTAGTTTTGTCTTTTATAGTCTCTGGAACACATTGAGATGGTTTTATTTCTGGTAGAATCAGTTTACCCATGGTGGGTATTTGTCAACTTTTCCTGCTTATTTCAAACCCTATACCTCTTGCTTTTCCAGCCATTGATGCTTTATTAACAACATCCTACCTTCCACGGCCATACTTCATCTCACTGGTAATAGTAGGTGCTCAATAATTATTTGCTGAATGCAGGTATGGATTTTCAGCTTCTGAGCTTAAATAATTTTGCTTAAATAATGTGTTCAAGTGGTCTGACTCTCATCCTTTCTGCTTTCTACTCCCTGTTACTTCTAAATCCACCAATATCCCAAACTCGATATGAATAAAACTGAATCTATTCGCTTCTGTCTTAAAAACTTCTCCTCCTGTCTTCCCTCTCATAGTTACTAGCATCATCATCATTCTAGTCAATTTGTTGCATTTCTGATTCTTCCTTCTGTTGTTCTTGAAGAGGTTGTGTCATAGGTAGATCGTTTGAATCAAATCCCTCAATCCACTACCATCATATTTATTAGATGAGTTCTTTATTTTTAATGTTTATTTATTTTGAGAGAGAGAGAGAGAGAGAGCATACACACATGCAAGTACATATTTTGGGGGAGAGGGATAAAGAGAGATCCCAAGCAGGCTCCAAAGCTCTCAGGGCAGAACCTGATGCAGGGCTTGAACTCATGAAAGGTGAGATCATGACCTGAGCCGAAATCAAGAGTTGTATGTTTAATCGATTGAGCCACCTAGGCGTCCTTTAGATGACTTCTTATTATCACTTGCTGAGTTATTTTAATGGCCTCCTAATAGGTCTCTCTTCATCTAATATTCCCCCTCTTTGATTGACTTGGCACAAATCTGGTTCTGTCCTCTTCTGTTAAAAAATTTTATATGTTCAATCTTTATACATGGCATTCAGTGTCCTCCACAATATGGCACTTGCCTTCCTAGTGTCACCTCCACTGCCTTGCTTCACAATCTCTCCAATAGCCACACTGGGCCACTCCCTTTCCTCCTATGTCCCAGCTACTCTTTCTGCCTCTGAACTTTGCTTGTGCATTGCTGTCTCCATAGCACGGAAAGTCATGTGCAGGCACGTATGATTCTACTTCCCCTGTTTGAGTCAAAGGAAAGACTGCCAATCAGTCAGAGTACAGCATCTCAGCAGGCCTAGACCCAGACCCAGACTCCTCAACTGAGGGTTCCCATAGTCTTTCACGGTGAACTAAGGTTGACATGAAGACAGACCCCGTTTTCCATGTGGCCCTTGTGTTGCTTTGCTCCCTTTGCCGCTTTTAAAGCCCAGTAGTCTTTCAAGCCCCAGATCCAATGTCATCTTTGCTGTGACACAGCCCCCACCTTCCTGCTTACATTAATTATTTTCTCCTAGGAACTGCTTATTGTCCTAAACCTTAAGGGTTTTGTTTGCTTTTGCTTTCCATCTTCATCATTTAACTGTAAATTGATCCTGCATAGGCTCTAAGGGCCCTGAGGGTGAAGATCCTGTGGATTCATTTTTGAGTTTTCCATAGTTCTGACCTCAGTGTAGGGGTTGGTATTTGTCAAATGAATCAGCTTTTCACACATTCTGCCTTTATTACAGTCATATACAAGCCTGCTATATCTTATGTACTGTATTTTAAACTCCTTGAGGGCAGGGGGCAAACCTCTGAAACACCCACAGCCCTGGGAATTCAGTAAATTGTTATTGGTAGTTCTGTGAACAGCTTTCATGATTCTTAGTTAATAATCATATTGTATCCACTTAATACCCCTCAACTGGGAGATTTTTGTAAAATATTCTGTTAAGGGCTTATTATTTCTGATTGACCTTCTCTCCAGATTGTGGCAGACTATCAAGGATATACTGAATTTCAAAACCTTGAAAGTAACAACTCTGCAGAAAATCAGCAAAGGAAGCAGTGGCATGGTAGAGTTTGGAGAAATGGCCAAAGGGTGACTCACTTTCGGAGGGAAGGGACATAAAAAGAAAGGAGACATGGAAGGAAGGACAAGAGAGAAGGACATATCATGGCAGGAGGGGTAGATTAGGAGATGGAGAATGGGGAAGCAGGAAAGATGGAAGGAGGAGGAAGGCAGGCAAGAAGGAAACAGAGCTAGAATTTGATAACATATGCCTCCATTAAAAACAAATTAGACTGCTGAAAATAAAAGCATGTCTGAAGTTTTAAAAAACTGAGTTTCCTTTCAAGTGTAAGGAGGTTGAGAAGGGGGTAAAAGTAATTTTATTATTTTAAACTACAATAGAATATGAGCTGGAGAAGGGAAAGATTTTTAAAGATAAATGAGAATAAAAAGGTCATAAAAAGGGAGGAAAAAGGGCGTACAGGGGGCGGGTGCACGGAGAGTGAATGAAAATATTGAGAAATGGTAGGAGGGAAGCAAGGGAAGGTAACTGCAAGCAAGAAGAGATAAATTAACATGTTTGTTTGAATACAGGGGCTTCTTTGTGAAGATGAGAGCTCACATCTGCCTTTGATCAGCCACATGGCAGCCCAGGATCAGATCAGAAAGCAAATGAGGTGATAAAGTGGATGAAACCACAGTAAGTTTAATATCCAGGAGGGAGAGAGGGAGGGAGAGAACAAGGGAAGGGGGAAGGCTGCCCCACTGGAGCAAAAAGCCCAGCTGGGTTTCTGTGCCAAAGGGGGCGGGCCAGGCAGTGGACCAATGCCCTCTACTGCGGCCTTCAGAAGTGCAGCAGGGCTGTGACACCAGAGAGGACAGGGCCTTGGGGAGACTTCTGGGCTCCCGTTTCCTGCAGGCAGACCCGGCTTTGCTGACACAGCCCAGGAGCTGATGGGAGAGAATTTGCTTAGCTCCAGGGACTTTCTGAATTGGCTTTTCTTTACCCTGAGACAGGCCAGAACAAAAGATGAAATCGTTATTTCAAAGAGATTTTTTTTCTCTTCATACTGCACCCCTCCCCCCAATTTAGAGCACTTTTATTGCTGAATTGCCAGAAAGACTGCTTGATATGTAAACTTGACCATATTGTACTCATGAGTTTGTGGGTTTCTAGATTGTTTGGTATATAATCATAAAATAACTCTTTGGAATACTTCTTAACTATCCTTAAGGCATTGGAGAATGGCAAAAAGACCCATAAACTCTAGGATGTGATGAATTATAAAAGTCCCTGACAGTTTTGGAACACCTGAAATGGCCATGAATTTACATTATCTTATTTAGCTCTGAAGTAGCATCTTTATTATTCTGATTTTAGAGATGAGGAGACTGAGGATCTGAGATGTTAAATAACCTGCTTAAGGGTGTAGGGCTGGGAAGTGACAGAGGCAGGCCTGGAACCTAGATTTCCCTACCATCTGGGACTCTGATGTGATTCTATAAGCAGATTATTATATAATTACTGGAAGAGGGATATTTCTAAGGTAGGTGGCAGTGTTAAGTCCCTGAAATCTGAGAGGACCCCTAGCCCGAATCATTCCTCCTTGCAGAGCGGATGCTTGTCATGTGGACATTCCCATTCTGTTCAGTTGTATGCATTGTCTGGAGGCCAGGCTCACCATTTCATCCATACAATTTTAAAGTTGCCCAGAGGAAGGAAGTCAGGAGAGTTCAGCATGAGAACCACAGCCTGAGAAGTGGAGGAAGAAAGCCTCACCTGGAATCACAGATGCTGTCCCTATCCTCTGTGATTATATAATTTAATGGGGTATTTAGAGTGCACATGAATAAAAGATGTAAAAGCAAAAAGGGACCATGATGTAAAGACACTCAAATGAATATCAAAGACAACTTCTCAGTCCTTTACATTTCAAAGACATTAGTTATAGAGAGAGGGAAGCCTGGGGGAGGGTGTCTTCCCACACTTTTGCCATACTGGGGGAGAAGGTGCACCTGTGCATGTATGCGCATGTGTCCCTGGAGGGGAGGAGAAGAGGACAATCTAAAAATGGTAATCTAACAGAACAAAGATAAGAAAAGTGAGGAAAAGGAAAAGTTCTTCAGTGCCAGTGGTCTCAGAGTAAGAGCCACAGGTTGCTCATCTGAAGGTAAGCTCTGCACCTGACTTTGGTTTTAAAATCTGAAAGTCACAGACAGGCAAGAGGGTGGGAGCCAGGCAGAGAAGGTGAGGAAGCCCCGTAGCAGTCCATGCCTGGAGGCTCCAAGGACAGCTCAGAGTTTTCTTCTGTGGGATGTTAGTGAGTCCAGCAGTCCCAGATGAGAGAGTCTGTCATTGGAGAAGCAGGAATTGGTGATAGACAAGGCTGCCGGTAACCATGGAGCTTTACCAGGACAGAAAAGGACCCTGGCCAGCCTCACCTGGTGTTACTATGCCATTCAAGGACCAGAAATCAAAAAGGATCAAACCCAGGCAGAGCAGTATAGAGATTCCTCTCTTACACAGGACATACACTTGAGGATTGTGAGAGGTAAACAAAATAAAATGAATCATGGAAGCGGGAAGGGAGTTGATTGCTGATAGTTCTCTCAAGGTGAATTTGGAAAGGGCTTTTAAGGTAATAGAGAAAAAGGACTCTTGTAAAAAGGGAAATCCAGAGAAGCAGTGGTTATAGAAGAAGAAACGACCAAGTTGCATGTAAAGGACAGCACTGCTCCAACTAGGAGCCATGACAAATGAGATTATCAAGGAAAGGGGTTCTAGCCCACCATTCTTGGAAGTGTAGGAGGGCCAAAAAAAAAAAAAAATAGCAGTGAAGTTCCAAATATAGTTATGAAGCAGGAATTGAGCCCTGCTATTCGGAGGAAAATCAGAAATATGGGATATGCAGAGTGAGGGGAGGGGAAGGATTTTGGGTCCAAATGGTTATATAGCCTCAGTAAGTGACTAGGCTTGAAAATACTTTGGTAGAATGAATTTACATATAAGGATTTCTGTTTCTCCCATTGCTTGTGTGTGTGTGTGTGTGTGTGTGTGTGTGTGTGTGTGTGTGTGTGAGAGAGAGAAGAGATGACTCTGTGCCTAAAAAAAATAAAATCTTAAGATATTATAAAATCCAACTTAATACATCAGGTCTTTAAAATTGTGTCATTAGGGGCACCTGGGTGAATCATCAGCTTAGTGTCTGACTCTTGATTTCGGCTCAGGTCATGATGTCATGGTTCTTGAGTTCAGGCCTTGCATGGGGCTCTGCACTGACAGTGTGGTACCTGCTTGGGATTCTGTGTCTCTCCCTCTGTCTCTATTCCTCCCCTGCTTGGGCATTCTCTCTCTCTCTCTGTCTCTCTGAAAATAAATAAACTTTAAAAAATTGTATTACTAAAGAAAAATATCTTTTAAGATAAAAATGACAAATATAAGGCAAATGTATTCTTCTGATGTTAGCGAAGATATTTCTAATTTCTAGGATGGTCCATTGGTCAAAAGTGTGAAATCCAACATTAGATTTGAGTCCAAACTCTGATTTATCTTCTAATTAGCTGATGTTTAGCAAGTTACTTAGCTACTATAAATCTGCATACCTCATCAGTAACACTGTGATAATAGCTACTTATCTTCCTGTGTTATTGTGATGATTATATAAAACAATTCAGAAGAGTCTACTAGCGGGGTGCCTGGGTTAGTTTAGCATCTGAGTCTTGATTTTGGCCCAGGTCATGATCTCAGGGTCCTGAGAGTGGGCTCTGCACTGGGCACGGAGCCTGTTTGGGATTCTGTCTCCCTCTCTCTCTGTCCCCCCCCAACTCATGCTTACATGTGTTCTCTCTCTCTTTCTCTAAATTAAAATAAACAAACAAACAAACAAACAAATAAATGAATAAAAAAGTCTACTGTCATCACTTTGGCCCATAGTAAGAGCTCTAAAGGTAATAATAGAAAGTGCTTGTATCATTATTATTCTAACCTGGTACTGGCTTACCATGCAGGTCTCTTTATTTTCTTTGACTCCATATTTAGAAATTTTATGGGACTATCTGGGGAAACATTCTCTCAACTTTTTTATATAATAATGCATAAAAATTTGTGTCCAGACTTAACAATTACTCAAACAGAAACTTTTCCCCAAATAGGTTTCTAAATAAAACACATACTTGAACACATGCACATTTTATAATTCAAAGATCAACCATAGGGAAAAGTATAACAGTCTCATATTTGAAGCTACTAAAATAAATAAATAAATAATAAATAAAAATTTATTTATTTATTATTTATTTATTTATTTAGTGTGAGAGAGCGTACGCGAGTGCGTGTGTGACTTTGGGGGAGGGGCAGAGAGAGAGCGAAGGAGACAGAATCCCAAGCAGGCTCTACACTGTCAGTGCAGAGCCCGATGTAGGGCTCAATCTCATAAACAGTGAAATCATGACCTGAGCCAAAATTAAGTCAGATGCTTAAATGACTGAGTCACCCAGGTGCCCTTGAAATCAAGTATTAATGAGGACCAAACCCTCTACTCCATATGTTTAAGCCAATTTTCATATTTTTGAAGCTGTATGCCTGAAGTTACCTTACACACTTGTCAGAATAACCTTCAGAATAACACTTGTCATGGAACCTTAAACTGAATGTTCTTTTTTTTATACCTGGACTCAGAGTTAGCTGTTGGCATCTTTTCCACTTTGCATTACGGATAAACACGCCAGCCGATCGATTGATCCTTTACCTTCTCTTATTTTTGATCCTTCTGTCATTATTTAAATCTGGCCCGAGTTCCTCCCCAGTTCTAAATCTTTGCTCTCAGCAGCAAATTGCCCTTTCAAGTACTTGGTCAATTGTATTGTTTGTGACTGCTTTGGGACTTTTAGGGATAAAGATTTTAATCCGAGTAGCATCACATGTTTGTTCTTTCGGAGAGATTTATTTTTTGCTAAAGTTTGTGGGTTTCCTGCTGATGTCAGGTTGAGCGTTCATACATATTCAGCATTTTGTCTCTATTCAAGTTGATAGCAAGAGTTCTTCTCGGACTTTCCATTTTGACGTTTGTGCTTTGCGTTACCATGGTCACTGTGATCAGGGTCACTGACATCAGCACATTGTCTACTGTGTTTCATGGTCAGTGGTCATTCATGCAGAACCAGGCTTGTGCTCAATACCATGGGGGAGTCCCGGACACCTAGGCACTGGTCCCTACCTTAAAAGACTTTATAAAATTTAAGGAATAATGCAAGATAGTACAAAAATTTTGGTTCTGAGTAGGCAAGGCCCATGTATGTGGGAAGAATTTTCTCAGGTTCTAGGCTTATCATTAGCCTGGCTGACACCAGAAGGACAGTAGTGTCAGCAAGGTCAGCTGGATGACTGAGGCAAGATCAAGTGGTTATGCTTTTCTCCTTCTGACTGAGAAATGTGAAGTTAGTCCTTTCGTTTTGTGCATAATGTATTTCTGAGAATATGTTTGAAGGTCTGATGAGCTGAAGTTGAACAACCAGCTTGCATGTTTCATGGCTGATTTTGGTTCTCAGCATTACAAAACATTATAAAATTTGCAATTTGACCTTGTCTTCCAGGTATAATTTTCATGGAAATATTTTTCAGTGTTTTACACAATAAAAAGAAGAAAAAAGTCTTCTTTCATTGGCTTCAATCCCAATTGATCAATTTAATTTAATGAGCAACCCATTGAAACTAAGATCCACTGCTTCCAGCATATCTCATGTCATATTTGTCTCTTTTCTATAGTATTAATTTTATGAGGGCGAAGAGGCTTGTCACCAACATGTACATTTTTATATTTTCCACCCATTTTTAGAAATTGCATGTCATTTTTTAAATCCCTTTTTAAGTAACATCTTATCAGGGAGCATGATATGTTAGATAGATACAAAGTGGAGCCACTGTGATGGGTGGGTGCTGGCAGGGGTCTGGAGCTTGGCCACTAGGATGCCTTCTCCTCTCTGCACCTCATCATTTTCTGAGGTGGCTCCCAAGGAATCCTTCAGCATATGTGGAATGAAATGCAATGATTAGAATATATTTTGCAGTTCAGGATTGTTGGTGAAAAGCGTAATTTCCATGTTGATACCTTGAAATGCCTCAACTAATTAAGGAAAATCCAACTTTAATATGTAGAAGTGAATTAAACATGTCAACATAAATAGGAATATATCTGGCCAATGTAATTTTATTTTTCTTCCATTAAAAACCATCATTAAATAGAAGTAAATGTCAGTGACCTCCATTTGCATATTACCTTTTGCTAAAGTAGTATGTGTCAGAGAATAACAGAAATGCCACACTTAGGCACAGCTGGTTATCTTTTCTCCAGTTTCAATTGCCCTTTATTTCTGTTTTCACTCTGTTCTTGAGTATATACTTAAAACACCTTGGAACCTCCATGGTTCTCTTTGTCTTCGTTCTTCAGGGACTTTGCTTGTACTGAATCATGTTTATGTTAAAGCAAGCAGTTTCAAAATCTGCTCCTTATAACTGCTGCAACAGTATAGGCTCACATGCCTACTGGAGTTTCTCTTGCTGTTCATCATGGAGAAGAAAGGTATTAGCAAACACTAATCTCTCTCACCTACATGGCAGATTTCTCTGGGGCTCTGCTCCTTTTTCAGCCCAATTAGAAAAAGAAACACCAGAAGAAAACAGTTCAAGAATTGTGAAGAATTTCTTCTTTACTGACATGTTTTTTTCCCTCAATGGATATTTCTTTCCTTGGTTTTTGGTTTTCTTTTTTTTTTTTTTTTAATCAAGATGAAATTCACATAACATAAACTTAGCCGCTTTAAAGTGAACAATTCAGGGGCGCCTGGGTGGCGCAGTCGGTTAAGCGTCCGACTTCAGCCAGGTCACGATCTCGCGGTGCGTGAGTTCGAGCCCCGCGTCGGGCTCTGGGCTGATGGCTCAGAGCCTGGAGCCTGTTTCCGATTCTGTGTCTCCCTCTCTCTCTGCCCCTCCCCCATTCATGCTCTGTCTCTCTCTGTCCCAAAAAATAAATAAACGTTGAAAAAAAAAAAAATTAAAGTGAACAATTCAGTGGCATTTAGTAAATTCACAGTGTTGTGCAACTACTACCTTTATTTAGTTCTAAAAAATTTCTATCACTCCAAAGGAAATCCCAGGTCTGTTTAGCTGTTGCTTCCCCAATCCCTTTCCCTCTAGCCCCTGGCAGTCACCAATCTGCTTCCTGTTTCTAATTTCCCTTTCTGAATAGTTCATGTAAATGAAATCTACAATATGTGGTCTTTGGTGTTTGAACTTTTTCACTTAGCATGTTTCTTTTTAAGTTTATTTTTATTTATTTACTTTTGGAGAGAGATAGAGAACAAGTGGGGTAGAAGCAGAGAGAGACAGAGACAGAGAGAGAATTCCAAGCAGGCTCTGTGCTATCAGCACAGAGCCCAATGCGGGGCTTGATCTCACAAATTGCGAGATCAAGACCTGAGCCAAAATCAAGGGTCAAACGCTTAACAGGCGCCCATCACTTAGCACTTAGCATGTTTCTGAAGTTGATCATGAAGTAGCATTTATCAGTACTTCATGTTTATGGCTGAATAGTATTCTGTTGTGTGTATAAATTACAATTTACTTGTCCATTCATCCATTGATGGACATTTGGAGTGTTTCTATTTTTGGGTTAGTGTGATTAGTGCTTCTGTGAACATAGGTATACATGTATTTGCTGAGTATCAGTTTTCAATTTTTTGAGTGTGTACTTAAGAGTAGAATTGTCAGGCAATTTTATGTTTAACTTTTTGGGAACTGCCAAACTGTTTTCCACAACGGTTGAAGCATTTTACATTC
The DNA here is from genome assembly GCF_007474595.2 of Lynx canadensis. Taxonomy (NCBI): domain Eukaryota; kingdom Metazoa; phylum Chordata; class Mammalia; order Carnivora; family Felidae; genus Lynx; species Lynx canadensis. The sequence goes on from NC_044311.2 coordinate 94,347,461, forward strand.
GTATCAACATGTATGAGGGTTCCAATTTCTCCATGTCCTTGCCAACACTTGTTATTTTCTTTCTTTTTTTAAAATTATAGCCATCATAATGAGTGCAAGGTAGTATTCATTTTCATATACTGCTCATTTTCTTTGGTCTTTCCCCAAAATATTCTATTTTGTTTTTAAACACAATTTTATTTGTTTCCTCAAAACATGTGCCAATTAAATGTTATATTTATGCCTGTAAATGGTCAACCTGTAGAACAGAGCTAGTCAGGAAAGGGTTAGGCATAGGAGTCCAGCTAAACGTGAGTTGTTCCAGTGACACTACAATTCTAAGCAGGCAAGGAATCAAAGCAACTAAAATAGTAGAGGGTGTGATAGACAGAATCCTGAAATGTCTTGCAAGATTCTCTCTTACTGTTGTATGTGCCTCGTATTATCCTCTACCCTTAAGTGTGGCTCTCTGAGTGTGATAGGATAGTCACTCTTGTGTTTACACTACCATATATAGATATCAATCTGTATCTGTATCTGTATGTATCTCTATCTGTATTTCTGTCTCTGTATAAGAGATGTATTTCTACTAGAGATTATTCTGCTGCATTTAAGGAAGTAAGCTGTCATGTTGTGAGAAGGTCAAATGGCTAGGACCAGAAGGTGTCCCCTCGAAGCTGAGAGCAACACCTATCAGGCATCCAGCAAGAAGATGGGAACCACAGTCCTATACCCCAAGAAACTGAATTCTGCTGATAACCCATATGTGCTGGGAAGAGAACCCAGCATTTCAGATGGGAGCCCAGCCTGGTTGACACTTGGATTTCAACTTTGTGAGACTGAGAGCAGAGAACTCATTTGAGCCTACCTGAACTTCTTAACTATAGAACTACAGTTAAGTAGTTAAAACTACTTACAAACTAAGTTAAGTTTGAAGCTGTTAAGTTTGTGATAATTTACATAGCAATAGAAAATACAGGATATTTAATAAATACTTAGGATAGCCTGGGCACTGCCCATTCACAACAGATTCTAGCCATAAACAGTGGTGATACACTGTGACTAGCTGGCTGTTTTCCCTGGATTGCATGCACAAGCTTTAGTGACAGAGTGAAGGGCTCTGGCTGGGCTATCAATTCACACACTGTATTCACTTTGCTTCTTAATGAATCTGGCCTGGTTGTGACCCTCTTTGCATGGGAATGGTTTGTCTCTTTTCTAGCAGAGTGAGATAGGGTCTTCAGGTGCTTTGTAAATAAATCTAGTCTTCATTTTATATATTATAATATGTGTATTGTATTATATAAGTATTATAATACAATGTAATATATGTATTATATATTATGTATGTATGTAATCTATGTAATGTGTGTGTATACATATATACATATATACACATACAGAGTCACTCAGGGCTAGTGACTGAAATACAGACAGCTCTCATCTCTGTCTGTCAGAGCCTAAGAAGGCATGGGGACAGCTTTATCTTCACCCAACTTTGCAAAATCTCCAAACAGAATGGTGAAATTAGACCTACATCTTGTGTTTTTAAACCATGTCTTGGTTTTAGGGTCATGAAACTGAAATGTAGCCAAACTGCCAAAAAGTGACAGAACATGGGGGAAAACAACAACAAAAAGTGTTTATAGATGTGACTAACTTCACCATTTACTCCTTAGGTTATGCTGTCTTCCAAAACGAGGTCCTTTTTTTTAAAGAATTTGTTTTAAGTTTATTTATTTTGAGAGACAGTGTGAGCGGGAGAGGGGCAGAGAGAGAGGGAGAGAGGCAGAGAGAGAGAATCCCAAGCAGGCGTGCAGAGCCTGACACGGGGCTTGAACCCATGAAACAATGAGATCATAATCTGAGCTGAAATCAAGAGTCATATGCTTAACTTATTGAGCCACCCAGTGCCCCCAAACTGGGTTCTTAATCTGCTTTTTTCATCCACTTCTTTCACTTTTATTACTATGATGTATACAGATGGTTTCCATACAAAATATTTTCATCTTACTCATGCTTAACATGGGAAGCTTTGTTCATATTTTACATATTATCCAACATAGTGTTCAACAATTCTAATAGTGTTCATCAAAGAAAAATTTCCTCAGGCAAAAATACTTGGAAATAAAAAAAAGTAAGTTATTTATATTCTTCAGATTTATCTAAAAGAACATTAAATGCTGAACAAAGAAAAAGGAAAAAAGAAGGAAAGGAAGGAAAGAAAAGAAAGGGAAGGATGGAAAGAAAGAAGGAAGGAAGGAGGGAAGAAAAGGAAAAAAAAAAAGAAGGAATGGAGGAAGGAAAGATCTACCAGGTTCTGAGGGGGGAAAAGTGTGGTCTATAAATTTTATAGCCATTAGAATTGTTGTTTAGGTATCAAAAAAGTAGGTAGACGTCTCTAAACACGCAAGAACTAAGGGACTATATAATTTTTTTAAAAGTACTTAATGAAGGGGCGCCTGGGTGGCTCAGTCGGTTGAACCTCCAACTTCTGCTCAGGTCATGATCTCGCGGTCTGTGAGTTCGAGCCCCGTGTCCGGCTCTGTGCTGGCAGCTCAGAGCCTGGAGCCTGCTTCGGATTCTGTGTCTCCCTCTCTCTCTGCCCCTCCCCTGCTCATGCTCTGTCTCTCTCTCTGTCAAAAATAAATAAACATTAAAAAAAATTTTTTTAAAGTACTTAATGAAATACAGCCAATTGAAATATAAATTTTTAAAAAGCTCAGAATGGAAGTTTGTAGTAAAGGTATTGGTGTAAATACTGAGTCCACATGAATACAGAACTAAGAGGAAGTTGGTAATACATTTCAGAACAGAAGGCAAATGATGTATAACTTGATATTATTAAAATAACATAATAAAAATCTGGAGATGGGGCAGGACAGGTGGGTGGGAGTGCTAATTTCCCCATTTTTCAGAATAAGCAATCAATCAATATTGACTAAATTGGACAGATTTAGTTCAGAAGAACCATCATGAGTCCAACTTCTTCATATTTCTTCCTTTATTTCCTTCTTAAATATGGTTTTATCTTTTTGGAAAAAAATCTCCTCTCTTAAAAATTAGATATTTATGCAAATTCCAGCAGTTATTTCAGTTTTACACATGTGTTTCTTTACTTATTTTTATTACAAATTAAAAAGTGCATTCTTTGGTGTTACACCATTTTTACGGAATTATTTTTGCCCTGTTTCTCTATCCATCTCTCAACCATCTTTCCATCCACTTTTCTATCTGTATTTGGGGTGATGCTTGCTTAATGTTAAGAAATGATTATTGTATAAAATGATATGTGTAGTAATTTAAATTTTCTCATCTGTAATTTGCTTAACAAAGATAAAAGGTGTATGTGTTACCTTCTGACAAAAATATTATTAATCTGAAATAATAAGAAGAAACTTTAAATGTGATAGTTGTGATACGGATATTTTTCTCAGGTAAAAGAGAGAACTTTACAGAACATGCTAGGATAGTTATTCTTTAAGGGGTGGGAGTATAGGTAGAGTTTCTTGAATTGGGCCAAAAAAGAGACTCAGTTTGGCTCCAAAAGGCAAATCTATAATGCAAATGTTGTCTTTGCCCTTAAAATTTACCACCTCCAGTTTCTGAGGTAACACTCATAAGGCACTTCAATGCAACAGGGATATGAAGTTTGGCTTATAGAGAGCTCCAAAAGATTTGTGGCTGCTGTTAGCAACCTTCAGTTCTGTCCCACACTGGTCTCTCTGTAGGGTGGCTCATGAAATGGCTTTCATCAGAGTGAGCAGTAAGAGAGGAAGGGAGCGAAGAGAAGGTGTGGGTAGACTAGTGAGAAAATGCACCCAAGTCAAGAAATGCAGTCTTTTAGTAACCCGATCTCAAAATTGACTTCCCACCACTTCATCCATATTCTTTTTGCCACAGTTGAGGCACAGTCTATTCCACATCCAATGGAAGGCGTTTAAGAACCTACCTTTATGGGAAGGAGTATCAAAGAATTGTGGGCATAGCTATCGAATTTGCTGAATCCTTTTCCACTCTCTGCTCACTTCTTCACTCCTTGAAGTCTTGACTCTGTCCCTTCTTCTCGGTGGAAACTTCTGGGAGATTCCTGTTAGCCTTCTTCTTAATGGTTCAAAAGATTTTATCTTTCATCTCACTGCAGCACTGACTGCTTTTCAAATACTTGGTCCAACTTTTTTGAGAGAGGACAACTCCTTGAAAAAAGTGAATACTTTTTAGTACAAGTTTGTCTCTTTCTTACACAGTATCTGGCACAAAGAAAATTCTAAATACTCTTTAACCTCAATAAATAGGCTCAGTTTACCTATTCTTAGTTTATTCTGATTCTGTTCAATCTTAAGTCAAATTGTGTCACTTCTAGGCTCAAAGCATGAAATGGTTCCATCTGTTCTGTGCTCAAAACATGAAATGGTTTCCATCTCAGAGTAAAAGTCAAAAAGTCCCAAGTTGCCCAAGAGGTCCCGTGTAATCTGCTTGCCCACTTCACACACCTCATATTCTAATGCTGCTCTTTTCTTAACTCTATTCACATTGGACTCCTTGTTATTCCTTCAACACTGAAGATATTCTCCTGCCTCAAGACCTTTGTACTAGCTGTTCCCTCTATTTGGGACACCTTTCCCTTACATAGCCACTGACTCATTCCCTCACCTGCCTGAGATCTTTGCTTAAATGATACCTGCTCACTGAGACATTCCCAGCCACAGTATTTAAAATTGGTGTTTCTATTCCATTATGCCCAACACTGTTTCCTGCTTCATTTAAGAACATTTTTTAACGTTTTTGTTTATTTTTGAGACAGAGAGAGACAGCATGAACGGGGGAGGGTCAGAGAGAGAGGGAGACACAGAATCCGAAGCAGGCTCCAGGCTCTGAGCTGTCAGCACAGAGCCCGACGCGGGGCTCGAACTCATGAACTGTGAGGTCATGACCTGAGCCGAAGTTGGACGCTTAGCCTACTGAGCCACCCAGGTGCCCCATCCTGCTTCATTTTTATATGTAGCACTTACCACCAAAGATAGCCTTATATCTTTTGTTTTATTTTCTTTTTAATGTTTATTATTATTATTTTTTTTTTAGAGAGAGAGAGAGAGTGGGAGCAGGGGAGGGGCGGAGAGGTAGATAGGAATTTGAAGCAGACTCCAGGCTCCCAGCTGTTAGCACAGAGCCGGATGCAGGGCTCCAACTCATGATCCGGAAGATCATGACCTGAGCTGAAATCGGACACTTAACTTATTGAGCCACCTAGGTGCCCCTATATTTTCTTTTCTAAATTTTGCTTCTATTTAATCCCTCACTGAAATATAATACGTGTTATTGACTGCTATTGATAGGGATAAATTATGTTATAAAATGGCCGACAGGACTTATAGGGGATTCCATTCCCTCCCGAAGACTTCCCTTCTGGGTTCTTGCTCCTACCCCACTTGCCCTGCGTGCCAAGTTACTACTACAGAATGCAGAAGTAACAGACTATAAATTGTCTCCCATGCTTACGCTCCAGGCTCAGACCTCTGGAGAGTGATCTCCTCTGAGCCCGCCGGTGTGAAATAAACCTCCTGCCTTCTGAGATCCCCAAGTGCTGCCACTTGGTTCTTTGGCCAGGTGATCCAGACTGGGTTCCGTAACACTATATCCTCAATACCTGAAGTAGTGTCTAGCATATTGTAAGTATTCAATTAGTATTTTATGAATTAGTTAATTAATTAATATTACATACATAATTAGAGCTGCTTGTCAGTTGCTGAAGGCATGAGCATTATGTCACCCAGCCCTTTCCCATCTATTCCCTTTGGGGCTTTTGTGGCAAGGGTGGGAAGGCACAGGTAGGGAAGGGGGTGGCTCCCACTCCCAGAAAGGAGTGTCTCCACAGACACAAGTTTGATAAAGAGTAGGAAAATCACATAAAGATTAAAAAGGAGAGTAAGAAGAACAGAAAATCAGTAAGAAAAACCAAAGCTAGGAGCTTCAGAAAAAAAAAACAAAAACCAAAAAACATATGGAATAGGGAGGGGGAGCAGAGCAATTTCTGTTTCTGTTCATACATCACCATCTCCTTGCTTATTGACAGATGCCAAGCCTTCCAGATAACCCCAATTAAACTGGAGGTTCCATGATCTCCCTTGGAAGTGGCTCCCCATAAATTACATTAAACCCCAATCCTCTAGAGCATGATCGTGCTTGAGCCTTGATGAAAATGTATTGCCTTGCAGTGTCCTGCCTTAGACTAAGGAGAAGTGAACCAGTATTGGCAGGGCTTGATTTCCTCATGAGAGAAGGGGGAAAATGGTGGGGAAAAGGCCCTAAATCTCTCCTTATTTGCTGGGTGATTGTGGTAGTAATAAGCAGACTTTCAGACTTCCGCCTGGGGAAGGCTCCTGGGAATAAAGGCTCTGGTGAAGACCGGAGAGAGGAGGAAGGGAAGGAATATCTAGGGAGGAAATAAATACATAAATATGTAGACAGAATTTTTAAGTAAAACAGGCTTTGGAAAATATCTCTTGGAAGCATTAGAACCTGTTTTCATTTTATTTTATTTTTTCTCCATGTGTCACAAAACATCCATATTTTGAAACCAATAGATTTTTTCAAGTGAGACTTTAGAAAAGTAATAAATCATTCAAAGCCTGCATTCTGATGTATTTATTAAAAACTATGCAAAAATTTCCAAAATTATTGTGAATTATGACTACAAATTAGTTTAAGAGTAAGAAAAAATCATTTTGTTTTATTAAAAGTACCTATTTACTTACTTATTTTTGGTCTATAATGTTCAGTTTGCCTTTTTGTGGCCACAATTACACCATTCCCATCTCCTACATGACTGCATTATCCTTTTTGATTTCCTTCTTGACCTGTCAATTTTAGGTCATACCTGGACCAATGAACTTGCATTTAATCATATGCATGTATAGAGCATAATTGTTAAGACCATGTTCTCTGGAGTAAGACAGATCTCCACAATACACAAGCTATGTGGCTGGGCAAGTTTCTCTCATTTTCAGTTTTAATTCCTCATCTACAAAATATGAATAATAATATCACCTACCTCACAGTGATTTTTGCAGGGGTGGGGTGGAAATGAGGGGTTAGATGGTGAGGCTCAAGTGGTATATTGTGTCTAACATGATATTTTATGGAGTCACTACAGTTCTGCTACATCTGAGGTAAAAACAAACAAACAAAAGTAAAACACAAAAAGTAGGGTTCCTAGCTCATAGTAAGTATCAATAAACTGTTTTTCATCTTGATGAATGGTATCATCACCTATTCAGTTTTAAAACCCTAACACTACTCTTCTTTGACATTTCTCTTCTTTCTAGCTCACCCTTTTAGCTAAACTATCACCAAGTTCTGCTGAATTTCCCTGCTCCTTGTATCTGTGATCTGTCATTTCCTTCCTTTCTGCCAGCACAATCATCCCTCTGGTTCACGCTGCTGTCATCTCGCCTGCTCTCCATAGCAGACATTCCTGGGGCTCCAACACCCACTTGGGCTCTCCTTCTGTCCTGTCTCCACATTGAAGCAACACAGATCTTTTTAATGCTCAGTCTGAACACATTGTTCTCATGAAAACTTTCCAATTGCTTCTCATTTCTCTTGGAATAAAAAGCAGATTCCATCACATGGCCTACGAGGCCCCATGTGAACTACTGTCTAGCCCCATCTGTTCTCCCCTCACTCTGTGCACCAGCCACATGGCCTCCTTTCTCTTAAACTGGCTGCACTTTCCCTGACTTGGGATTTCTTCATGCTGGTCTGATGCTTAGAACACGCATCCTTTTCTCTCTTTTTTTTTTTTTCTGGTAATTCCCACTCTTGACCCAAATGCCACTTCCTCTGGAAAGACTCTTGACCTGCCAAACCAAGCCATGAGCTCCTTTTTATAGGGTTGTACTGCTCTTTCATTACTTTGAAGCCAATTTGTAATCATACATTTGTGTGGTTATTGACTGATATCTTATTCTTCCACTATTCTGTAAACTCCATGAGGATAACCTATCTTTTCATAGTTGCTACTAAAACCACGCCTCCGGGGCACCAGGGTGGCTCAGTTGGTTATGCATTCAGCTTCAGCTGAGGTCATGATCTTGCAGTTAGTGAGTTTGAGCCCCTTAGGCTCTGCCCAGAACAGAGTCTGCTTCAGATCCTCTATCAACCTCTCTCTGTGTACCACCCCCTCCCCAAAACCAAATAAACATTTAAAAAAAAACAAAAACCCAAAACACACAACTCCTAGAATTGGGTCTGGCCAATAATAAATGCTTAACACATATTTGCTCAACAAATGAATATATGGATGAATTTGTATCTCTAAAGTCTATTTTACTCTTTTTATATGTCATATTACTTGATCTTATAGATGAATATAAATGCAATTATTTTTCCTTTTAATCTGAAGAGATAAACACGGAATGTCAATCTTTTGTAATGATAAAACTGGAAAGAGTAATTTCTAAGCCTTCTCTGTGTTACATTCATTTGTAGCTGGATAGAGACTATTTGGCAGCCCTTCTTTCTCTTCTGCTCATAAATGCTTCTTGAGATCTCAATCCTATCTTTTATCTTCAGAAGATAGTTTATCTGTTTCCTCTTTCCTGGCCTCAATGACTGCCTGATATGAATGGTTCTTTATAATATGGTGATTAAGAACTCAGGATCTGGAGCTAAAAGCCTGGGCCTTAGATACTGCTTTTTCCAGTCGTTATCTGCATGGACTAAAACAAGTTATTTTTACATTAACTCATCAAGCCTCTGTTTCCTTTTCTAAAGTGTGAGTAATAGAATCTACCATTAGGTATCATTGGAAAATGACACCAGATAAGGCATGTAAAATAGTACTTCATCTGTAACATCAGAATCACTCAAAAAAATGATAACCCATAGAGTGATAATGGGACATTATTACAATTATAATAATTTTTTATTTTATTTTCTAGCTCTTAGCTTCACACTTCCCTCTACCCATAATCATGCTTGATAATCTCCTCAGGGCAGCTCAACATGGGATTACAAGTAGATTCCCCAAACCTAATAAATCAGAAAAGTACCTCATTTTTTTTTCTCCCATTAAACTTTCAGCTTTTCCCAATTTCCTTCTGAATTGTCATATAAAACTTCGGGGTAAGTTTCTATATATTTCTCTTCCATACCCCACATGCTTAGGACTGATTGTATTAGATGGAATTTCTCAAAGTTCTGTTGAGAACTTGGGAAAATTTGAGAAGCTGTTAATAGTACCAATTTTTTCTCCAGAAACCCAAAGAAGAATATCCCAGATTTTGGGAAAAGTTACTGCTGTCCAGACCTCCCCATAAATGCTTTCCTACTTGTCAGATGAACATCTGTATTTGGGTAAGCAGTGTATTTTTACCAGAACCATGGAGTATTTTATCTGTTTCTTCCTACTCACTCTTTTGGCCAGGACATTAATAACTTCCTGGATATCCCTTCCTGCCTTGATTTGTAAACCTTTGCATGAATTCCTCCAGAATAACTTAAAATCTACATAAGTGGGTCCTTCCCATCTTGCTCAAGATTTGAAGTGGCACACTGTTTATCACCATTATAGATGCCTGCTGCTGAGCGTGTTTCCTCCTAAGTGCGTGCTGTGCTTCATCTGCCTCTGGGGCCCCCGAGAAGCAGGCATGCCAGCTCCTCCCCACTCACAGCGCTGTCTTCTTTACCCCCTTAACATTAGGCTGCACCCCGTCTTAGACTTTTATCTTCCTATCCACACCCGCTCCTTTATTAAAGAATGTCCTTAACCATTCTCAGAAGAGTTCTCAACTCTTCTCCCCAAATAAATGTGGTCATTTTAAAAACAAACTAGCAAAGAATAGATATGTTCTGGGAAGCCTAATTAATAATAATAACAAAAATAAAACAAAAATTAGACATGGGAAAGGAAATTTAGTAAGAGAAGAGAATTCTTAAAAACAACAAATAATACTCTATGTCATGTGATAAGCTTGAGTCCGTTCCGGCTACTATAACAAATTTCCATAGCCTGGATGGCTTATAAACAACAGAAATTTATTTCTTACAGTTCTGGAGGCTGGAAGTCCAAAACCACAGTGCCAGCATGGGGGGCGGGGGGTTGTGGTGAAGGCCCTTTCTGGGTTGTAGACTGCCAACTTCTCATTGTGGCCTCATGTGGTAGAAGGGTGAGAGGTCTTTCTGCAGTCTCTTTGATAAAGGCATGAATCCCATCCTGAGGGCTCTGTTTTCACTGACCTAATTACCTCCCAAAGGCCCGAACTCCTAATACCATCTCCTTGGGCATTAGGTTTTTAACATATGAATTTTGGAGTACACATTGAGACAATAGCACTATGCTCATAAATTTGAAAATGTAAATGCAAAAACGGGGCGCCTGGGTGGCTCAGTCGGTTGAGTGTCTGACTTCGGCTCAGGTCATGATCTCACAGCTCGTGAGTTCGAGCCCTGCGTCAGGCTCTGTGCTGATAGCTCGGAGCCTGGAACGTGCTTCAGATTCTGTGCCTCCCTTTCTCTCTGCCCCAACCCACTCGCATTCTGTCTCTGTCTCTCTCAAAAATAAGTAAACATTAAAAAAAAAGGAAAATATAAATGCAATGAACAATTTTCCCGAAAATGTTAACTATTACAATTGTCTAGGAGAAAGTCTGGTTTCATTAAAAATTAAATTAAAAAAATTGTTATAGACATTTTTTTAACCTTTCAGCTTCCAATGTTTATATGTATGGAAGTTTTGTTTTTTTTTTTTAAACTTGGGGAATAGAATGTAGAAAAACATATCAAGTAACTGATTTAATGTCATAAAGTTATCAAATTCAGGGTGCCTGGGTGTCTCAATTAGTTAAGCATCTGACTTTGGCTCTGGTCATGATCTTCAGGATCGTGAGTTTGAGCCCTGCACAGGGCTCCATGCTGACAGTGTAGAGCCTACTGGGGATTCTCTCTCTCTCCCTCTCTCTCTCTGTCCCACTCCCCACTTGTGCTCACACTGTCTCTCTCAAAATAATAAATAAATAGGTAAATAAATAAGGAAATAAATAAGTAAATAAATAAATAAAATAATCAGGCTGACAGTAGAAGCAGAAAAAATATGCATATACCACATAGCAACCTGTATTTTCATCTTTAAATAAAATCTTATTTATATAGAGAGGTGAAACGTAAATAACCTATGAATAAATTGAATCCAAATACACCTTAGAGGCACCTGGGTGGCTCAGTTGATTGAGCGTCAGATTCTTGATTTTGACTCAGGTTGTGATCCCAGGGGCAAGGGATTGAGCCCAGTGTAGGGCTCCATGATGAGCACTGGGCACTTGAGATTCTCTCTCTCTCTCTCTCTCTCTCCCTCTGCCTGGCTCCCCCGTTTGTGTGCTCTCTCACAAACAAACAAACAAACAAAAGCAAATGTAACTTAAATATGATCCAAAAATACAATGTAACATTTATATGTAGAATGTAATGGTGAATTAATATTAAGGGATAAATTAATTAGATCCAGAGAGGAGAGGGGAAAGTGGTTATCTCAGGAATTAAATAAGCTTCTGATCATATTTATCATCCATTCCATCACATTTCCTAGAAAACATTTCTTAATGTGGTAATCAAGATCCACCTTTATATTTGAATACAAAACAGTAGAAATTGTCCCATTTTTTTAAAAATATTTTTTATTTTTAAGCAGTCCCTACACCCAATGTGGGGCTTGAACTCACAACCCTGAGATCAAGAGTCACATGCTCCACCAACTGAGCCACACAACTGAGCCAGCCAGATGCTCCCAAATAGTCCCATTTTAATGAAGAGCAAGAGAAAGTTGCTTGCTCTAAAAATTCTTTTACTAAAATAAAATGAAAAACTGAAACAAAACAAAATGATTGGGATAGGGATTATAATTAGTATTTTTTGCATAATATTCTATTCTTAGGAAAAAATAACTTGAGTATAATAATTGATAAGACTTTTGCAAAGTGACTAGATACAAAGTAATTTTGTGAAAACTAATAGCTCTTCCATAAACCAAGAGTAGATCCTTAGAAGATATAGGAGAAAAATAATTCCATTCACACTAGCAGGTAAGGAAAGTACAATGCCTGGGAATGAACATAATACAATGAGGGCATTATGAGAGAAATTGTGAAATATATTGCTAGACAAGAGCTCTTTTATTTTTAAATTTTTTTAGTTTGAGTATAGTTGATCTACAATGTTACATTAGTTCCAGGTGTGTAGCATAGTGACTCCTTCTCTATACCGTTAGGCTGTGCTCGCCTCAATTGTAGCTACCATCTGTCACCATACAATGCTATTACAATATTATTGACTGTCTTCCTTATGCTGTCTGTCTTTTATTCCCGTGATTTATTCATGAGAGCTCTTTATTTTAAAGAAGTGAATCCTTCTCAAGTTAATGCTTTGATTTAAAGCACTATGTATAAAAATACAATTGATCTCATTATTTGTGGTAGCTATGTACCATAAAGTCGCTATGAACACTGACTTAGAGAATTCTGAACCATTGTTCTGAAATGTAAGAAATAAATGGTTAGGTTCCTGTGACACTCTGGTTACAGCTTTTCCACCAAGCAAATAGTATATGACTGTTTTATGTTTGTTTTTAAATATACCTTATTTAATGTATATTGTTTGCCCATTAACATTGAACTCTTCCCCAACAGCACTATAACACATGCTTTTGAACCGAGCCTATCTAACACATGTATTTTTCTCTGTAAGTCACATCATGACTTTAATGAACTAGATAGCATTTCACAGTATTTTTGGTGGCACTTTAAACAGTGAAATTACCTGCAAAAAGTACAGAAATGTGGAAAACATGACACTAAATAGATCACTGAAAGGATGCTTGTTTACAGTATGAGAGCTGACACAAGAAGGGAGAGCACTACCTCGTTCAGCCTTAGCTGGGAACGTGTGTGTTAGGCAAGTCAAATTTTTTGCTATTCTGCTCATGTCTGTAAATAACCATGAGAGTACTCTGGGAATTGATTTTGGAGTAACAAATAAATTTTAGCGAATAGGTAAATTTGCATATATGGAATCCATCAGTAATGAGGACTTATCTCTACATATTAGTTTTTCTTTTTTGTAGCTATTCTTGAAAAAATAATTCTAAAATTCACTTGTAAAATAAACTGGTAGGAATACAACAGAAAAATTGGAAAATCAAGAAGGAGATGTATCTTACTGGATATTAAAATTGATTATATAGCTTAAGAAATTTTAAATCCTTTGATGTTTAATATCTACAGACAGACAATAGAATTTGGAATCCTAGAATAAACTCAAATATATTTAAGTACTTGATATGTAGCAAATAGTGCATCATAAAATAACGAAGAAGCTATGTGTGATCCAGGAATTGTTACTTTAACTTTCTATATATAGAAAATCTAATTTATTTTTTTATCATTTGTATCAAAATAAATTTCAGATGAATTTAAAACATTAAATATCACAAATCAACAACAAAAATGGAAGAAAATATAGGTGACTGCTTAACCGATATTTTGGAAAAAAACTTTTTTCTCAGCATTAAAGCCATGGGGAAAAAACTCAAAAAAAAGATTGGTAAATAAATTAAGGCTTGCTTAAAAGACAGGCTATCTAGCTATTTAAAATGTTTTCAAAGAGTATTTAGTGATATAAGAGCATTCATAGCACTCTGTTAAGTGAATGAAGCAGAATGCAAAATCATATCTGCACTATATATCCTGATTTTTCTGAAAACTTTTTTTTAAATATTTCTTTATTTGAGAGAGAGAAAGAGAGCACAAGTGGGGGAAAGGCAGAGAGAGAGAGAGAGAGAGAGAGAGAGAGAGAATCCCAAGCAGCCTCCAGGCTGTCCGTGCAGAGCCTGATGTAGGGCTCAAACTTGCAAACCATGAGACCATGACCTGAACTGAAGTCAGACACTTAACCACTTGAGCCACCCAGGCACCCCTTTCTGAAGACTTTTTAAAGTTATTTCCCTACTGTTGTGCTGTGACACGCATGTTACTTCCTCAAATGCATCACAAACTGGGAGTATTTGATTTATTGCCTATTTCTGCTGTTAAAAGATAAACTAAGGTATATAAAAATTTTAAGGGTTTATTTGAGCAAAAATCTATTTGAATTGGGCAGCATTCAGTTTAACTCATAGAAAGAAGCTCTGAGGAGTAGTACAAGATGGAAGACTTTTTTTTTTTTAAGTTCATTTATTCATTTTGAGAGAGAGAAAGAGAACGATTCCTGAGCAGGCTCAATGCGAAGCCTGACTTGGGGCTCGATCCCATGAAATGTGAGATCATGACCCGAGTCAAAATTGAATGGGATGCTTAATCAACTGTTCCACCCAGGTGTCCCTAGGATGAAAGCCTTTTATAGGCAGAAGAGACAGGGAACAAGGAAGTTCTACTAGGTAAAAAGGTAGGTTGGTTACTGCAGTTACTTTCCTTTGGGAGGTGGCAGTGGTCTCAGGCAGATGACATAACTAGCACTGATCGGGTAATTCAAGATAGGGTTAAGGTTCCATTTCTGGGAGAGTCAAAACTAATTAAGTCAAGTCTTGGTTTGGTGATGTGGGACTTAGCATAAGCAGCTTTGTTTCAGGCCTGGCGTCTTGTTTTTCACACTACCAACAACAGAATGTAAACTCCAGGAGGGTATTTACCACGCTTGTCTTGTTCACTAGATGTCTTCATTTCATATTGAGCAAAATGGTGCTCATTCATAGTTGGTAGTCAGTGAATAATTGTTGAGTGAATGAGTGAATGAATGAATTTGTCAAAACATCAGCTATAATCATTTTAAAATAGAAATAATTGATATAATAACTGAGTGCTTTTTTAAATATTTATATGAAATTTTCGAATTTTCTCTAGCAAGTTTAAGTTATATCTACAAGCAGAAAAAGATCATTAAACACACATACAATAATTATTTTTCTTTAACATGTGTCTTTCCCAACCCTAGTTGATTTAATTTTTTTTTTTTAATTTCCCAGTATGGTTTCTGTGCATTTTGCTATGTTTCATATTGTCCTTTTTATTTTAGGCTTACACTATCATTTTTTTTTTCTTTTTTTTTTTTCAACGTTTTTTTTTTTTTATTTATTTTTGGGACAGAGAGAGACAGAGCATGAACGGGGGAGGGGCAGAGAGAGAGGGAGACACAGAATCGGAAACAGGCTCCAGGCTCTGAGCCATCAGCCCAGAGCCCGACGCGGGGCTCGAACTCACGGACCGTGAGATCGTGACCTGGCTGAAGTCGGACGCTTAACCGACTGCGCCACCCAGGCGCCCCTTACACTATCATTTTGATTAGAGGAAAGTGAGACCAACCATATATACTATTTATTTTAGTTACTGAATGTGTTCCTTCTTAGTTAAATAAGAGGCACCTCTGACAGACTGTATTTGTTTTAACTGAACAAAGGTAACAGCTCTTAAAAGGACCAGCTCACCAATGCCTTTTACATTCTCATCTTTCTTGCTGTATTTCATCAAGCACAAACCACCAGTCCTCAAAGCACAGATCATCATCAGGCTGTGGCTGCTTATTTTTGCCACTTCTTCTTTTTACAGGAACCAATCATGCCAAGAAAAATACCTATATAGGCTCCCCCATCCTTTGCAAAAAGTAAAAAGTGGAAATTAGCATTAGCTAAATTCCATTGTAAGTGATAAATGGAGTCAAGGTTTGGAAAGGTTTGTTGAGGTAGGAGAGCCACCCTTCCATTCACAATTGGAAACATTCATAACAAGGCCATTTAGCCAATACATATTTTCCTCTTTAGTACATAAGGGTAAGCTGAATAAAAGGTTTAAATTACAAAGCAGCCTAATCCTGCACATTCTCTGAGCAATGACTGCTATTTGTGTCAAGAAAACAAAGAGGCTGAGAAAATGAGGGAGAGGGAACTGGGAGGGAGAATGAGGGCACATGTAAGAGTTATCCTTCTCACATGAAACAGGAAAACTCACTTGAAATTAGATTTTTTTTTCATTATTGGAAAGTTAGTGTTTTATATCTTTGGTAAAATCATTATTCACAGAAAAAACACAAATATTTCCAAGGTTTTTATAGGACTTTTTGTCTCTTTCTGAATACAGAGCACAAACTCCAGTAACTACCATACCTGTAACCCTTTTCTCCAAATGTCCTACTCCCCCTCACTTTGGCCATGTGGTGTTGCTAATGTGCAGTAATGGTCTAGCTGGAAACACATTTATGTTCCATTTCCCCCCAATATTATTAAAACTGCTCCATCACCTCCTGTAATGGGGGCCTCCGTATTTTCTCTTGCCTGTATGCCTGACATGACATAATGCCTGCCCTCACCAGTATGCTATAACATAGAGGTAATTGAAACATAACTCACCCTAAATTACAGTCAATGTTCAGGCAGGGCCCCAGTGCGCTTTCTGAGGCTCATTACAAGTATAAGCTAAATATTTCTTTAAGGGGATGGAGGGAGATCTAGAGCTTAAAAAGAAAAGGAGGGGGCTTCAGAAGAAGAGGAAGGAAGGAAGGAAGGAAGGAAGGAAGGAAGGAAGGAAGGAAGGGGGAAAGGAGTCAATTAAAAGCAAATAAGGATGAGGCAGGTCTCTTAAAAGGAAGATTCCCCCTTCCTTGCAGTTTTAGGTGAGCCCCCTATTCGTCTGAGACCAGGAGCAACCTGTTTTTATTATTAGTTGAATGGCTATTTCCCACACTACTTGAAATTGTAAGTTTCCATTCAGTTCCCAGGAAATATAGCTGCACATAATTGCCTTTCCTGCCCCAGTGACTCCTGGGTTAGCTGTATTTACTCTTGGAAGAGGCCATGAAAAATGAAGTAGTAGCTGACTTTCTAAGACGGAAAGGCAATGTGAAAGACAGTGTTTTCTGTCTAATTCTTGTAGTTATCAAAAGCTGAGAGGCCACTGTCCTGAGACTATTTGGAGTAAAGAAGTCAAAGTTCAGACACTGCTAACTTTGAGTGAGCTCCTCATTTTAAACACGATCCTCTTCAATCTCATTAGGAAAACAGGAGTAATTGTGCTCACCCCGTGTAAGTTGCATGGACTTCAGAGTTGAATGGCTTTCATGTGACTGAGTTAGTTCCATTTTTCCCTTTCACACCCGGGAGGGTCCCTAGAAACCCCTTTGCTATCTCTCTAGAGTTCCCCTTCCCCAGCATTACTTCTGGGTAGCTGTTTGATTCCCCTCATTTGAGTTGTCTTACCACTGAAGGCCTAGAAGCTCATATCCAATACTACAACCCTTTCCCAGATGGTTGGCTTGTCCCTGCTAGTCCCTGCCCTAGGGCAGTTTTTTGAGGGGTTGAGCAAAGCTGGTGGGTAAGGGGCAGAGAATAATGCCCATCAAGACCTTGTGCTTCTGGAGGTTGGTCACTTGGTTGTGCTCTCTGCACTTCATTAGTAGTTTATAAATATATCTTACATGAATTATGCTAAGGAACAAAGCCAGTATTCCTTTCTCCACCTCCCTGCACCACTCAAGATAGCCAGTATTCTGTAAGTGGCAAACACTGCAGCCCATCCACGAAGGTAATGGATGGCAGTGCCCCTGCCCTTACCTAAGGGTTCAAACTGGCCTTTAAACAACAACAAACTTGATCTCAGTGTTGTTCATCAGCCTCCCACCACCATCCTTAGTTTTTGTGACTCTCTCCTTCTAAGTGATGGGAAACCAAGGTCTTCATTCAGAATTCAAGACTACCTTTCATCTTCCCCATTTCAGGGCCTAAGAAGAGTCATAGAAGTATAGCCCTCATGACACTTAGGGATTATCTGTTCTGCTCCTCTCATTTTACAGATGGATGGTCTGAGGTTTAGAGGTAGGAAAGGGCCTACTCAAAGTATGTAGTTGATCAGTGGTGTAAGTGTGAGTAGAAAGTACATTCCTGGTTCTCAGTTCTATGTTCTTTACACCAAACACCAAACAGCCTTTAATTCTACATCCTGTTCTTAAAGGCAGAATTTTAGGTAGCTGTCAAACTTAAAATGATCTGTTGTCACATCCGTAATGAAATGTTAATGACTGATAATATCTTAGTGTGCTGCCATCTTTTAAGAATTTGCCAGTCAGCCAGTACCTAAGCATAATAAAGAAGATTGAATTTCTGAAGACAGTATGTAAAAGTTCTTACACTCAGAGTGAAAGGACTTTTGGGGAGCCATAATTGAAATTATATTATGTTCTGAAACCACCTTCTTCCCTTAGGTTTTAATCCTGGGTTTATTTGTATGTGTCGGTCAGTTGATATGGATTGATGTCACAGAATTTACATTAGTGTGGGAAGGGACCCTAGAGCTCATCTACTGCAGACCATTCTTTTTGTGGCTGCATTATCCAAGGGTACTCAGCTTGTTATTTGCATGGTCAGAACTTGTACCCAGGAGGGCTGATTTTTTTGCACAGTGGCTGATTTTTTGCACTAGTGATAAAGTGGTTTGAAACAAAGACATGTGTCAGAATCACTTGGATAACCTGGGAAACTCTTAAAATATATATATACTTGTGTATCCCATCTCCCTCAGCCCTACTTCTGGTTGTGTAGGCCTAGAGAAGATAGGCAGAAGCTATACTTTTTTTAAGATTACCATATAATTTACATACAGTAAAGTGTGTAAATTTGAATATACAAGTCATGATTTTTTATCCACACACATAGGTATATATATAAATACATACATACATGTACCTGTGTAACCACTGATAAACTTAAGATTAAATCAGGATTTTTAGATCCCAGAAAACCCCTCTGTGATCTTTCCCAATCAATAATCCCACCTCCTCCAAGGATAACTGAACTTCTTTCACTGGAGATTATCTTGCCTGTTTTAAAACTCTATATAAATGCACTCATATAATGGGTACTCTTTTGTGTCTGACTTCTTTCCCTGAACAATATATCTGTGAAATTCATCCATGTTGTTTAATGTATTAGTGGTTTGTTCTTTTGCATTGCTGTGTAGTACTCTATTGTATGACTATATCATAATTTGTTTACCCATTCTACTGTTGAACACTTAGGTTATTTATAGTTTTACTTATGAATACAGCTATTATGAACATTCTCATATGTGTTTTTTGATGGAAATATGACTTGCATCTGTTGGATATATATCTACAAGTGGAACTGTAAGTGCTGCATCATTACGGTATATTCATGTTTAACTTTCAAAGATACTGAAAAAGAGTTTTTCAGAGTGATTCTAGCATTTAACACTACTATCAGCAGTGGAAGAAAGTCCTTATTTTCCTATATTATCATCAGCCCTTGGTATTTGTCCATTCGATTTTAGTCATTTAGTCTTTTTCTAACTTGTGGCCCACCTTTATACCCTCTTTCTAGTACCTTTTGATGGACAGAGGATCTTAATTTTAAGAAAGCCCAATTTGTTACTCTTTTCTTTATCGATCAGTATATTTTGAGTCTTGCTTGTGAAATCTACCTAATGATCACAAGTATAGTCTTCTATGTTTTCTTTTAGAAGTTTGATTATTTTTAGCCATCACATTTAGAACTCTGATCCATCTCAAAATCCTTTCTGCATATGGTACCACCTATAACTGCTAAAAGCTTCCCAATTAATTTTAATGCCCAATCCTGAATCAATGGAAGTAAAAAGGTTTAGAATCAGGTTTGGGTTCAAATCCCATTGTGTCATTTAACAGTTGAGTGGAATTTTCTAAGTCTCTTTCCTTATATTAAAAACAGGGAGAATAAGATTTTGGAGATATTAAATGTAATAATAATTTAAAGAGACTGATACAGAGGAGAAGCTCATTAAGTCATAGCTCTTTTTATTTATGTACTTTACAAGGATGGGCAAGTTAGGCCATTTAATATAAAATGCAACTATTATGATTATTTAGGTATTGTTTTATTTGCTTCAGTCTTCATTCACTGATACACACCTACAGGTCATTCATAGTGATTAGTAGATTATCCTAAAGGTTTGATTTAGGTAGGCTTTTTAGAGGTAAGATGGCTACTTTTAGGTCAGTGGCTTACAGAATTCAAATAAAGAAACTAGAAATTCATGGGAGAACAAAGGGTGATAAAAAAATCCATAGCATTTGGCTTGAAAACAATGTGTCATTTCAAAATTCAGATGAGAAGAAGTCTTAGTAAAGAGAAGAATATTCTGGATTCAATAGGTGATAAATCCCACTTTTCTATTTTAGAAAAATTCACATAAATTGCCTGGATGATCCTTTGTTTTGTTGAAGGCACTTTGCTCCACGGGGGAGTATCATAGTATGTGCATGTGCTGCATAGTATGTGCATTGTCTCGGCTTCTCATCTTTAGGTCAGAGTGCCTAGAAAATTTGACTTGAAGGGATAGGCTCCATCGATGATATAGTGTTTATAGAGGAGGTTTATGTATTTCTCAAACAAGACCTGTGTATGTATAACCTTTTACTAACCTCCCCAAGGAACTGCTAATTTGGTCTCTCAAAACAAAGAGACAGTTGACTGGATTCATCTGAAAACTGACTTTGAGGCAAAGGTTAGGTTTCTTAGTTTATTTGGGAGATGATCCACAGAAACAGAAATGTGGGTGGGGAAAAGTGAAATGGGGAGAGGGAAATGCTGATAAAGTATACATTCAGTTGGTAGGTGTTATGGGCTGAATTGTGCCCTCCACCCCAAACTCATATG
The DNA here is from genome assembly GCF_007474595.2 of Lynx canadensis. Lineage (NCBI taxonomy): Eukaryota > Metazoa > Chordata > Mammalia > Carnivora > Felidae > Lynx > Lynx canadensis. The sequence goes on from NC_044311.2 coordinate 94,368,123, forward strand.
CCTAAGTCCTAACTTCTGGTACCTCAGAAAGTGACTGATTTGCAGATAGAACCTTTGAAGAGGTAATTAAGATAAAACAAGGTCTATGGGTGGGCCCTAATCTAACTAATATTTTTATAAGAAGAGATCAGGGCACAGATGTGTTCATGCACAGAGGAAAGACCCTGTGAGGACACAGAGAGAAGTTGGCCATCTACAAACCAAGGACAGAAGCCTCAGAAGAAACCAAGCCTGCTGACACCTTGTTTTGGACTTCAACCTCTAGAACTGTGAGAAAGAAATTTTTAAGCCATTGCTCTATGGTATTTTGTTACTACAGCCCTAGGACAGTAATATGTGGAGATAAAAGTTCAGTCCTGCTGGGTTGCTGTTTAATTACTGGTAGAATGTAAAACTTGTCTCATGGTTGTCTTACCAGAGGATAGAAAGATTAGACCATGCATCTACCAACTCATCCTTTATTGGGGCAGTTTGCTGCTTGGGGCATTAAACTTCCTTACATTTCCAAGTTGCATTTTTTCATGTGGCTGAGTGATTTGCAGTTGACGTGGGATACTGGCTACGGGCCTGGGCCTTACCGGAACTGGCTTGAAATCAGGTGGGCCTCAGGGATGTGGTATATCATGAGTATCTGAGACTCCCCAAGTTTTTTTTTTTCTTTTTTTAAAAGTTTATTTATTTTGAGAGAGAGAGAGAGAGAGAGAGAGAGAATGCTTGTGCACATACTCATGGGGGAGGGGCAGAGAAAGAATTCTAAGCAGGCTCCCGGCTGTCCGTGCAGAATCTGACATGGGGCTCGGGCCCATGAACTATGAAATAATGACGTGAGTCGAAATTAAGGGTAGGCCACTTAACCGACTGAGCCACCCAAGTGCCCCATGGGACACCTCTAGTTTTTATACATGTAGCCCACTAGTTAATGTGGAGAATTAAATTACTGTGCTCAAAGTTTGGCCCTCTCAGGAAAGCAGCTTATCTTTTTTCCCTTTATCTTTGGCTTTTTCTGTTGTCTTGCTGCAGGGTGAGTTTTCTAGGAAGTAAACATGGAAATGTCATTTAGGACATGAAAATTTGTGAATAACACTTGTAGGAAAAGAGAGGAATCTCACCTGGCCAGAGGGAAGCACAGCGTCCTGATATAGCCACAACAAAAGCCTCCATGAGCCTCAGAGGGACCTCAGGCTGAGAGTGGTCTGTAGAGGTGTCTTGAGTTGGGAGGTGGAACTTTGTATTCCCACAAGAGTCAGATGTTGGAGGCAGCGTTCCCCTGGGAGAGTCATGGTAATTGACCAGGCAGCTCTCATCAGCCAAGGGGAATTCCTGGAGAAGGCTGATAGGTAAGGGCTGCCAGTTGGTAGCATTCTCAGCAGTTAACAGCTTAGTGTCAACTCCACACATGTGGCTTGGTGGGTATAGAGAGCCAGTCTGTTCTGTTGACTGACCCTGTGTGGTTTATTCCCTCTTCTCTTGACTGTCTGGCTTCCTGAAGTAAGTCCAAGATTGGCAAGGTCACAAAACAAACAAACAAACAAACAAACAACAACAACAAAAAAACCTACCCATTATTTATCAGATTGTTTATTTTTTTGGTGTTGAGTTGTGTAAATTACTTACATTTTTTTTTCTATCTTTTTTAATGTTTTATTTTTTTAATTGAATGAAATTTATTGTCAAATTGGTTTCCATACAACACCCAGTGCTCATCCCAAAAGATGCCCTCTTCAATACCCATCACCCACCCTCCCCTTCCTCCCACCCCCCATCAGCCCTCAGTTTGTTCTCAGTTTTTAAGCATCTCTTATGCTTTGGCTCTCTCCCACTCTACCCTCTCTCTTTTTTTTTTTTCCTTCCCCTCCCCCATGGGTTCCTGTTAAGTTTCTCAGGATCCACATAAGAATGAAAACATATGGTATCTGTCTTTCTCTGTATGGCTTATTTCACTTAGCATAACACTCTCCAGTTCCATCCACGTTGCTACAAAGGGCCATATTTCATTCTTTCTCATTGCCACATAGTACTCCATTGTGTATATAAACCACAATTTATTTATCCACTCATCAGTTGATGGACATTTAGGCTCTTTCCATAATTTGGCTATTGTTGAGAGTGCTGCTATAAACATTGGGGTACAAGTGCCCCTATGCATCAGTACTATTACTTACATATTTTGGATATTAACCCCTTACTGGATACATCATTTGCTAATATCTTATCCCATTCAGTAGATTGCCTTTTTCATTTTGTTGATGGTGTCCTTGGCTGTGCAAAAGCTTTCTATTTGGAATAGTCCCAATAGTTTATTTTTGATTTTCTTTCCCTTACCTCAGGAGACATCTAGAAGAATGTTGCTACAGCCTATGTCAAAAAAATTACTGCCTCTGTTTTCTTCTAGGAGTTTATGCTTTCAGGTTTCACGTTTAGGTCTTTAATCCCCCCCCCTTTTTTTTTGAGAGAGAGAGAGAGAGAGAGAGAGAGAGAGAGAGAGAGAGAAGAGAATGATCAGGGGAGGGGCAGAGTGAGATAGAAAATCTTAAGCAGGCTTCACACCCAGTGCAGAACCTGACCTGGGGCTCAATCCCACATCCTTGAGATCATGACCTGAGCCTTAAATCAAGAGTCAGGTGCTTAACTGACTGAGCCACCCAGGTGTCTCTCTTTAATCCATTTTGAGATTATTTTTTTTATGGTGTTAGAGAGTGATCCATTTTCATTCTTTTACATGTAGCTGTCCAGTTTTCCCAGCACCATTTATTGAAGAGACTGTCTTTTCCCCATTGTCTATTCTTGCCTTCTTTGTTGTAGATTAATTGACCATAAAATCATGTGTTTACTGCTGGTCTGTCTGTTTTGTTCCATGGATCTATGTGTTTATTTTTATGCCAGTGCCATGCTATTTTGATTACTGTAGATTTGTAGTATATCTTGAAACCTAGAATTATGACATCCCCAGTTTTGTTCATCTTTCTCAAGATTGCTTTGGCTATTTGAGGTCTCTTGTAGTTCCATACAAATTTTGGTATTATTTGTTCTATTTCTGTGCAAGATAGTGTTGCTATTTTGATAGGGTTGCATAGATCTATAGATTGCTTTGGGAAGTATGGAGATCTTAACAATATTTGTTCTCCCATTTCATGAGCATGGAATATCTTTCCATTTGTTTGTGTCATCTTCAATTTTTTCATTAATATCTTATAGTTTTCAGAGTATAGGTCTTTTAGTTAAGTTTATTTCTCAGTATTCTCTTTGGTGCATTTATAAATGAAATTGTTTTAGTAACTTCTCTTTCTAGCTACTTCATTATTAGTGTATAGAAACACAACCAATTAAACAAATAATCCAATTAAAAAATGGACAGAGGACCTGAATAGACATTTTTCCAAAGATCTACAGATGGCCAATAGGTACATGAAAAGATGCTCAACATCATTAATCATCAGAGAAATGCAAATCAAAACCACAATGAAATATCACCTTACACCTGTCAGAATGGCTAGAATCAAAAAGCCAAGAAATAACAAGTGTTGCCAAGGATGTGGAGAAAAAAGAACCCTTGTGCACTGTTGGTTGGAATGAAAATTAGTACACCTATTGTGAGAAAACAGTATGGAAGTTCCTCAATAAATTAAAAATAGAACCAGTTAATCCAGTAGTTCCACTGCTTGACATTTACCCAAAGAAAATGAAAAAATCTAGATTAGGATTGATGATGATGTTGGGCATTTAAGCCCTCACGCTCCAGCTCTATTTTGAACAGAACTCTGCATTGTGTTAGAGTCTTTGAGAACTGGTGCAGCTAATAAAAAAACAACACTGTGATTTCTCCTTGCCTGTTCCCTTTTTAAACTCATGGTGGTGGTAATTGTGGGTATGTGATTAATAGGGCAGAATTAGATCATTTCAGGGTCTTGGGTATAATAAGCAAAATATTTCCAAACCTCACTACTGACTTGATGCTCATTGACTTCACAATTTCTAACTTGTTCTGCTTCAGTATAACACAGAAGCTATAGTTGGACTTTGCTTATCCAGGTTAATATGTAACATGAACATATTAAAAATATCAGGTGTCTACCCCGTCTCTTTATTTTATCCAGACCACCTTCCACTTGCTGTCCTGATACGCAGCCTTTTTTTATGACTTGGAAGACAATCTCTTTGGGTAGCCTCGTTGTAATGACTCATTTAATTGGACACACTTTTCTTGCTTAACCTCAGCACAGTTAACCCTAGCCACAGTTCTGGCATTCACCCTGTAACCCTAGAAATGAAGACGTTAAATAAATGAGTGTCTAATTCTAGCTCCCAACCAGAGAGATGTTTGTGAGCTCACTCACTTCTTGCTTTCTTGGTCTTTCTATAGCACCCAGAGTATATTTACATTGTCAAGCCATGTGTCTCTAGTTTTGGTCCAGAGGATAGAATCTATATACATTAAGGACCATTGATGGATGCCCCAGGTGCAGATTCATGGGACTATTCATTTTTAAAAGTGACCAAGACATTTGCTTGGTTTCATTTGAATGGGGTCATGAAAAAAGATCTCCAGGTCCAGATGCATATAAAATTGTCTAGGAGCCAAAATTCACTCACTTTATAATTTGAAGGAAGCAAAGATGAAGATCAAAGATGAAGAGTTTGGATGAGAATGTCATCTAAACTCTACCATGTTGATATTTGGAGTGCACAGTAGGTTTTGTTTTTATACTTATCTGTGACTTAGCTCAACAGCACCTCAGGTTTCATTCTTTAAAGCCATACCATTTGGGTCAGAGCAGTAGGCTAGACTAGTATTACCTTGGAGTCAAGGTGAGCCAAGCTTTCCTGGATATGTGAGAACTAAATATAACAGAAGCAACAGGATTGTATTACTTGGGAACTGGACATTCTCTTATAGGCTTTATAATAGAACAGAAATATCTGAAGCATACAAAAAAGGGCCAAAAAAGCATAAATAATAATTCTTACTATGCTTTTGTTATAACAAGTGTCACTGAGTAATTCCTACAAGCTGAGAAGCTTTAGCAGTTTCTGATGTAACCTAAGGAACTAGATGACTCAGTATAGGCCCCTCAAGCAGTCCCATTCTATAGAGAAGGAGAGAAAACAAGCAAGGTTTACAGTATTATGAGTGATGAAAGGCAGAGATGAGGTAGCAGAGGAAAGAACCATGATGAGATCCATTACATATACTCATGTTTAACCATGAGAACAAAACCGCTTAGCTAGAAGGGCATTTGGGGTTATCTAGTCTAACTCTCTTATTTTACAAACAAGGAGAAGGGTAAATTGCTCAGAATCAAGTAGCTAGTTATTTGCACAAAAAAGATTAGGGTCAAAAGGAGCTAGCCCTAGCTCAGTGCATGGATATACCAGATTCAAAAGTCAGGGAAGAATTTGGATGAGTGAATGCTATGCAAAAAGTAAAGCAATAATAAAAAGATAAATAATAGGAAACCTCTCCCATTGCTCATAGAAATATATTTTAGCTAGGGGAAAAGAAAACTCTAAAAAATGTCTGCTAATAAATGGAGTAGGACATAAAATTTAATGTCAGTTAAAATACTTTCTTAGGGTGAACTCATTTTTAAATCTATTCTCAAGAAGAAAACTGAAGCCTATAAATATAAACATTGAGAAATAATAAAGAAACTATTGACCTAAAGAATGCAAACAAGCATAGAACAATTTGAGCATTTGCACATCATCAAGTCAGAGCATTATTTATCTGCAACTACTGTAATTAGCAAATATGTATTAGCAAAGCAGCTATTTTTGAAGAATGATTGAATAAATACTTCAAGGTTGGAAAGGACAATATTAAATAATGCTTAGACATAAAATCTCTGTATTGAATATTATGTGCCAACCTCTCCATGTGTCTATTATGACATAAACAAGGGAGAGAAACTTAGTAATATAGAAAAATTAAAGAAAAAAATACTTTCAGGTAAAAACCAAGTAGCTAGTATGGTATGTATGCCTCCGTAATGTGGTATTTGCCTAGGTGTCTGGCCTTATCTTCTTACATGGTTTTTGACTCTGCACTCCAGCTATACCAAATTATTTACAGTTCCCTGAATGTATCTGGTTCCACATTTTCTCCTACTCCTACTTGTTCAGGCTCCTTAAATTTTTTTGCATTTTCATCTCCTTTCCTTTTATTTCTCATCCTATTGGTAAGCGTTGATTTGCCCTGAAGGATTCAATTCCTACTTCCTCTGTCTTGTCTCCCTGGTCTGGCCATTTGGATTAATTATCTTTTGATTTTGCCACATGGTGTCCAGAGCGCATAAGCTTCTTTCGTGCCATTTTTAATGCGGATCTGTAAATTTCCTGATAGCTTCTTGGTCTCAACTATTGCAGTCTACACTCTTAAACATGGGGACCACTGCTTATTCTTTTTGGCATTTGGAGCACTTAGTTGCGTTCAATAAGTGTTTGTTGGATAAACAATCAGACATCCTCATGCCAGTGCCCAAAAAGGAGGTTGTAATGGTGCTGGTCATAAGATGGGAGTGAATGGATATAATCATTAGTCCTAAATTACTTGACCCCAAAGTAGAAAGGCTAAGTGTCTAGACTTATTTATTTTTCTGAATAAAGCAGTATTTGTTGTAATTGGGTTTAATAACAATGTGATCAAAATGGGAAAAAAAATAGACACCGGCATTCTAATTAGATGATTAAAGTGGAATATATTCTCATGTGCCCAAGGGCCCACTTTTTAAATCTTCTGACATGGAAAGAAGCAGTTCTCTTCCCGTGCCATTAAGCTTATTACTAAATCATGTGGGGGGTGATCTCTTAGGCACCTGCCATGGGACCTGTCATAAACCCTAGAGAGCTCACTGCAATACACAGGACTCAGACAACTTTTGATATTGTTATATGAAATGGTATTCATTATCTTTCCAATGATATTGATGAAACAGAAACATGAGAAAAAAATAAAGTTAAGAGAAAAGCAGACCAAGCTCACTTTTCCAGAGGCAGCACATGGCCCTTAAATGGGGCCACAAATTAAAGTGGGTAGCAGGAATCTGGTGGGAAAAGACCATCCCAGTCTATCATAGAAGAACCTGGAACCCTTACCTAAAGTCATAATCCAAAAAGGAGAAAAAAGTAATACAGTAAGTGTCCAGCCAAAGCTGACACAGAAGAGTTCCATGGAACATGAGCAAAGCTCAGTGTTTTCATATAGTGTCACATATCATTTGTCAGAGACTCATCACCATCATATGCTTTAAAATACCCTTAATAACTTTTTATTGTATGTGGACATTAATAAGCAAAAAAAAGTACCCTACTGATTTTTTCAAGAGTTTGAACTATTTACCCAGGTGTTTGTTAATCAATTATATATCTTCTCTTATAAATTGTAAATTTGCTGTCTTCCTAGTATGGACTTAGTGTTTTTCTTAATGATTTGAGTTAATTCTTTTTTTTTTAAATTTTTTTAACATTTATTTACCTTTGAGACAGAGAGAGTCAGAGCATGAATGGGGGGAGGGTCAGAGAGAGAGGGAGACACTGAATCAGAAGCAGGCTCCAGGCTCTGAGCTGTCAGCACAGAGCCCACGCGGGGCTTGAACTCACGGACCGCGAGACCACGACCTGAGCCAAAGTCGGACACTCAACCAACTGAGCCACCCAGGCGCCCCGAGTGAATTCTTTATTTAATAAAGTTATTACTCCATTACTTAAGTTTTTCCATTTGAAAAAATTAAATGCATATCAAAAGAGCTATTTTTAAAATAATTTATTCATGTTTATAGCAAATATTAATTGAGCGTCTGTCTTGTGCTGGACACTGTCCTAGGCACTGGGGATATATCAGAAAATGAAACAGACCAAAACCTTGTCCTTATGGAGCTTATATTCCTGTTCCTGTGTGTGCGTGTGCGTGTGTGTGTGTAAGTGGGTAGCAAATACACAGCAAACAATATGCACAGGTAAATCATATAGTATATCAGAAGGTGATGTATGTGCTGTTAAAAGAAAGAAAAATAGTATAAGAGTTGAGTTCTGGGGACAGAGGTTCAGACTGGATCATTAAATAGGGTTGCTTGTGTAGCTTTTATTGATGGATGGCATTTGAGCAAAGGCCAGAGGACAAGAGGGAAATATTCAAGATATTCTAGGTAGAGAAAGCTACCTGTGCAAGGGATCTGTGGCAAGAGTATCCTGGTGAATTTGAGGAATACAGGGCAAGCCAGTGTGACTCTGGAACAAAATCAGGGAAGTGAGACTTGTACAAGATGAGGTCAAAGAGAAAAGGACATCTATCATGTGAGACCTTGTAGGTCATTGTAAGGATTTGGTTTTCTTCTGAGTGAAATGGATGCAGTGGAGGTTTTAGCAAGGTTCCTCTGACTGTTAGACTGAAGTTGTTAAACAGCATGGATAAGAACAGGGAAACTGAGCAGGAGGCTAGTATTGGTTTCTTATTGTTGCCATAACAATGGTCACAAACATGGTGGTTTAAAACAGCCCAAGTTATGTTATAGTCTTGGAGGCCAGAAATCTGAAATGGGTCTCTCTGGGCTGGAACCAAGGAGTTTGTAGGACAGTGTTTCTTCTGGAGGCTCAAGGGGAGAATCTGTTCCCTGTGTTTTATAGCTTCTAAGGCTGCCTTTACTCCTAGGCTTGTAATATCATGCTGACCTCTGCTTTCTTCATTGTATCTCCTTCTCTGGCTCTGGCCCTCCTGCCTCCCCCTTACTAAGTACCCTTGTTATCACATCAGGCCCTTGTGGACAATCCAGGTAAATCTCCCCATCTCAAAATCCTTAATCATATCCACAAAGTTCATTTTGCCATATAAGGAACAAACCCAGAGGTTCTGGGGATAAGGACACCTTTTGCGTGGATGGGTGGGGGGTTGGAGAGGGCATTATTTTGTTCATCATAAGGTTGTAATTAAAGGCAGAAGATGATGGTGACCCAGACTAGGATATTATAGTGTGGAGACTGAGGAATAGCCAAATTTTAGATATTATTTTAAAATTAAAGTCAATAGCATTTCCTAATGGATTAGCTTAAGGGTGTGATGAAAGAGAGAAAGATGAGTCAAAATTGGTGCCAAAACTTGATGATAGTGTGCTTTGTGATGGCAGGGGCCATATTTGTCTTCTTCTTTTCTTAATTATTATTTTAGAGACAGAGCGAGCAAGAGCAAGCAGGGGAAAGGGGTAGAATGAGAGAGAGAGAGGGAGGGAGACTCTTAAGCAGGCTCCATGCTCCGTGTGGAGTTTGATACAGGACTCAACCCCACGACCCTGGGATTACAACCTGAGCTGAAATCAAGAGTCAGATGCTCAAGCAATTGAGCCACCCAGGCACCCCTGTCTCCTTTACTTCTGCATTTCCAAGGCCTAACTAGCATATTGCCCAGCATGTGGTAATGCACAGTGAATATTCACCAATTCTAAACTTTCTTATTACAAAAAATGAACATGGTTAAGGACAACTGGAAAATAGACACACCAAAAAACAAAAACAAAAACAAAAGCAAAAACAAAGAAAAATCCCCAAACTTACAAAATTATTTTAGCATTTTTTGTTTTAAAGTTTCATTATATAAGGTTTATTTATTTATTTATTTATTTATTTATTTATTTATTTTTGTGGCAGCACTAAACCTGCCATTTTGTGTCCTTAAACTTTACTTTTAAACATTTATCCATATTTATAGTCTTGATTGTCATCAATTTTGATAATTTTCATACCATTTCTTTCATTGGATGTTTTATAACTAAAATTATCATTCCCTTATTATTGAACATTCAGATTGTTTTAGCATTTTAACTAATACAAGACCATAATTAATATGTTCCTTGCATATTTTGTCCCGCATTTTATACTTAAGTTAGAATCCCAGAAGTAAGATTACTGACAAAAAGTATGATATTTTTTCATAAGTTTTTATGCAGCATGCCACCTTGTTCACAAAAGAGTTGTTCTAATTTCTGTTGTCAAAATTGCTGTCTGAATATACAAGCATCTATAGATTCTTCCAAGTAATAAGTATTGTCACTGAAAAATATCCTCCTTTAACAGTTGAAAAATAGCATTTCATATTTTTAAAAATATTGATTCCTTTTCCTTTGTCAATGAGATATAATTTCTCTTTTGTGAATTGTCTTTTCTTATGACTCTTACATTATCTGTCCTTTTTTATTGGTATATCTGAACTCCTCAGTTTAAAGGCTCTGTCCAGAAAATATGTTTTTAATAAAAATGATTATAAATCAGGAAAAAGTATGCAAATAACTGAAGGACAACAAAGTTACAGATGGACACAATAAGATCGCAAGAAATAATGGACACAATAAGAACATAGCAAACACAATAACAAGGCTGGACACAGGGCCAGGCTACATTCATCAAATTCAAGCAGGTGTGAGCCCCTTGGCCAGCAAGCTGGTCTTCTCCTGGAGATACTTTCTCTGCATGTTTATTTGAAACATCTACATAGGTCAATACGAAACGTCTAAGACAGAAACGAAGATTTCAAAGGAATGCTTTCCTAGTAAAACTTCCAAATATATGAAAAGGAAGAAACAAAACTAGAAACCTGATTTTAAATTAATATATACCACATTTAATTTTATTTTTCTTGGAAAGTCATTCAAATGAAATTATATAACCAAAAGTCCTAAATAATAAGGGTTATTCGCAAAGCAATCCCGTGGATGCCGTGGGACAAGGCACTGTCTCCAGTTCTTTTCCTGAAGTCTTCAACTAATATCTGCAGAAGTGAGCAGTACATTAATATATCTTGAAATGATGCTATATTAGGCAATGTTGTAAACATGGATAATGACTTAGAAACTACTTATCTGGAACTTGAAAAGGTTACAAATATGGACTCAAATCAAAATGAGATTAAAGTGGGAGAATGTAAACTAGTACATCTGGGAAGAAATTGAATCAGATTCATAGTCCTCCTGAGAAATCTGGTAAGTGATAATGTTAGAAGATATAGAATAAGTGGGTAGATAAATAAAAATAAAGTTATAATGCAATATTGGGATAAAAAAGGTCAATGTGGTTTGAACAGCATAAAGAAAAATTTTAAAAAGCAAAGAAGAAAATGAAATGGGAAGGAATAATAAAATCTATTCTTTTTTAAAAAATATTTTGAGAGAGAGAGAGAGAGAGAGAGGGAAAGCGTGTGTGGGAGTGGGGAAGGGGCAGAGAGAGAGAGAGAGAGAGAGAGAGAGAGAGAGAGACGGAATAGTAAATAGGCTCTGTGCTTTCAGCGCAGAGCCCAAGGCGGGGCTTGATCTCATGAACCCAGTTGTCATGACCTGAGCGGAAATCAAGTTGGACATTTGACTGAGCCACCCACATACCCCTAATAAAATCTATTCTTAAAATTTTGGGGCAATTAATCTATGAAACATATTTAGACAATCAAGTGAACTATGGTAGTTAGAAAATGGAAGAAGTTATTTGATAAAGGCTTTAAAAACAAATAGGTTTATGAAACAATCTGAACCGCTCTACAGACAGCACTGCAAAGTGTGTTGTTTTGTAAAGCATGTCCTAGTTTGTGATTATTTGTTTAAACTCTGAAACTTATCCCCACTCCTTTTCTCAACCTCATTTTCATTGTCATTGTCCTTATCCAGGCTCTCATCATTTCTTGCTTGGATTATCACCACTTGGCTGGTTTGCCGGGTTTTGCTCATGTTATTGCTTTAGACTAGAAATTTCTTGCTACTATCTCAACCTAAAAAATCCACACTCATTTTTCAACCTTAGTTTAAATATCTCCTTGCTAGCCTTTATGGATTGCTGCCCCTCTCGCATCGAATGAGATTTAATTGCTTCTCACTTGTAGCTATACTACTTGTATTTACTATGTTAGTTAATTAATTACATCCCTTTCACCCCAATAAATTTGAAGTTTCTTTAGAGGAGGAAGCAATTTCCATTCATTTTCTTTCCTCTTTTTTTCTGTAACAAGCCACAAAATCTTGTTGTAGAAGGGGTTTAATGCATGTTTATTGAATTGAATCAAATGTCAAAAACTGCATCAGTATTTCTAAAAATGAGGTTCATCCTCACTAACAAGTGACTTGAGAGTGAGTTGCAGTCTAAGGCCCAGTCATAAGACCCATAGCCCAGGCACGCCCACCAGGACAGTGAGAATAAACTAACTTTTACAGTGAATGATTGTTATTTTCCAAGGCCCTAAAGTTGTTCATGTATTAACCCTATATATCCTCACTACTACTCTGTGATGTAGACATTATTAGCCCCATCTTACAGATGAAAAAATTATAGGTAAGAAATATAACTAGAAAATGGTAGGCAGAATTTGAAACTTGATCTGCCCAATTCCAGTATTCATGGTTTAATTTTAGTTTATCTATTTTTGTTTTGTTTTCTATTATACAATATTGCCTCTGGCATCATAGCTTTTAAACACACATATCACCACAGAGTCTGAAATGTAACTAGTTCAGTTAACCTGGCATTGTAATATTTATAAACTCTATGAAGCTTTCCTAGTATCTCTTACACTTCTCCTAGTACATAATTTCCCACGGTGTGTTTTATTGTGTGTATGTGTGTGTTTCGGGAGAGGGGGGGAAGGGGCAGGGTCAAGGGACTGAAACTCATCAAATATTAACAAAGTAAAAACTAACATTTCTTTCATTAGCCACATCTCTCCAAATCTACCTGTTAGTTTAGTTCACAGTAAAACTAAAAGGTTGAAATGAATTACCCTGACTGATAGCTAAATTTTAAAATATGTTAGAAGTCTATATGAATGGGAAGTCTCATCATCTTAGCTATCTTAAGGGAAGTGTGCAATTATAGGTAACAATCAATGTCTCTAATACCAAATGTGATGATTTATATAGAAAGAAAAAGTTGAATTAAGGATAACAACAACAACAACAACAACAACAACAACAAAATTATGGCAAGAATTTCCCATCCCTCCAAGAGATCACATATTTATGATTCAGGCAATATTTTTGGCTGCCATATTAACACTTAGGCCCAATTCTGTTGGGATAAGCCTCTAGAAAAGCTTTATGTTCTGACTTTCTAGGACTTTTCCTGAGAACCTCATCAAACAATGAGTAGAAAGGATTCTGTCTTCCACAGCTTCTCATATCAACACCAGAGAAAGACAAAAGATTCTCCTTATGTTTATGTTAAATGCTGGCAAAAAGATACTCATTTATCCAACATGTGTAGGTAAGTACCCGTTATACGCCATGTCCAAGGACTTAGCAATATGGTGTTAAATAAGACAGATGTACTGACTTTGTTCATGAAGTTCACATGAAGTCTGGTATAGTGTTTTTTAAAACTGTGCGTTGGAATTTTGATTGGGATTGCATTAAATGTGTAGATAGCTTTGGGTAGTATTGACATTTTAACAATATTTATTCTTCCAATCCATGAGCACAGAATGTTTTTCCATTTCTTTATATCTTCTTCAATTTCCTTCATAAGCTTTCTATAATTTTCAGCATATAGATCTTTTACATCTTTGGTTAGGTTTATTCCTAGGTATTTTATGATTCTTGGTGCAGTTGTGAATGGGATCAGTTTCTTTATTTGTCTTTCTGTTGCTTCATTATTAGTGTATAAGAATGCAACTGATTTCTGTACATTAATTTTGTATCTTGCGACTTTGCTGAGTTCATGTATCAGTTCTAGTAGACTTTTGGTGGAATCTATCGGGTTTTCCATGTATAATATCATGTCATCTGCAAAAAGTGAAAGCTTGACTTCATCTTTGCCAATTTGGTGCCTTTGATTTCCTTTTGTTGTCTGATTGCTGATGCTAGCACTTCCAACACTATGTTAAACAACAGCAGTGAGAGTGGACATCCCTGTCATGTTCCTGATCTCAGGGGGAAAGCTCTCAGTTTTTCCCCGTTGAGGATGATATTAGCTGTGGGCTTTTCATAAATGGCTTTTATGGTGTTTAAGTATATTCCCTCTATCCCGACTTTCTCGAGGGTTTTTATTAAGAAAGGATGCTGAATTTTGTCAAATGCTTTTTCTGTGTTGATTGACAGGATTATATGGTTCTTATCTTTTCTTTTATTAATGTGATGTATCACATTGATTGATTTGTGAATGTTGAACCAGCCCTGCAGCCCAGGAATGAATACCACTTGATCATGGTGAATAACTCTTTTTATATGCTGTTGAATTCGACTTGCTAGTATCTTGTTGAGAATTTTTGCATCCATATTCATCAGGAATATTTACCTGTAGTTCTCTTTTTTTGCTGGGTCTCTGTCTGGTTTGGGAATCAAAGTAATGCTGGCTTCTTAAAGCTAGAACAAGCAATCTTAAAACTTGTATGGAACCACAAAAGACCCTGAATAGCCAAAGTAATATTGAAGAAGAAGACCAAAGCGGGAGGCATCACAATCCCAGACTTTAGCCTCTACTACAAAGCTGTAATCATCAAGACAGCATGGTATTGGCACAAAAACAGACACATAGACCAATGGAACAGAGTAGAGACTCCAGAATTGGACCCACAAAAGTATGGCCAACTAATCTTTGACAAAGCAGGAAAGAACATCCAATGGAAAAAAGACAGTCTCTTTAACAAATGGTGCTGTGGGAACTGGACAGCAACATGCAGAAGAATGAAACTAGACCACTTTCTCACACCATTCACAAAAATAAACTCAAAATGGATAAAGGACCTGAATGTGAGACAGGAAACCATCAAAACCCTAGAGGAGAAAAAAGGACAAAACCTCTCTGACCTCAGCCGCAGCAATTTCTTACTCAACACATCTCCAAAGGCAAGGGAATTAAAAGCAAACATGAACTATTGGGACCTCATGAAGATAAAAAGCTTCTGTACTTCAAAGAAAACAATCAACAAAACTAAAAGACAACCAACAGAATGGGAAAAGATATTTGCAAATGACATATCAGACAAAGGGCTAGTATGCAAAGTGTATAAAGAACTCACCAAACTCCACACCTGAAAAACAAATAATCCAGTGAAGAAATGGGCAGAAGACAGGAATAGACACTTTTCTAAAGAAGACATCCAGATGGCCAACAGGCACATGAAAAGATGCTCAACGTCCCTCCTCATCAGGGATATACAAATCAAAACCACACTGAGATACCACCTCATGCCAGTCAGAATGGCTAAAATGAACAAATCAGGAGATTATAGATGCTGGAGAGGATGTGGAGAAATGGGAACCCTCTTGCACTGTTGTTGGGAATGCAAACTGGTGCAGTCGCTCTGGAAAACAGTGTGGAGGTTCCTCAAAAAATTAAAAATAGATCTACCCTATGACCCAGCAATAGCACTGCTAGGAATTTACCCAAGGGATACAGGCGTGCTGATGCATAGGGGCACTTGTACCCCAATGTTTATAGCAGTACTTTCAATAATAGCCAAATTATGGAAAGAGACTAAATGTCCATCAACTGACAGATGGATAAATAAGATGTGGTATATATATAGAATGGAATACTAGTTGGCAATGAGAAAGAATGAAATCTGGCCATTTGTAGCAACGTGGATGGAACTGGAGTGTTAATGTTAAGTGAAATAAGTCAGAGAAAGACAGATACCATATGTTTTCACTCATATGTGGATCCTGAGAAACTTAATAGAAGACCAGGGGGAAGGTGAAGGGGGGAAAAATACAGAGAGGGTAGGAGGCAAACCATAAGAGACTCTTAAATACTGAGAACAAACTGAGGGTTGATGGGGGTGGGGGAGAGGGTAAAGTGGGTGATGGGCATTGAGGAGGGCACGTGTCGGGATGAGCACTGGGTGTTGTATGGAGACCAGTTTGACAATAAATTATATAAAAACAAATCAAAACTGTGTGTTGGGCCTAATAATAGACTGAAATTAATTTGTTGAATTTTGACCTTCCTTTTTAAGGAAATGAAATAGAATAGGTAAGAGCATATTAGAGAAAAGTGCATGTGAAAATGATAACTATTGTTTTACAAATCTTTTATTTGTTATATGAGTGTGTGTATATACATATATGTGTGTGTGTGTGTGTGTGTGTGTGTGTGTGTGTGTGTGTATGTATTTCTTTCTGTGAGTTATAAGAAACAATGTAAAAACTCTTTTTTTCCTGGTGAAATTTAAAGCTTCAAAAGTTCATTATAATGATTTGTAGTTAAGTGATGCTTTCAGTCAGACAGACCCAATTCCTGTGTACCATATGAAA
This sequence comes from Lynx canadensis, assembly GCF_007474595.2. Classification (NCBI taxonomy): domain Eukaryota; kingdom Metazoa; phylum Chordata; class Mammalia; order Carnivora; family Felidae; genus Lynx; species Lynx canadensis. The sequence goes on from NC_044311.2 coordinate 94,384,334, forward strand.
AACAACAACACTTAATTGTCACCAGAACCCTATGAGGTAGTTACTATTATTATTATAACTTTAAAATTGAGGACACTGAGAAAGAGAGGTTTAAGTCCTAAGGTCTCATATCTAGTTAGGGGGAGAAAATGGGATCTGAGCTGGGATAGTCTGATTTCAGAGTGTGGGGAAAGACATTCTGGCAGGAGACCCCACTCAGCATTGTCACACAGAGACGTGAGTCACTGCCATCACCATGGCCGCAGAGGCAGAAGTTGTCTACTGCAGTGTGGCAGCTTTGTCACAGAAGAGCTGCTTCCTTAGGGTATGCTCATGGCTCAGTGTAGCACCAGGAGTTTGGCCGGGATGCTCTAGGAGAGACTTAGCAACCACTGGGAAAGACTTTGAGAGCAGCTGACATTTTCAATAGTGACCTGGAAATAAGAGTGTTTGTACTTGCCAAGACCTTTCTCATTATTTGCTTTGGTTTAAAATCTGCAGAATACTGCGATGTGGAAAACATGAGACATATATACCTGTGATTTGTAGGCAAGATATATTTTATGATTATGAGGGGAAAATTAAAGAACAGGTAAAAGAAGAGTGAAATGTAAATTTAAGGGCAAATCTTATAACACTGCCACCATTTTAGGTTCTTAAATATCTCAAATTGTGTTTGAGGTGATTGTAAGTTCTTAACGCTTGATCGATAATTCCCACATCAGACAGGCTATCTCCTATCTATGATTAGAATGGCCACAACTACCTCAGAATATCCTCAGATATTCATTGATGTTTCCACACTGCAAAGCATTCTGAATAATATCTCAGGTAGATCTGTGGTCTTCTAGGTTAGTGGTGGAAGAGAAGAAGAAGGAGTTGAGGGAAGGAAGTGGGGAAAACAACAGAGAATATAAAGGGTGAATACTTTAGAACAAAAAATTATCCTAACAAATAGAAATCTAGAAATGCAAAATATTTATCATCATCCACTTCTTTCCTGTAGATTCATAATATATTTGAAAATGTCCATCTTTTATCTCTCAAATATTGGCTCTGATTAGAGCAGACAACTGGTTGTTGTCTTGACCTGAGACTAGGCAAATAGGGTACTGGCTTGCTTTTCCATCCTGAGTAGCATTAAAGCAGGATATCTCAACTTCAGCACTATTGACATTTTGGACCATATACTACTTGGTTGTTGGCGGGGGATGCTGCATTGTAGGATGGTTAGGGGTATTCCCAGCCACTATTCATAACTTACAAGTAGCAACTTTCCCCCAGTTGTGACCATTCAGAATGTCTCCAGACATTGCCAAATGGTCCTTTGGGGAAAGAATTGCCTGCAACGAAGAACCACTGCCTTGCCGAGTCACCAGTGATCCATATACCCCTCTCCTTTCCATGGTATGGCACCAAGCCAAATCCCTCCCACGAAGCCTGCCACTTCTCCCTTGCAAACACAGTTCACCCTTGAACAACATGGGGGTTAAGGGTATGTACCCCACTATGCAGTTGAAAACCCATAACTTTTAACTTCCCAGAAATGTCAGTAGTAATAGCCTCCTGTTGTCTGGAAGTCTTAACTGATAACATAAATAGCCTCTTAACGCGTATTTTGTATGCTGTATGTATTATATACTGCATTCTTACAATGCAGTATGCAAAACAAAAGAAAGTGTTATTAAGAAGATCACAAGGCAAAGAAAATACATTTGCAGTGCTGTACTATATTTATAAAAATCTGTGTGTAAGTGGACCCAGGCAGTTCTTACCTGTATTGCTCAGGGGTCAACTGTATTTCCATGGCTCTTCACACCTAAGGTTTACTAATCTCAGCTGTGTGCTACTTGACATTAGTTTATCTTTGGCCACTGGCAAAGTTCCTAAGCAATTCAAAAATAACTGTTGTTTCAGTGTGGCTGAAAACATTGCCTCCAGTTCTGAGTAGTACTCATTATCCTACCAAGGCCCGACATTTCCTGATAGTTTCTCATCTCTCACACGTATATGCATTTAATTGATTTGGGAGTAACTTTAGGATTGATGACGTTTGAGATCTAATAAAGTTAGGTCTGGAAGCTGCTTCGCCTGTGGAAATGCTTCTCTTCTTACCATCAGTGTGTTGCTGCTCTCCAGGTCATGACTCGTTTGTTCTTCCTGGAGTGTGCCTTCGTTCTGACCAGCACTCTGCTTTTACAAGTCTTGTCTTAATGTTTCTCTGTCTGAATCACAGACATGATTTCTTTTCTTCCTCGTATAGATTTTAATGGCTTGCGTTAACTGAAGAATTTCATGGTTTTTTCATAGGTCTTGCTTTGACCTTCCTGATTTGATTGCTGCTGAAATAGCGAAGCCTCAGGACTAGACAATAATTGATTTATGTGAGTTTCATCTATAGCTGGTTTATAAATGTATTCTGTAGCTCACTCTGATAGATATACACCTGGTTAAGGCAGTTCTTGGGAAGAGGTGAATTACTCTTGAGGTTTGCTTGTGACAAAGATTCTCTCTCTGCCCCAACTGTAGGCAGTCTCCTCTGAGTCCTTTTTCAGCTAGACCCCACACTTAGGCTTTGTCCTTCAGAGTCTAGTTGTCACAAGAATCCTGCTAAGTGAATTTAAGGAGAATCCCTCCCCCTCAGTATCTGGATATCTGATCAAATTTCCTCACCCCTTCCACCCCCTAGGTGATATCTGATCTCTCTAGCCTGTCTTCAGCTGGAATCGCCCTGCTCCTGATTTTTCCTCTTAGTAATTTTCCATCCATCAACCGATTCTCTGCCCTCCTCTGCCCCTTTGTGTTCCCTGGCTATGAATCCCCACTTGTCCTTATTGTATTCAGAATTGAGCCCAGTTCTGTTCTGAGGTCTAGTGTAGTAGTTTCTGAATAAAATCTATTTTTACTGTTTTAACTACTATCTAGCTCTAGTTTTCTCCAGGACCTGTTCAAGCACCAAAAACTTGCTGCAATTGCCATCTAGGGTCCTATATTTGTTTCTAACAGTGCCTTGAGGAATTCTTTCACTCAAATCTTTAAAAAGAGTACAAATGGGTTGACGGAGAAGAGTAAGTTACCACAGTCTAAGCTAAATCTGTGAAAGTATGTTATGCTCACTAGTGATCATGGATGATGGAAGGAAAGAAATTCCACCCAAAGGCCCTCTGTGATTTAGAGACCGAGTAGCTTCATGGGAAGAAACTGATTCTGAGGTAAAGGAAGGAAGTGGAGGCTGATGGGCTCAGTGTGAGCCTAAAGAGCCTTCACAAGTGGGGAGTAGAAGGGACATTTGGAGGAATAGTGAAAGATTACTCAGTCCCTTTGTTCTCTCCTAAGATGTGTGCCAGGTGATATTAAAATTAAAAAATGCTACTTCTCTAATCTCTGTGAGATACTAAGATCTCAAAGTAGGACTGCTTTTTGCCTTAGAAATGAACTGGAGTGAAATAAATTGGTTGAAGCAGTCTGGTGCTTACACATTTGGAAGAAAGTTCTTTAAGAAAAGAATAAAAAAATAGGTACATGCTTAAATAGAGATGGTGCACATGAGGGGGCCTAAAACCCAAGCTTCATCAGCTTCATCATAAATAAGACTCTGGGTTGTAGGGCACTTGCTTTCCTTCCTCTCTCAAGTTGGCTGTTGAAGAATCTGAAATGAAAGATATGGTGCAGGGAGTGAAGAGTCTCACTAGCATGGTGATTAGTACCAGGAGCAGAGATGGGTCATGCTGAGCGAAGAAGGACAGAACCACCAAGGAATGACACATCACCTCCTCCAGCGATCTGGGACCCTCCCAGCTATCACTGGGAGCAACAGAGGAGAAGGATTCCACAAGATCTAGGAAAACTGTATTTATGTGTAAGATACCCAAGTAACCTTCTGAGAATTTACAGAGTCAAGAGGAATAAAATCAGGCTTACTGTTCAATAATTCAACTGGTGAGGCTGAGCTAGAGTCACCCCATTTTGTTACCTGTATTATGATCCTTTTGTAGAAGTGTGGCTCAGGAAAATATGGGTTACACGAAGAGGGCCGAATCTTCCTCCAAGAAATGAGGGAAGATTTAAACTCTTTACTATGAAGTTAGACTAGGAAATCTTTATGTCAAACACGATATATGCCCTCAGTCACCTCCAAGTTAACTGAAATTCTCTACCTCTTTGGTGAAACATACTGAATAATGCCTGTAGCAAGCTTGATGCTTAAGACTACTGGTGTTTTTTCTAGGATGCTCAAGCACACCTGCTTCCACCAATTTGTGTGGCAATCAAGGGTCAATTCTGTTTATTCTTAGATATGTTAATTGTTTTACTTTATTGTATTTTAGTAACTTCAATAATACACAAACCAATTAAGTATAAATGTGAAAAGAAAGAGACTGTTGTTCCTTCTATGAAAGCTATGTTAAATACTTAGGTAAGAACTAACAAAGGAGGGTCACTAAAAATGTATAGACATAGGGTAGGTAAGAGAAAAGATAGAAAAGAAATGTAAAACTCAAGAAGGATTTTGCATTCAGTTTGCTTTACAAGTACATTTAATTAAGTTCTTGTTTCACTTTAAAGACACCGAAATGGGAAAAAATAATGCCTGTGGCTGTGGTTTATGAAAGAATCATGACCCAGAATATAATCAGTTCTGGCCTTATGTAAAAATATTACATTTGCATGTGCATTTGTATGTTTTAAATGAAAATAAAGTGTATAAGATACATATTCATCATTATTTCAATGCCTGCTGCTTTAAATGACTTTTTCAAATAACTGGCCAATAACAACTCCATTTGCAAAACAATATAAAGTAAATTCTGACATTAATTCTCAATTTCTTCTCATTAGGACTTAATAAAATTAGTGAGGTGTTAGTGCTGTCGACGGGATCCTTCTTGTTTCACCTTGTGAATCCCCCTCTCTGTCATCATGCTTGGATAAGCCTTCTTTTGCCCCACTAATATTCTATATGGAAATGGCCACTTCCTTATGCCAAGGGCTTTGATAAAACTTGTGTCAGAATCTCTGTCCCTGCCTGACTTTGCATGTAAAATAGCAATGTTCTTGCTAATTGATTTCTAATGATTTTTTTGCTTTGTTTATATGTTCTGCAAAATGCCTGCTGCAGTCACTTGTTACCCAAGAATAACTTCTGTCCCTGCTTCCTGGTCCCTCAAGCTGCTTCTCTTTGGGTACTTTTGCCTACTGGCTGTGTGTGGTGCTCAGTGCCTTTCTTCTATTTCTGATAGGGATGGGGAAGATTTAAACTCTTTAAAAAATCTTGAAGGAAGAGTCATGCTCAGATTAAGTTTGATTTACAAAATGGACTCCTCACTGGATCATAGGGTACATGAATAACATAAAGTATGGTAATTTTGGAGAAGCTATTTTGTATCCTGAAAAGTTGGAAATTCAGGAAATATGTGTTTTCTCTTTGGAATTGATGTCCTGAGTGTGGTATGGTTATCCAGAATGAGATACTTCCATAGCCATAGTTGAGAGCCATTTACTTCTCAATGTTTAAGAAATATTTAAAGGGGCGCCTGGGTGACTCAGTCGGTTGAGCGTCTGACTTTGGCTCAGGTCATGGTCTTGTGGTTTGTGAGCTCGAGCCCTGTGTCGGGCTCTGTGCTGACAGCTCAGAGCCTGGAGCCTGCTTCAGATTCTGTGTCTCTCCATCTCTCAGCCCCTCTCCTGCTCATGCTCTGTGTCTGTCTCTCAATAATAAATAAATGTTAAAAAAAAAAAAAAAGAAATATTTAAGGACCGTTAGAAAGAAACTGGAAAAGTCCAAAGCAAAGAAAAAGTTGCTTTAGAGAAACGAGGCAGAAAAGCATGTGAAGAAACTAGAGAAGAAAGAAAATGACTGACTTAGGCAGAGATCTTGGAGCTGCCAGGCAGAATATTTTTATCAATCAGAGGGCACAACCATGACAAACTGATTAAAGGAGAATGTCACAGGTATCAGCTTAAGAGTTGTATGTGTAGGAGAAAAAGAAAGGCCAATTTTATTGGAATCACCACCTTTAAGGTGGAATATGCAAATTATTTGGAGTAGAGGACATTATAGGCAGATATTTTACCTGGAATTGAGCTCAGACAAGAACGCTTTTTGTCTTTAGTCATCATTGGACCTGAGAGGTGACTTTTTAGGACCCAAACAATTCTAAGATGAGATGACTAAGTTACAATAAATATATAAATAGGAAGGGAAAACTGACCCGAGGATTATGGCTGCAGAAACAAAATAATGTGGGAATTGTAATACACAGAATCCCAATAAGAAGCCTTGTGGTCACCACCACCACCACCACCACCACCACCATCATCATCATCACCACCAGTTTTTCTTTTTTTTTTTTTTTTTTTTTAATTTTTTTTTCAACGTTTATTTATTTTTGGGACAGAGAGAGACAGAGCATGAACGGGGGAGGGGCAGAGAGAGAGGGAGACACAGAATCGGAAACAGGCTCCAGGCTCTGAGCCGTCAACCCAGAGCCCGACGCGGGGCTCGAACTCACGGACCGCGAGATCGTGACCTGGCTGAAGTCGGACGCTTAACCGACTGCGCCACCCAGGCGCCCCACCACCAGTTTTTCTTTAGGTGACTGTAGTGTTGTTTTTTTGTTTGTTGTGGAGAAAACTGATTCCTCATGGAACACAATCTTTCTCTTGCATGTTCTAGAAAACCATTATTCATGATTGAAATGGATCCATTATATATATATACATATATATTTTAGCCCACATGACAAAGGCTGTTCATCTATGATGACATTACTAAAAAAGGCACTATTGATTCAGATTTACCAGGAAAGTCAGGAGACAATCTTCATTTTCCCCTTTCCTATCCCAAAGATTACAAATCTTCTGAAATGTGGTAAGATATTGGTTGTGAATGAAAAGATCCTGATCTAATAAGGAACTTTCTGAGTGTTAACATTATTTATCAGTCAGAAACCCAATTTGTAGGACATGAATTATTTCATGTTCAAGGGTTTGAGTTCTTTGCTGTCAGCTACTAAGAAAGACTGACCTTTTATGTTTTTATGTTTATATTTCTGTAGCTATGGGGTATGTAGATTCTTTACGTCTAGTTTCAACTTGACAAATATCCTGAACTTTATAGTCTCTGCTCTCATTATCCACATAATTTAATAAGATCTAAATTCTAGGACTGTCTATGACTAACAAAGTCTCACCTTTAGGACATGTAGATTTGCAAGATTATTTTGTTATGGACCCATTCTTTCAGAATGAAGGAAGAAAGAAGAAAATACCTGGTCTAATTGACTCATTTGTGAACATTCTCTAATAGAATTAAAAGCAACTTAGAAGATAATGCAAGGTGGAACTTCCTTTGCATGTTAACATGGTGTCAAGGATACATAACATTCATTAATTAATTAACCTCATTCTTCTTATCCTCTTATATGTGCAGAGAATGGCCATCTCTATTTTCTTATGAACTTCAGTATGATTCTCTTTTTTCTATTTTTCCCAAATTTATAATAGTGAGATGAAAGGGCTAATGCTGTGGAGCTGGAGTCCAGACATTTTTATCTATAAGCAACCTTGCTTTTTAAGTTTTCCAGAGACAATTGTTCTTGAACCACATCACCCATCCCCCCTTCCTATCAATTAGGATTATTCATTAAACAATGGCTTCCAAAAATCATGATCTAAATTTTGGCATGATTGGTACCTATCAACAGGAGTCTTAGAATATAATGTGTTATACACACACACACACACACACACACACACACACACAACATTTATAGATGCTAATCAAGAGTGAAGTTCAGTCCTCAGTTTGAAACAGAATAGATGAAGTATTGTAATCTGGTGCTTGCTATGGCAACTTGAGATAGCTTTTCTGTTTTGTGCATGTTTTATCCCTATGGGAATAACTAGAATCCACTTAGCTGTTTTGGAGAAATTGCTCCTATGGGATAATTACACCAATCCCACACGTGCATCTTGATTGGTAAGTTTGGAGGATATAATTGTGGGGTTTTGCTATGGTTTTGTGGACTTCCTCTACTCCTATAACATATGGAAGATTCTAATTACTAATAGAATTTTTAAGCTAGTTCTTTTTTTTTTAAGTTTTTTTTTTAAGTTTTGAGAGAGTAGGGGAAGGACAGAGAGAGAGAGAGAGAGAGAGAGAGAGAGAGAGAGAGAGAGAGAGAATCCAAACAGGCTCTGCACCAGCAGTGCAGAGACTGATGCAGGGCTCAGACTCACCAACCATGAGATCACGACCCAAACCAAAACTAGGAGTGGTAGGTACACTTAACTGATTGAGCCACCCAGGTGCCCCCCCGCCCCCTGCCTCTGCATATTCACAACCTCCCCATTATTAACATCACTCACTAGAGTGGATATTTTTTTGCCAAGGATGAACACACATTGATACATCATAATCACCCAAAGTCTATGGTTTACCTTAGGGTTCACACTTGATGTCATATATTCTGTGGGTTTGGATAAATGTATAATGACATATATCCATTATTATAATATTATGCAGAATATTTCACTGCCTTAAAAAATCCTCTGTGCTCTGCTTACTTATCTCTGCCTCCCTCCCCACCCCTGCAAATCACTGATTTTCTCTGTCTCCATAGTTTTGCCTTCTCCAGAATATCATATAGTTAGCAGTATGTAGCCTTTTCAAATTTACTTATTTCATTAGTAATATGCATTGAAGTTCCTCCATGTCTTTTCATAACTTGATAGCTCATTTCTTTTAGTGCTAAATAATATTCTGGTGTGTATATGCACCATAGTTTATTTATCCATTCACTTACTAAAGTACATTTTGGTTGCTTCCAAGTTTTGTCAATTATGAATAAAGCTGCTGTAACATTTGTGTACAGGTTTTTGTGTGGACATAAGCATTTACTCCTTTGGGTAAATACCAAGGTGTGAGATTGCCAGATCTTATGGTAAGAGTATGTTTAGTTTTGTAAGAAATCTCCAAACTGTCTTTTATAGTGGCTATACCATTTTGCATTCCCATCAGCAAGGTATAAGAGTTCCTGTTGCTCTACTTCCTTACCAGGACTGAGTGTTGTCAGTTTTCCAGTGTGTAGTGATATTTCATTATTGTTTTCATTTGCATATTCCTAATGACAGTGATGTGGAGTATCTTTTCATATGCTTATTTGTCATCTGAAATTTTCTTTGGTGAGGTCTCTGTTAAGAACTTGAATCCGTTTTTTAAATGAGTTGTTTTCTTCTTGTTGAATTTTGAGAGTTCTTTGTATATTCTTATCTTGCTGTCTTCTCAAAGTGTGGGTTTTTTTGCCTTTGGTATGCCTTATAATTTTTTTTGTGATAGGTGTACATAAGGTACTGGATAAAAGAAACTGCCATAAGCAGGCACATTACTAATGTGGTGGTGAGGTTGGTGGGGGAGGGGAAGTGTTCTGTTGGCCTGTGGTTAGGTCTCAGTCTTTTGGTGAGCCAGTGCTCTGGCCTATGAACCTTACATGTGTTTCTCAATTTTTTCCCCCATTAGGTAGCACAGGATGGCTAGACTGAGCTGGAGTTGAGTATTTCCCTTCTCCAGCAGGTTAGGCTCTGGTACTAGTTTTTCCTGAGGGCAGGCCTTGTTAAGAACAGAATGCTTTGGAATATTTAAGAATACTCCCCTCCCCTCTGCTAGAAATAGGAGGGGATATTACAGTGGGAAGTGATCCAGCTCTTTGAGGTAAATCTCACAATATTGTGGGGCCCTCCCATGACTGGGTTTCTTGGAGTTTTTAATACTTAAAAGTTTTACACTGAGCCTCCAGCAATTTGTCAGTTGTAGTTGAGGTTTTCCTAACCCAATACTGGTTCCTGTGGAAGTTTCAGCTAGTGAGTCTGCTTTGGTAAGCAGTGCCTCGCTATATATATTCACCTGTCTGTGTCTTTTCCTGTCTTGGGAATAGCAGTTCGCCTTGTGTTCTCCTCTCTCTTACAGATCTGGAAGATGGTTGGTTTTTCAGTCTGTTCACTCTTTATTTATTGTTAGGACAGAGTAGCAACTTCCAAGCTTTTTTTTTTTTTCTATTTTTTATTTTTTATTTTTTTCTTCCAAGCTTTTTAATGTGTGGAGCAGAAACTGGAAATCGTAGTATGCTTCTTTTTAGCAAATATTAGGTTTGCTAACTGTTGTTATCATCCACATAGACTTGGAGTCCAGGCCCCATGAGTAGGGGCTCTAGATTCAGTGGAATTTTCCTTTCTTAAGTCATTAGAGCTAAAAGATAAACTGAGGCCTATTAAAGTTTTAGGGGCTTATTTGAGCAAAAGTTGATTTGAATCTTACAACGTCCAGTCTAGCATATAGAAAGGAGCTCTGAGGAGCAGTTCAAAATGAAAGACTTTTATAGGCAGAAGGGAGCAAGAACAAGGAAGTTATATTAAGCAAAAAGCAGGTTAGTTATTGCAAAGTTACTTTCCTTTAGGGGATGAGAAGGGTCTGTCAGGCAGATGTCCTAACTAGTGCTGATCAGACAGTTCCTGTTTGACTCGTTTAAGATTCCATTCCTGGGAGAGTCCAAAGTGTAATTAAGTTAAGTCTTGGTTTGGTGGTGTGGGACTTAGCATGAGCAACTCCAGTTCAGACCTGTTGTCTTGTTTCTACAATTCCCCACTTCTGATCAGACTCTGCATGAGAAGTGTGATCAAAATTTAAGTCATTAGTACTACTTCCAGCTACTGCTTTGGAGCTCTTGAAATTTTGTGCTGAATCTCTGTGCGATATTCACAGGTCACAGTCTCAGGTTCACATTCTTTAAGTTGGTATTCTCTTCATTTCCTTTCTGATGTTCTAGTTTTAGGTAGATTATTTTCTTGGTTGTTAATGGCCACAAACAGTCATTTAAAGCTTTTAAGAGAATTCAGTGTACCAAAGTGCCGTAATTATTATAAGCAGGATAATTCCCAGTATCTGGAGTATACTTTGGAGCCATGTTCCCCAAGATACAAATCAGTCAGAATCAAATAAGTCAAAGAAAGACCCTGTTGAAGGATTCACTTTCTTAAGCTAACTGGCTTGTTCAGCTTGAGTCTCAACATCCCCAGAAGTGTCGATTAAAGTGCAGCAAATGGTGTTGGCTGTGGCAATAATACTTCCTTTCTCAGCTAAAAGATAAACGAGGGCCTAGTTTTTGTTGGGTGGCTATTGCTTTAGCAATAGATTCTGTAGTATCATTGAGTTAAGGAGAGTTTCTTGATCATAAGCTCATAAGTACTGACTCCTAGCCAGAGCGGGAGAGATCTGCCAAAGGAGGATAACATTGAATCATGAATGCCTCACAGCAATTGTCTTTTGAATCTGTGGCTCAGGACTAAAGAGTTGACACCTATGGAGGCCAGTAAAATTTACGGGTCTGTAGACCACACTGGTGCTTTTATTCTGTTTCCCCTTGCCTTGTGCCCCTTTCTTTGTTGTACAGTTCCTGGATACACGTTTTTCTGGATTTGGAGTAGTTAACCAGAGGCAGAGAAATGGACCCCCAGGGTTAAGGAGTCAGACATTGGTAGAAAGGGGGCTGAGTTTGTTCCAGAGAAACTGAGGCATTGGAAATTGGGAAGAAGTTTGTAATGGACAGAACTGCAGGATTACCAACATTGTGGTAAATCCAACAGTCCTTGGAGACTGGATTAGCCCTCTTTGCAAAGGCATGAGATATTTGAACAGTGGTGACATCTTTCCAAGTTAGAGCAAGACAAAAGATGAATAAAGAATAATAAAAGCCTTCTTGCTATAAGAATTAGAAAAATGATGGTCAGAGAGGGAAGAAAGAAGGAAATATTCTTGATCTGGGGAGAAAGCAGTATAGCTTGATGTCAACTACCTCCCTTCCAAGTCAGTTTGATTTTGAGGTCTGTAGCATTTGCACACGACCATATGTCAGGTGGAGCCTTCTTCCTTGTGAAATGTGCATGCAAGTTTTGACACCTGGTAATTTAGCAGCAGTGTCAGTGGTCAAGAGTAGTTGGTGTAGGGTTCTTTCGGTGAATCTCACCTGTGCTAAACCATCCGAGTAAAACAATAATTTTAAATGACAGAAGACTTAAAAATGCCCATGGTTAAAGATCGTATAAAGAGTTCATTATAATGGAATTGACCAGGAAATTTAGTTATTTTTGTGACATATGGCATTTTAGATAATAACTGGAATTATGGCTGATAACATTATAACAGGACATATGAGATTTTTAGGAATTTCATACAGTTTCAAGACATATTAATAACACATTGATACAAATATAACTTAAGGAGGTTTATCATCACCTGACAGTGTTTCCCATGTAATTTCATATACCAAGTAAACCTAATTAACTTAATGTCTCTTTTTTCACCAGGTGGGAAACACATGCTTTGAGATTTTCCAGGGAGCCTCTGGGAGATCTCAAAGCTACTTTGAGGTGAAACAGACTTCATTTAAAATTTGATTTGGGAAGATGTGAAAATGTCAAAATGTTTGAACATTTGACCAGATAGGATCACAGATTATTATGAAAAACATTAATTATCTATTTAACCAGAGTGACTATATAAGGTTTTAAAGGAAAATACAGAAGGCTACATAGTTGTGAAAAAAAACTTAGCTCTCTTAATATTGAAAAGACTGGGTTTTCTTAAGTAATCAAAGACATGAGAAAGATATCATGAAGCACAGTAAATAATTTGGTAATATATAAAATCTTTGCTTAACAGGTGGATTATCCAAAAGGGTAAAACAAAAACAAAAACAAAATCTTGCAATCTCTTAATAAGAGCAGACCAGTAATCCAAGAAAACTTTGTCCTTTTAAAAAGTTATTTAGAATAATATTCTTTAAACTGAAGTATAGTTTTTATTATTTTTATTATTTTTAAAGTATTATTTAATTAATATATTAAATTTTTTTTTTTTTTAATTTTAAGAGAGACAGAGTGCGAGTGGGAAAGGGGCAGAGAGCGAGGGAGAGAGAGAATCACAAGCAGGCTCCACTCCGTCAGCACAGAGCCTGATGTAGGGCTCAAACCCATGAAGCTGTGAGGTCATGATCTCAGCCAAAATGAAGAGTCAGATGCTTAACTGATTGAGCCACCCAGGTGCCCCAAAGTATTATTTTAAAATTATTTTTATAACTCTGTTCTTTTAACAGTGAGAAAACCAAATTCTAAATTTGTACTACTCTATTTTTTTTTTTTTTTTTTTTATATGAAGTTTATTGACAAATTGGTTTCCATACAACACCCAGTGCTCATCCCAAAAGGTGCCCTCCTCAATACCCATCACCCACCCGCCCCTCCCTCCCACCCCCCATCAACCCTCAGTTTGTTCTCAGTTTTTAACAGTCTCTTATGCTTTGGCTCTCTCCCACTCTAACGTCCTTTTTTTTTTTTTTTTTTTTTTTTTTCCTTCCCCTCCCCCATGGGTTCCTGTTAAGTTTCTCAGGATCCACATAAGAGTGAAACCATATGGTATCTGTCTTTCTCTGTATGGCTTATTTCACTTAGCATCACACTCTCCAGTTCCATCCACGTTGCTACAAAAGGCCATATTTCATTTTTTCTCATTGCCACGTAGTATTCCATTGTGTATATAAACCACAATTTCTTTATCCATTCATCAGTTGATGGACATTTAGGCTCTTTCCATAATTTGGCTATTGTTGAGAGTGCTGCTATGAACATTGGGGTACAAGTGCCCCTATGCATCAGTACTCCTGTATCCCTTGGATAAATTCCTAGCAGTGCTATTGCTGGGTCATAGGGTAGGTCTATTTTTAATTTTCTGAGGAACCTCCACACTGCTTTCCAGAGCGGCTGCACCAATTTGCATTCCCACCAACAGTGCAAGAGGGTTCCCGTTTCTCCACATCCTCTCCAGCATCTATAGTCTCCTGATTTGTTCATTTTGGCCACTCTGACTGGCGTGAGGTGATACCTGAGTGTGGTTTTGATTTGTATTTCCCTGATAAGGAGCGACGCTGAACATCTTTTCATGTGCCTGTTGGCCATCTGGATGTCTTCTTTAGAGAAGTGTCTATTCATGTTTTCTGCCCATTTCTTCACTGGGTTATTTGTTTTTCGGGTGTGGAGTTTGGTGAGCTCTTTATAGATTTTAGATACTAGCCCTTTGTCCGATATGTCATTTGCAAATATCTTTTCCCATTCCGTTGGTTGCCTTTTAGTTTTGTTGGTTGTTTCCTTTGCTGTGCAGAAGCTTTTTATCTTCATAAGGTCCCAGTAATTCACTTTTGCTTTTAATTCCCTTGCCTTTGGGGATGTGTCAAGTAAGAGATTGCTACGGCTGAGGTCAGAGAGGTCTTTTCCTGCTTTCTCCTCTAAGGTTCTGATGGTTTCCTGTCTCACATTTAGGTCCTTTATCCATTTTGAGTTTATTTTTGTAAATGGTGTGAGAAAGTGGTCTAGTTTCAACCTTCTGCATGTTGCTGTCCAGTTCTCCCAGCACCATTTGTTAAAGAGGCTGTCTTTTTTCCATTGGATGTTCTTTCCTGCTTTGTCAAAGATGAGTTGGCCATATGTTTGTGGGTCTAGTTCTGGGGTTTCTATTCTATTCCATTGGTCTGTGTGTCTGTTTTTGTGCCAATACCATGCTGTCTTGATGATGACAGCTTTGTAGTAGAGGCTGAAGTCTGGGATTGTGATGCCTCCTGCTTTGGTCTTCTTCTTCAAAATTCCTTTGGCTATTCGGGGCCTTTTGTGGTTCCATATGAATTTTAGGATTGCTTGTTCTAGTTTCGAGAAGAATGCTGGTGCAATTTTGATTGGGATTGCATTGAATGTGTAGATAGCTTTGGGTAGTATTGACATTTTGACAATATTTATTTTTCCAATCCATGAGCAGGGAATGTCTTTCCATTTCTTTAAATCTTCTTCAATTGCCTTCATAAGCTTTCTATAGTTTTCAGCATACAGATCCTTTACATCTTTGGTTAGATTTATTCCTAGGTATTTTATGCTTCTTGGTGCAATTGTAAATGGGATCATTTTCTTTATTTGTCTTTCTGTTGCTTCATTGTTAGTGTATAAGAATGCAACTGATTTCTGGACATTGATTTTGTATCCTGCAACTTTGCTGAATTCATGTATCAGTTCTAGCAGACTTTTGGTGGAGTCTATCGGATTTTCCATGTATAATATCATGTCATCTGCAAAAAGCGAAAGCTTGACTTCATCTTTGCCAATTTTGATGCCTTTGATTTCCTTTTGTTGTCTGATTGCTGATGCTAGAACTTCCAGCACTATGTTAAACAACAACGGTGAGAGTGGGCATCCCTGTCGTGTTCCTGATCTCAGGGAAAAAGCTCTCAGTTTTTCCCCGTTGAGGATGATGTTAGCTGTGGGCTTTTCATAAATGGCTTTTATGATCTTTAAGTATGTTCCTTCTATCCCGACTTTCTCAAGGGTTTTTATTAAGAAAGGGTGCTGGATTTTGTCAAAGGCCTTTTCTGCATCGATTGACAGGATCATATGGTTCTTCTCTTTTTTTTTGTTAATGTGATGTATCACGTTGATTGATTTGCGAATGTTGAACCAGCCCTGCATCCCAGGAATGAATCCCACTTGATCATGGTGAATAATTCTTTTTATATGCTGTTGAATTCGATTTGCTAGTATCTTATTGAGAATTTTTGCATCCATATTCATCAGGGATATTGGCCTGTAGTTCTCTTTTTTTACTGGGTCTCTGTCTGGTTTAGGAATCAAAGTAATACTGGCTTCATAGAATGAGTCTGGAAGTTTTCCTTCCCTTTCTATTTCTTGGAATAGCTTGAGAAGGATAGGTATTATCTCTGCTTTAAACGTCTGGTAGAACTCCCCTGGGAAGCCATCTGGTCCTGGACTCTTATTTGTTGGGAGATTTTTGATAACCGATTCAATTTCTTCGCTGGTTATGGGTCTGTTCAAGCTTTCTATTTCCTCCTGATTGAGTTTTGGAAGAGTGTGGGTGTTTAGGAATTTGTCCATTTCTTCCAGGTTGTCCAATTTGTTGGCATATAATTTTTCATAGTATTCCCTGATAATTGTTTGTATCTCTGAGGGATTGGTTGTAATAATTCCATTTTCATTCATGATTTTATCTATTTGGGTCATCTCCCTTTTCTTTTTGAGAAGCCTGGCTAGAGGTTTGTCAATTTTGTTTATTTTTTCAAAAAACCAACTCTTGGTTTCGTTGATCTGCTCTACAGTTTTTTTAGATTCTATATTGTTTATTTCTGCTCTGATCTTTATTATTTCTCTTCTTCTGCTGGGTTTAGGCTGCCTTTGCTGTTCTGCTTCTATTTCCTTTAGGTGTGCTGTTAGATTTTGTATTTGGGATTTTTCTTGTTTCTTGAGATAGGCCTGGATTGCAATGTATTTTCCTCTCAGGACTGCCTTCGCTGCGTCCCAAAGCTTTTGGATTGTTGTATTTTCATTTTCGTTTGTTTCCATATATTTTTTGATTTCTTCTCTAATTGCCTGGTTGACCCACTCATTCGTTAGTAGGGTGTTCTTTAACCTCCATGCTTTTGGAGGTTTTCCAGACTTTTTCCTGTGGTTGATTTCAAGCTTCATAGCATTGTGGTCTGAAAGTATGCATGGTATAATTTCAATTCTTGTAAACTTATGAAGGGCTGTTTTGTGACCCAGTATATGATCTATCTTGGAGAATGTTCCATGTGCACTCGAGAAGAAAGTATATTCTGTTGCTTTGGGATGCAGAGTTCTAAATATATCTGTCAAGTCCATCTGATCCAGTGTCTCATTCAGGGCCCTTGTTTCTTTATTGACTGTGTGTCTAGATGATCTATCCATTTCTGTAAGTGGGGTGTTAAAGTCCCCTGCAATTACCACATTCTTATCAATAAGGTTGCTTCTGTTTATGAGTAATTGTTTTATATATTTGGGGGCTCCGGTATTCGGCGCATAGACATTTATAATTGTTAGCTCTTCCTGATGGATAGACCCTGTAACTATTATATAATGTCCTTCTTCATCTCTTGTTACAGCCTTTAATTTAAAGTCTAGTTTGTCTGATATAAGTATGGCTACTCCAGCTTTCTTCTGGCTTCCAGTAGCATGATAAATAGTTCTCCATCCCCTCACTCTGAATCTAAAGGTGTCCTCAGGTCTAAAATGAGTCTCTTGTAGACAGCAAATAGATGGGTCTTGTTTTTTTATCCATTCTGATACCCTATGTCTTTTGGTTGGCGCATTTAATCCGTTTACATTCAGTGTTATTATAGAAAGATACGGGTTTAGAGTCATTGTGATGTCTGTATGTTTTATGCTTGTAGTGATGTCTCTGGTACTTTGTCTCACAGGGTCCCCCTTAGGATCTCTTGTAGGGCTGGTTTAGTGGTGACAAATTCCTTCAGTTTTTGTTTGTTTGGGAAGACCTTTATCTCTCCTTCTATTCTAAATGACAGACTTGCTGGATAAAGGATTCTGGGCTGCATATTTTTGCTATCTAGCACCCTGAAAATCTCGTGCCAATTCTTTCTGGCCTGCCAAGTTTCGAAAGAGAGATCAGTCACGAGTCTTATAGGTCTCCCTTTATATGTGAGGGCACGTTTACCCCTTGCTGCTTTCAGAATTTTCTCTTTATCCTTGTATTTTGCCAGTTTCACTATGATATGTCGTGCAGAAGATCGATTCAAGTTACGTCTGAAGGGAGTTCTCTGTGCCTCTTGGATTTCAATGCCTTTTTCCTTCCCCAGTTCAGGGAAGTTCTCAGCTATTATTTCTTCAAGTACCCCTTCAGCACCTTTCCCTCTCTCTTCCTCCTCTGGGATACCAATTATGCGTATATTATTTCTTTTTAGTGTATCACTTAGTTCTCTAATTTTCCCCTCATACTCCTGGATTTTTTTATCTCTCTTTTTCTCAGCTTCCTCTTTTTCCATAACTTTATCTTCTAGTTCACCTATTCTCTCCTCTGCCTCTTCCATCCGAGCCGTGGTGGTTTGCATTTTGTTTTCCATTTCCTTTAAAGCGTTTTTCAGCTCCTCGTGACTGTTCCTTAGTCCCCTGATGTCTGTAGCAAGAGATTCTCTGCTGTCCTGTATGCTGTTTTCCAGCCCAGCGATTAATTTTATGACTATTATTCTAAATTCACTTTCTGTTATATTATTTAAATCCTTTTTGATCAGCTCATTAGCTGTTGTTATTTCCTGGAGATTCTTCTGAGGGGAATTCTTCCGCTTGGTCATTTTGGATAGTCCCTGGTGTGGTGAGGGCCTGCAGGGCACTTCCCCTGTGCTGTGGTGTATAACTGGAGTTGGTGGGCGGGGCCGCAGTCCGACCTGATGTCTGCCCCCAGCCCACCGCTGGGGCCACAGTCAGACTGGTGTGTGCCTTCTCTTCCCCTCTCCTAGGGGCGGGATTCACTGTGGGGTGGCGTGGCCCGTCTGGGCTACTTGCACACTGCCAGGCTTGTGATGCTGGGGATCTGGCGTATTAGCTGGGGTGGGAAGGCAAGGTGCACGGCGGGAGGGGGGGCAGGCTTAGCTCGCTTCTCCTTAGGTGATCCACTTCAGGAGGGGCCCTGTGGCAGCCGGAGGGAGTCAAATCGCTGCCGGAGGTTTGGCTCCGCAGAAGCACAGAGCTGGGTGTTCGCGCGGAGCGAGCAATTTCCCTGGCCGGAGCCGGTTCCCTTTGGGATTTTGGCTGGGGGATGGGCGGGGGAGATGGCGCTGGCTAGCGCCTTTGTTCCTGGCCAAACTGAGCTCTGTCGTCCGGGGGCTCCGCAGCTCACCCTCCCTTTGTCCTCCAGCCTTCCCGCTTTCCGAGCAGAGCTGTTAACTTATGACCTCCCAGACGCTAAGTCGCGCTTGCTGTCTGAACACAGTCCGTCAGGCCCCTCCGCTTTTGCAAGCCGGACTCGGGGGCTCTGCTTGGCTGGCGAGCCGCCCCTCCGCCCCGGCTCCCTCCCGCCAGTCCGTGGAGCGCGCACCGCCTCGCCGCCCTTCCTACCCTCTTCCGTGGGCCTCTCGTCTGCACTTGGGTCCGGTGACTCTGTTCTGCTAATCCTCTGGCGGTTTTCTGGGTTATTTAGGCAGGTGTAGGTGGAATCTAAGTGATCAGCAGGACGCGCGGTGAGCCCAGCGTCCTCCTACGCCGCCATCTTCCTGTACTACTCTATTTTTGATATTAAAATTCATTCTTGAAAAACTTGAAAAATAAACCCATTCCAATCTTAACCAGTTTAACTGCATATAAAGTTAATTTTCCAAGATTCCTTTTCTACAAACTTTCTGCAATTTTTTTATATTCATACATATTTTGTCCTATTTTTTCCTCTTTCTCATTCTAGAACAGTCATTTTCCTTTCCTTATCTACCTTTCATACACAGTTTCCTTTTACCTTTACTATTTGTAAGTACTTTTAATTACATATATTAATTATAATTCTTAACCCTTAGAAGCCTTAATTTTTAGTAAACACAAAAATGTAATTGTGGACTGTCTCCTACACTAGCATTATGAGGATTGGCAAGTTTATAAATACATTTCATAATTGCTTGAAGTCTCTTCTTCCTCACAGTAAATTTTTTGATGTGGCACAGAACATGTTTCCTAGTAGATCCAGATATCTTTCATTCCTCTGTAAAAGGAAGCCAAAAGTGGATAAATCTATGTTCAATAACGAATGCTTCTGTATTGTATCTAAGATAAGTTAAGTGATGGATATTCATTGACTATTTAGAACATTCCCAAATAAGATAAAATACATTGCTCCTGGGGACCAGCATGGTCTCCTTTGGTTCCCTCTTCTGACACCAGTTTAGAAGATAAACTAGGGCATAATAAAATTTTTAAGAATTTATTTGAGCAAAAATCAGCTCAAACTGGGCAGTGTGCAACCTAGAAGACAGAAAGGAGCTCTGAAGAGCAGTACACAATGGAAGACTTTTATAGGCAGAAGGGAGCAGGAGCAAGGAAGTTACATTAGACAAAGAGCAGGTTGGTTATTGCAAAGTTACTTCCCATTAGGGGATGACATGGGCCTGTCAGGCAGATGATGACCCAACTAGGGCTGATCAGGGGATTCCTAATTGGCTGGTTTAAAATTCCATTTTGTGGAAAAGCCAAAAGTGTAATTAAGTTAAGTTTTGGTTTGGCGATGTTTTGGTTTGGTGATGTGGGTCTTAGCATGAGCAACTTCATTTGGGGCCTGTTACCTTGTTTTTAACACTGGGAAAGAAGAAAGGATGTGACAGAAAGTTTACATTCCTCCACAGTTACCTAGAATTATTTGCTTCATGATTATGTTCCTCAGGCTTAAAAAGTCACCCTCTTATAGTTGCAGAATTTTGAACTGTGTATCCTTCGCTTTGGTCCAGCTTTCTTTTATTTTTTTTATTTTTTCTTTTATTTTTTTTAATTTTTTTTAAATATATGAAATTTATTGTCAGATTGGTTTCCATACAATACCCTGTGCTCATCCCAAAAGATGCCCTCTTCAATACCCATCACCCACCCTCCCCTCCCTCCCACCCCCCCATCAGCCCTCAGTTTGTTCTCATTTTTTAAGAGTCTCTTATGCTTTGGCTCTCTCCCACTCTAACATCTCTTTTTTTTTTTTTTTCCTTCCCCTCCCCCATAGGTTTCTGTTAAGTTTCTCAGGATCCACGTAAGAGTGAAAACATACGGTATCTGTCTTTCTCTGTATGGCTTATTTCACTTAGCATAACACTCTCCAGTTCCATCCACGTTGCTACAAAGGGCCATATTTCATTCTCAACAATAGCCAAATTATGGAAAGAGCCTAAATGTCCATCCACTGATGAATGGATAAAGAAATTGTGGTTTATATGCACAATGGAGTACTATGTGGCAATGAGAAAGAATGAAATATGGCCCTTTCCAGCTTTCTTTTATAGCAAGGACTCAGCCTAAGTCCAAGCTGTGTCTCAGTGCCCACGAAGTCAGTGAGAAGAGCTGCCAAGATGCTATTATGTAGGAGCATAAGTCTTCTTAATCACTAACTTCTAAAGGGAAAGAGAGAAGAGACCCCAGTGGCTCCTCAAGGATGATGAGTCGGTTGTTAAAAAGGGAGGGGTGATTCTGCATAATACAGATGTATCACTCAGATTGTCTCAGTAAGATCATGGCGACTGTCTTGGTTGGGCTGCAGTAAATGGAAGATTGAAGACCAAAGCTTTTCCACTGTGGTCTCTGTAGCTCAATGATGGCAAAGTGTTCCAGAGGCTGATGTGCCAGGGCCGCCTGCAATGACTATAGGCAGCACTCATGCCTGTAGTAGTGACACAGGCCAGGGTCCTCCGTACAGGTAGCATGCCCTCATCATTTCGACTGGCTGCCTGAAGGCAGATGGAACTGGAACGCGGCAGGCACCGTACCTTTGGTGTGCATCACTATTAACTGTGGCACTGCCTTAACCACGCATTCCATGAGTGTGCCTGAAATATAAGGCAGTCCAGTGGTACCTGCCATATTATAGCTTAGAGGTCTGTTTCATTAAGACCCTTGGCTGAGGATTCCACAATTTGAATTCCTGCAGAATGAGTTGGGGGTAATAAACCCAGGGATATTGAACTTTATGGTAGTTGTTGTTGGTGTCTTCTCATATATTTATTATACTTATTTACAAATGTATCATAAATATATCAGTGCAAATATATTTATACATGTATAACCTATACTCAAAATATATTTATTATTTATTATATATTTAATCATCACATATAATAAGAACTATTTCTGTGCTTTGTTCTTAACTAGCAGTTTATCTGCTTATTCTCATATCTTCATTACATGTGAAATTATTTTGACTTGAAAATTTGAATTATCGTCTTATAGGTGTAATTTCATACATCACCCTCAAAATTACCTTTGACATTCTTACCTGCTTGTTCTTTTAGTATGTATAGATATCTGTTCTTATTATAAGGCTCAAATCTTTTGCAGAGGTAAGGCAGGGAATAAATGAAATGTTAATAAATATATTCCCCGGCATACCTTCATGTATTTATGAACAAATAACTAATTAGGCATGCCTTTCCTGAAACACTTGGTTGTTTTCCCACAGTTGGCAGAATAAGGTCAAAGTTTAGATTGATATCTGAAGGCTTCCAGAGTCTCAGTTGAATTTTGTTTTTCATCTTTATCTTGGGACTCTCCTCATACCAGACTGGTGTGTGCCGACTGCTTGTGCCGTGAGCCTCTTCTGGGTGCTTGTCCTTTTCCATTCTATCTACTTAAAAAAGCACATCTAGTGTCTGCACCCACCACAAGGGCCTTAGTGAATCTCTCTTTTGAGCCCACAGCCCACTCATCTGCACTGTAATTCAGTATGTACTTGTTGCTGTCTAGTCTTTTTCCGGTCCTTTAATGTTTATGCCTTCTGTTCTCAACAATGATGTAAGTTCTTTGGTATCAGGGAGAGTATCTTGTCCATCTCTGTGTCCCCAGGTTTGCATGGTTCCTGGAGCATAGTGGAGCCTGAATATGCGCTTATAGCTTGCTTGATTGATTGGAGTGCATGCAGTCTGGGAAGGAGGCTCCTAAGGAATTGGAATAGCATTGAAAATAGAGAAATGACAGGAGGGCCAGAATTCCTTTAGTTTTAACTTCAAGGTTTACTGCTAGCCATAGATAAGCTGCTGTTACAGATAAGCCTCTTCAGTCCCAGGGCTCTCCCTCTGTGCTGCTCCACTCCTGATAAAGCAGTGGGGATGGGGCGAGAGTGAGAGGAGACAATGAAGGAGGAACTGGGGCTTTGCATCCGCCTCCCTTCCTGGAGAAGCTTGGCAGAGACTTCTGTAATCCAGTGCTGAGGCAAAAATGTAAGCACCTTTGAAATGCTTCCCTGATCCCCATCATCAGATACGCACAGCTGTGGGGATTCACTCCGGGGACAATTTGTTAGAGCCACTTCATTACTTCAACTGCTCTCACACATATACTTCCTTGCTTCCTTTTCTGTTTAGTTTTTCCAACTTTTGTTCTCCTTTTTACCTCCTCTCCATTGGCTCTTCTTTAAGTTTGCCAAATGACACGAATGGGAACCGCTTAGTTCTGCTGGCAGCACAAAGCATTTAAGGAGCTGCTTAGCCTAGATTATCTGATGGGGTCTCAAGGAATTACATAATGCAGCTGTACAGTGGAGTGTTGTGTTATGCTGGGAAGTAAATGAGGTCAAGTTTGCAAGAGGAGATTTGAGCATTACCTTGTGGAATTGGACTGTAGAGGCAGATTATTCAGGTCACAAGTTTGTTTGTTTGTTTCTTCTTGTTCTTATCAATTATATAACCTAACTGTCTACATAGCCCAAATTTATCAGATACTAACTGCTTCATGGGATTGAACTCACTTAATATAGTCCCTACTCCAGTTGGGTCCTTGGCCTTGACCAAGACTTCTGGGTACCCTGGAGTTAAGCCACCAAGGCCTTAATTATTTCAGCTATCTCTGCTTGTTTGTAATTTGGATTTTGTTTGCTCCTAGTCCCTTGGGAGTGCTTTATGCTGTTCAGTTAATTGAAAGTGGCTAGAGCTGAATGAGGCAGCAGCATTGCAGGTGGTATCATTGGATCAATTTGAGAGGACTATTGAAATCCTCTTGCTTAGTTTAATAATTATCTCTGATTGAGATAGGATTTCAGTCTTGAGACTAATAGGAGATTCCAAAGTTTCCCTTGGCTTTAGGGAATAGCAATTCCCGAAGCAATTAGCTTTTCCTACAGGGTATTTCTAATACAGAGTATAGCCGATGATGTTAGAAAGCAGAGTAGGAATCGCATGGGGTGGGGGCATATATACCAGAGAGAGGGGAGAATGAAAAGGCAGATATGAAAGAGTTGGAGTGAAAGATAAAAAGATGGTGGAAGACATCCCAAGTATCCCAGTATGGAGGGAAACTAAAAGGGTAAATGTTGGAGAAATTAACGTATAATACAAATTTTTTTTTAAATTAACATTGTAACAATATAGAAACAATAACAGGTTAAAAAAACAATGCTAGTATTTTAAAATAATGAATAAGGGAATATTTGAACTAATATGGATAGAGAAAAGAAAGGGAAAAACTTTAAAAAATGAAAAAAGAAGCGAGGTGGTGAATAAATAATAGATAGGACCCTGGTTGCATCTTTTATTTGGGGGGAATCACTCTATTCAAGTGAATGTGGCTCTGTGTGTGTGTGTGTGTGTGTGTGTGTGTGTGTGGTGTGTGTGTGTGTATTCCTTCTGAGTTTCTGTAAAGTTTTGAGGCTGCATACTTCCTATTCTAGTATTCTGATACCTAGGGCTATATTTGCCTTTTCCAGTCTGTAAGTTCTGGACCTGATCCACATTATTAGGCAACTTAGAAAAATATGAAAAATATCTCATATTCCTGATTCTTGATTCAGACCCGTTACGGCAATTCAGTGAAGACACAGTTCCACAGTAGTTAAGTGAGTCTTTCAAGGTGGTGAAGAAAGGAAGAGGTTAGCTCTTAGAATCTGCTGTGTCCAGCACTCTGCTGGTTACTTTTAAACAACATTGAGAGCTAGGAGTTGACAGGAGCTCCTTGTGTGATAAGCATTGTGCTAAGGGCTGTACATGTACAAAATCTTGTCAACTTCACAATGATCTTGCTATAGGTTCCATTATGTACTATTTATGAGGCCCTCTTTTAAAAAAATACACAATTATTAGTAGAAAAAAATTGTGAAAGTAGATATATACTTAGAAAAAGAAAAAAATCACAAAAATATGCAAATTTTAAAAAGCTGACAAATACCACAAACATCTCCCTCACACAGAAAATGCACATCTTTATAAATTAACTGCCTAATTGCTTTACCTATCTCTATCATACTTTGACATTTAGTATGAACAATAAGTATAAAAATTTTAAATTAATCTGAAATCAAGGAATACATGAAAGTGAATCAAATGCATTTTAAAATTATGACTACATTGTATTGAGCTACATAATTGTGTAATCAAATTACTCTTAAAATACATGCATTGACTTACTGATCAACATGTGTTTGAGGGGTTGTCACTGGAACACTTGTTTCTTTAGGCCATTTTGTAGTTTTAGTGACAATTTTGCTCACTGATTTGCCTGGACATGTCTGACTACATTAGGACAAGACACATCAGTTATGATAAGATACAGTCCAAAACCTTGGGATGCCTACAACAGCTTCCCATTCTGGTGTCCTGGCTCTTTGGAGTACTGTTACAGGTGTGTGTTGTATTAAAAAAAATAATTGTGATAAGTTAAATTTTGTGCACAATTCTCTTTAAAATGTGTGATATGCTGATAATTGCATATGCTGCATTATTGAGTATATTCCTGACAGGTGGTAACTTTTGTTTTGACTAGACTTCGTGAGAATTGAATACACTGCTTATAATTTTATGCCATCGATGGCTGGAAGAAATTTCCACAGGCTGCCTCATGGCTGCATACATTTCAAACCTTTTTCTTCCCATTATCCTGGTACTTCTAGTACTGAGAGCTATGGGGCATATTCATAGTATAATAAGACCTCTGATAGTGTACCATTTGTGCTACTGCACAGGGTGAGTTCATGTAGTGAGAGGTGCAAGGGTCTGGAATCTGTTCCTACACGAGTATTGCTAATAATAATCTCACTGTATATAGAACTGATTGTGAACCACATAACATATACCCTATTAACCTAAAAGAATTGCCTCCTAAGATGAAATTCTCCTTTGCAGAATTTCCAAAAGATCCAATCACTCCAGTGCCATCTGCCACAAGGGGGAAATGCTGTGAAAATGAAGTCAGAGTGTAAAGGGACTGTCTTTAAACTATCTTACTTTTCCAAACTTTATGTAAACATGTGACCATGGGAGCATATTTTTGGAAGCCCAGTAGGGAAGCAAAATTTGCCATCCCAAAATGTGTTTCTCTGGGACGTTGCTTTATTTTAGGCTGATTATTTTTAAGAAACAAAAGGCTCAGAAAGAAACTTTGACCTTCCCCCTAACTGCCTAAAAGAATTTAGATCCAGGACCTGCTCCAGGAAGAAAGTTATCCCCATAGATAACTACAGTATAATATGAACTAGGGGTAGTAGATAGGGAGGGACTTTGCAAAGTCTGTTAAAATTCCTCTCTATGTGGCATTGTTTCTGAATGGCCCAGCAAAAATTTGTTTACCAAACATTCAAAAAATTTTTCTAAAATATTTGTTTATTTTTGAGAGAGAAAGAGAAAAGAGCACGAGGCGGTGGGGGGCAGACAGAGAGGCGGACAGGGGATCCAAAGCTGATTCTGCACTGACAGCAGCAAGCCTGATATGGGGCTCAAACTCACAAATGAGGAGATCAAGACCCCAGTGGAAGTCAGGCGCTCAACCAGCTGAGCTACCCATGCACCTCTGTTTACCAAACATTTACTTTTTGTCATTTTTCTATGAATTATTGGTCTTCCCTTTGAAGTCCCAGGCCCCTCCCCTTTCTCCTTAGCTCTGGGTGACATAGAAACTTCAATTGCCTGATGCCTGTGGGCCTTGTGTTTTTATGCAGCCCGCAAACATACACATTTAAATTTTATTTTCTCCTGTTAACCTATCTCATGTAAATGAGGGTCCCTGAATCCCAAAGTTCCATTTCTTTCACTGAAAACCTATTCCTATACCTGGTATTGAGTGATTTATTTAAATAATTCAGGAATTATTTCAATAGGAATATTATGACTCAATTTTCCAATTAGATTTCAATAGTCCAACATTGCCTTTAACCATCTTTTCTATTTTTTCCCATGAACTGTGTCTTAAATCTTTTATGGATTATAGTTTTCACCTAATATATTAGCATTCTGTGTTTTATTAAAACGCAGTCACTGTTATAAATCTTTCTATCCTCCAATATACCTAACTCAGTGCTTTGCATAGTCGATAAATACATAGTGCACTGATTAGAAACAAATTAACTAAATGAACAGAAAATTGACTACATATCTTTTCCCCGTTGCTGTTAAATGTAGAACCGTTGATATGAGAAAATTAGGCACCAAATAAAACCAGGAGAGATGGCCTTGAGTGTTTAAAACCTCACAGCACAAATGACAGTGAACTTCATGATGCTAAGGTTCCTACCATAGGTTGATTTAAGATAGATGTACTGTTGTTCTTTGGGCTTTATGGTAATGGTAATGGAAACTAATACTTATTGAATAATTATTTGTGGCTGGCACTGTCCTAAGTGCTTTTACAGGTATTAAGTCATTTAACCAACAAAAGAACCTAAGAGTTGGATACTAGTATTATACTCATTTTCATCCTGAAGCAGTTTAGGCACAGAGGTTATGTAGTAAGTTGGAGAGGCCATGCTCTGAAACAGTAATCTCTGCTGCTTGCTGCACAAGAACATTCCATTATAAAAATCAAGAAACAATGGAATTCCCATAGCTCAGAATCCCTTCTGTTGGTCACACTCTGACTGCCTCTGAGGCCATCAGAGAGAAATCATTCCACAATGTGTATGTACATATGTATGTATGTATGCATAGCAAATTGTTGCTAATCATTTCACAAGAGTATGTATATCACATCATCACGTTGTACACTTTATTTATTTATTTATTTTTTAAATTTTTTTTTAACGTTTATTTATTTTTGAGACAGAGAGAGACAGAGCATGAACGGGGGAGGGTCAGAGAGAGGGAGACACAGAATCAGAAACAGGCTCCGGGCTCTGAGCTGTCAGCACAGGGGCCCGATGCGGGGCTCGAACTCACGGACAGCGAGATCGTGACCTGAGCCGAAGTCGGCGTTCAACCGACTGAGCCACCCAGGCGCCCCACGTTGTACACTTTAAATATGTACAGTTATATCTGTCAATGATTCTTCTGTAAAGTTGGGGGAGAAAAGAAATAGGAAATAAGAGATTCACTTTTATCTTCACTCCCTCCAGAGCTCCAATGAAGAAATGTGTAAACTCATATAAACAATAAGTAGAGAAGACAGAAATGCATTTAGAAGTTAAAAAATAGATGGACCATAGCAAACAAAAGCACAGAAACCACAGAAACCACGTGATTTCTTCCACAGCTTCCCAGAAAACCTTAGGAATCAGGGCACCAAATACCAGGGAGCAGGTGAAATGAAAACAGAATTGTGTATATGGAAGTAAGTATAAAAATCAGGTAAACATCCTTCCCCTGACTATTTAGAACATTGATGATGATAAGTGATACAGATCAGCTCTTCCAAGGATGTAAACTAAAAAGAAAAAAAAAGAAAGAAAAAAAAAGAAAAAAGGATAAAAGGCTAAATTTATCTTAGCAGCATCAAAAAATTAAACATTAGTGATGAGTTAGTGGGCTCAAATCTAGGAGGAGGTATATTCAAAAAGGTGTCAACCACCTCCCCCCACCCCAGCAATCCAGTAGGACCTTGAATAACTGCACATTTTTAAGGAGTGCTTTGTATCTTTTTTTTGTATGAATTGTTTTCCCATCTTTACCCCATTTTCCATGAGCTGTGCCCCTTAATTTTTTAGAATTCTTTATATATTGGGGATATTATCCATTTGTGATACATGTTGCAAAGATTTTCTCTGGGTTCTTCGGTTATCTTTGACTCTGCTTATAATATTTTGTCATTCAAATGCTTTCAAAAAATTTTACGTAGTCAAATTTATCTTTTTTTAATTGCCTCTGGATTTTGAGTCCTCATTAGGAAGTTGTTACCTACGCAGAGGTTAAGTGGAATTCAGCTGTGATTTCTTTTACTATGTGTGTGGTTGAATTTATTTCATGTAGGTCCCTGATGTGGTTACAGTTTATTCTAGTGTATGATATAAGGTATAGATGTAATTTTGTCTTCTTCCAAATACCTAACCATTTGTTCCACAATAATTTATTAAATAGTCTGTTTTTGTCCCAGTGGTTTGAGATGCTACCTTTATCATATCTAAATTTCCATCTAAATTCCAAATATTTGGGATTATTTTTAGACTTTCTATGCTGTTCCAGTAGTCTGTTTGCTTATTCATGCATCAGAAACACATCCTTTTGATTGTATACCTTACACAGTAGTTTTGAATATCTGATAGAGCAAGTCTACCCTTGTCGTTTTATGTGTGTGTGCGTATTTATTTACTATATAAACTTTATCACCAATGTGTATTTGACATAATATCTTGGTTAGTCCAGCAAATGTAAAACAATATCAATATGAACAAATGTCCATTCATAATGAAGTACTATCTTCCCCATGGAGAAAGAGAGATCAAATCCCAAAAGACAAATAATTAGGAACTAATCATTTATAAGAGTGTGGAAAGCTAGAGGATGGTCTGATATTTCCCCCCTCATTTCTGTTTTGCCTACCAAATAACATATTTCCTTTACCACTTAAAAAATCTTTATTTACATTGCTTTCACAGTCTAATGACAATAAGGTAATTTCTGTGTGTATCTTTGTTTATGTAGATGAATGAATACTACTAGTTAGATAGAAAGTTAAACATTAACAAAGGCCTGAGAGTAAAGAGGAATATATAAAAAAGAGTTTTTTACATAAAATATAGTAGTAAGTTACTGTTCAAAAATTGTAAAATCTACAACAAAAAAGTAAACAAATATTTTTGTATAAGAGAATAGACCAAAGTGCTCATTGATTTGATGGTTGTTACATGTCTGTTTTTTATTTCATCATCATTTTCCTCTTGCCTGGCCTTCCCTCTCTGTTGGGTTTCCAACAAGAACTTACTTCTGTGAGCAACATAGTGGCAAAGATCAAAGTCACTGTGATTTTGACTGACTTAACTTTTGTGAGCAAGATAGTGGCCAATTTAAAGGCAGACACTCAGTTGTAGTAATCAGTATTTGCTTCCTGATTGCTTACCTGCCAGGGGTTGGAGAACATTTAAACCTGTGATTTGTGGGGGACTATGGCTGCACTCTCCTATTTCCTCAGACTACAACTTAGCTAGAATGCATTTCATTTAAGGGGAAAATATTTAATTTATTCTGTTTTGTTTTACATGTATAAGTAAGTTAACATTGCTGTAACTTTCATCCTGGTTATATCAACCCAGAGTTGGGAATTCTAAGGCAAGTGAAGTTGACCGTGATGAAGAAGATGATTTGGAAAACAACGAATAAAAAACTGATTTCACCTTCATTCTTCCTGATTTTCTTTAGTCTCACATTTTTAAATGTTTCAAACCTATCTACAGTGGCTGGCCAGTGTTGGGAAAGCAAAGAGCAGAGTTCTTTGAAACTAATCTTAGAGATGTGGTGTTTTCTTTTCTTTTTATAATTATGGAAACACTACAAACATTTACTTGTTAGGTTCAGAAAAAGGAAGTTAATTGAGAGATTTTTACTGAACATCAACTCAAAGTATATTTTGATGACAGCCCAATACATTGTGATCAATGTATTAGATGTGATCACCATCTAATTCTGTGTTTTCCAACATGATTTTAATTTCAGGAAAAAAGAGACTGTTAATAGTAAACTTCCACGAAAAATTAAAGAGACACAGACTGTGTACTTGAAACAGATGGAAAACCTGAAATAAGACTCCAAAATTGCACAGTCCCCTTTCATTTTTCTAAAAACTTATTTATTAAATATTCACATAAGAATTTTTCTTGTACATCTTAAATTATGAATGAAAGATGTGAACCAGTGGCATTCATTTGCAAATTCAGCCTTATTTCTTAACTTGTAGAAATACTCCTTTTTCTTCCTATGTGGGTCCTCTTTTTTTTTTTTTTTTTCAACGTTTATTTATTTTTGGGACAGAGAGAGACAGAGCATGAACGGGGGAGGGGCAGAGAGAGAGGGAGACACAGAATCGGAAACAGGCTCCAGGCTCTGAGCCATCAGCCCAGAGCCTGATGCGGGACTGGAACTCACGGACCGCGAGATCATGACCTGGCTGAAGTCGGACGCTTAACCGACTGCGCCACCCAGGCGCCCCTGTGGGTCCTCTTCTAATTACTCTTCTATTTATCAATGCAGTTCTTACACATTGGTTTTAAGATTTTATGCACATAGTATAAAATTTACCCTTTTAAATGTACAACTTGCTGGTTTAAGTATATTCACAGTTATGCAAACATCACTACTATCTAATTTTAGAGCATTTTCATCAGTTCAAAAAGAGCCACATATCCATTAGCAGTCACTCTCCGATCCTCCTTCCCTCTGTTCCGTGGAAACTACTAACTTACGCTCCATCACTATAGATGTGCCTATTCTGAACATTTCATATAACTGTAATCATACAGCATATGGTCTTTGTGATTGGCTTCTTTCACTTAACCTAGTGTTTTCAAGGTTCATCTGTGTTGTAGCGTGAATCTTTTTATGGTGAAACAATATTCCATTGAATGGATGCACCACTTTTGTGTACCCACTGTTCAGGTAATGGACATTTGGGTTGATTCCACTGTTTGGTTATTATACACATGGTCTTATGAACATTTGTATATAAGATTCTTGTGTGGATATATATTTTCATTTCTCTTTGGTATATACCTACCTAGGAGTAGAATTTCTGGGTTATATGTTTAACTGTTTAACTTTTTCTACAGCAAGTGCACGATTTTACATTCCTAGCAGCAATGTGAAGTATTTAATTTGTCCACAAGTCTTATGAAAAGGCTGCAGTGAACATAGGTGTGTAACCCTTTTTGAGCAACTTTTGCAGTTCTTTTGGATATATCCCCAGAAACAAGATTACCAGATCATATGGTAGTTCTATTTTTAACTTTATGAGAAATCTCTATAAGGTTTTGCATAGTATCTGCACCATTTTACAGTTCCACTGATCATACACAAAGGTTTCAATTTCTCCACATCCTTGCCGACACTTTTTTTTTTCTTTTTTTTTTTTTTTTTTTTTTTTTTTTTTTAATTCGATAGTGTCTATCCTATCCTAACAGGTGCGAGGTGATGTTTCATTGAAGTTTTGATATGCATTTCCTTGATGATAATAATATTGAGAATCTTTTCATATGTTTCTTGACCATTTGTATATATTCTTTGAAGAAATATCTATTCTTTGGAGAAAAATTCCTGTTTTTAAATTGGGTTGTTTTTGTTGTTGTTGTTGAGTTGTGGGAGTTATTTATGTGTTCTAGATATTAACTCCTTATTACATATGTGGTTTGAAAATATGGTGTAAGGGAAGGATCTAACTTCATTTATTTTTAATCTGGATATCTAGTTTTCCCAGCATCATTTGTTGAAGAGACTGTCTTTTCCCTATTATGTAGCACTCTTCTCAAAGATTGTTTGACCATATTTCTGAGTTCCCTATTTATGTTTCATTGGTCTATATGTCTGTCTCTATGCCAGTAGTACACTGTTTTGATTATTGTAGCTTTGTAATAAGTTTTGAAATCAGAAAGCATGAGACTGCCAACTTTTTTTTCTTTTTCATGATAATTTTGGCTAATTGGGGTCCATATGAATTTTAGGATGAATTTTTCTGTTTCTAAAGAAAATGTTGCTGGAATTTTGATAGAGATTGCATTGAATCTGTAGATCACTTTGAGTAGTATGAACATTTTAACAATGTTCAGTCTTCAAATCCGTGAATACTGCTTGTCTTTGTATTTATTTGGATCTTCTTTAATTTCATCAGTGTTTTGTAGTTTTTGATGGATACATTTTTGCCTCCTTGGTTAAGTTTATTCCTAAATATTTTATTCTTTTTGATGCTATTATAAATGGAATTATTCTCTTAATTTTCTTTTTGGATTGTTATTAGTGTGTAGAAACACAACTGATTTGGGGCTGTTGACTTTGTATCCTGTAATTTTACTGCATTTACTGGTTCTAACAGTATATTTGTGGAATCTTTTGGGTTTTCTACATTCAAGATCATGTCATCTGCAAACAAAATTTTACTTTCCTATTTGTATGCCTTTTTTCTCATTTTGCTATCAGTGTAATGCTGGCTTCATAGAATGAGTATGAAAATATTCCTTCCCTCTTCTTTAAGTTTTTGGAAAAATATGAGAATTAGTGTTAATTCTTTATTAAATATTTGGTAGATTCTCCAGTGAAGACATCTGGTCTTCAGATTTTTGGGGGGAAGTGTGGAGTTTTTGATTATTGACTTAATCTCATTACTAGTTATAAGTCTGTTCAGATTTTTTTACTGCTTTATGATTCAGTCTTTGTAGCATGTATGTTTCTAGATATTTATCCATTTCTTCTAGGTTATGTAATTTCTTAGCGTATATTATTCTCAACATAGTGTTCATTTGTGATCATTTATAATTCTGTTTGTTGGATTCTGCTAGTATTTTGTTGAGGAATTTATATCTGTATTCATAAAGATATTTTGTCATTTTATTTTCTTGTAATCTCTTTGGTTTTGTCATAAGGCCAATACTCACCTCATAAAATAAATGAGAAGTGTCCATTTCTCTTCTGTATTTTGGAAAAGTTTATGGAAAATTGGCATTATTATTAGTATTATTATTATTATTTTAATGTTTGGTAGTTTTCACCTGTAAAGCCATCTAACCTGGACTTTGCATGGTGGGAAAGTTTTAAGTTACTAAATTAATTTTTTATAAGTCTCTTCAGATTTTTCATTTCTTCTTGAGTCAATTTTCAGTAGTTCTTATCTTTTGAAAAAAAAATCCCATTTCATCTAAGTTATGTAATTTGTTGATACAGTTGTTTATGCTATGTCCTTATAATCCTTTTTATTTCTGTAAGGTTGGTAGTTACGTCTGTTCTTTTGTTCCTGATTTTAGTAATTTGAGTCTTTTCTCTTTTTTCTTCATAATTCTAGCTACAGTTTTGTTAATTTTGTTGATCTTTTCAAGAATTAATTTATGGTTTTTTTGGCTTTTCTCTATTTTTAAATTTTTTATTTCATTAATATCTGCTCTAATGATTTCTTCCATTTTTGTTGGGTTTTGTTTCTTATAATGGGAAACTAAGGTATTTATTTGAGATTTTTTTTAATATAGGCATTTTCAGCTATCAGTTTCCCTTAAAGTACTGCTTTTGTAGCAGCCCATAAGTTTTATACCCAGTATTTTAATGCTTTCTTTCCCCTCCCCTCCTTTTTTTTTTCCATTATAAAATTTCAGTTTTTCACTAGGTGAGTATTGATTCATGTCTTGGCTGATTTCTGACAAGACTTGTTTGGGGAGACTAATATTTTATTTCCTAAACCCCCTAAAGTATTCATATAATAAGAAATTTGGACTGTGATAGGGCTGGTAACCAGTACCATCCATAAACCTGGACAAATGAAGTCCTTGTACTCTCTAGGGTCCCACATATTACACACACATAAAACATAAGTTTATTTAAAACAATATGGATGACTCTACTTTCAGTGAACACACATTTTTCTACCACAGTACAATCTATTACTCTGACCATCTACTCTTGTAACTAATAGCATTCAGACTCCAGGAAAATACTTCTCTGCTTCTCTTGCCTTAAAATGAAAGGCAGCTACATATAAATGCTATGAAAGTTTGTGGGTTGTACTTCCGTTTGAGAGACACAGAAACTGCTTCAGAATGTGGAAAAGGATTTGAATGGTGGAAGAGCTTAAGTAGGAGAAAAGACAAATTAATTAATTTGTCTAATCCATACTCTCTGATACCATGAATTCTACAAATTCTTGTTTTTCAGTGGTGCCGGGCATCCATGTTTTTGCTTCTTGTGATAGAATCAATTTGTGGTTCCAGAAGCACTCAGAAATTAGCCCATAATTTTCAGTATTGCACATGGAAACAGGATGTTTCTTCTATAAACAAAGCAATTTAAATCACTTTGTAAAGCTAACTTTGGACAGTTTTCTTCATTGTCTCTATTCAAGGGCATAGTGCTATCATGGAGTGGTCCCATGGGCACAGATTTTGTGGAAGGGGAAGAAGGATTGTGTCATCAAAGCTATCATCTTTTGGGCAATCAACTCTAGTACTAACTCTATGTGTCTGAGAGTTTTTAGCAAATTTATAGTTTGGTCATTAAGTTTAATGTTCCATTAATGTGCATTGGGCACCTGTAATGTAACAATTACGATGCTAGTCAGTTAGGGCATAAAGAAGAATAAGCCACTGCTGATGTTATCAGAGAGCTTTTGGTCAAAGCTACTAATGATAACTATGATACTTAATAAAAATA
This sequence comes from Lynx canadensis, assembly GCF_007474595.2. Lineage (NCBI taxonomy): Eukaryota > Metazoa > Chordata > Mammalia > Carnivora > Felidae > Lynx > Lynx canadensis. The sequence continues at coordinate 94,419,424 of NC_044311.2, forward strand.
ACAATTCAAGCTATGATTATTTTAGCACTTTAAGAAGAGAAATGAATGGAAATCTGAGATGCAGAGAGGGTAAATAAGCTTCCTCACATTGAATAAAAGTTAAAACAGCAGTATAAATAAACACCCATGATTCTTGTAACAATGGTTTCAGAAGGTGGTATCAAGTTGCTTTGGAAAAATGAAACAAAGGGGGGGGGTATTTATGTAAATTGGTAAATGAAGCTCAGCTGTATTCTCCCTACCTTCTAAATCTCTTCCTATGTATATACCGTCTTTTCTTAAAAACTTAACTCTGAGACATCATCGTATACAATTTCATCAGCACGTTGTCTTTCATATATAATACGAGCAGGAATTATGCTCAGTGGCAGGGTCAGTTAATCTCTCAGTCCCAGACCCTCCAGACACATAATTTCTAGATTGTCCTAAAGTACACTAAGGTACTTAGAGCTTGAATGTTTATTTACATCCTGAACTTGCCTCTACTTCAGTGAATAATCTTTTAATAATTACAGAACTTCTTTCCTTCAGTTCTTATCATCTGTATAATGGGAAAAATATCCCTCTTAAGATAATCATGAGTATTAAAAGAAATAATAGATGGGAAGGGCTCAGAACAATGCCTTGCACAGAATCTTCTCCTATAAATGTTAACTCTTACTAAGATTATTTAGACTGATATATTTCTGTTCTCAGCATGTCATAGAATAGAGGATCAGGAAGGAGAATTATACTCCATGAAAAAGGCATCACCTATATAGGAGAGGTATTCTGAGTCAGTGGTATGGGAGTGAGGGAAGTGTCACTGTGCTTTTGTTTTAGTGGGTGTGGCAGCTCTGTGGAAATACAGGTAAAGCCTGCACTTAGTAGAGGTTTTCTCTTAGATCCAGATAACTTCTTAATTGTCAGTCTTGATATTTTTGATGTCTTTAATATTTCCACGTTTTATGGTTTTTATAAATTTTTAGGGGGAGTGGCTGCTTCAGGGGTTTTATCAAGATTTTAAACCAATAGTCACAGGGCACGTTTTTTGTTCATTTGTTTTGTTTTCAATGTGTATAACTAAAACTTAAGTGAAAACTGTTGATTAGCACAAAAAAATTCCTTATAAGAATTGACCAGGCCTCTTCTCCACCTCCCACCCCATCTACTCAAATTCATTAGATAATGTCATATTTAAAGAAAGTGAAGATGATAAAGTAACCAACTGACAACAAATGGCAAAGGTCACCTTAAAATGATATAACTATTTTATGATCTAAAAATGCATCAATAAAAATTATAAATGTACGCTTGGCAGTGATGGAAAGCCTTGAGACTTCTCAGCCTTATAATAGCTGGAATGATCTCTTTCTTGGTGACTGCCAAGTCTGGCATAGTGCTGACATATAGTGACTGCTCAGTTAATTGCTCTTGGGTGAATGTGGGGCTTCCAGGATAAAAAATCTGACAACAGTAGAATGATTCATAGGATGAAAGAAGGTGGCAAATGTATGTGAGGCTTGGCCAGCAAATCTCACACAACAAAGTGATAAACGTGTAAGAGTAGTGCACTATACGTTTCATAATTAAGATAAACTGAAAATGCTAACTGAGATTGGGCAAATTAGGTAGAAAGAATAATAATCTTGGGAGATTTCAAGTATCCACCCAATAGAGGCCAAGACAGGATGAAATCCTAAGTTGAAGCAAGGTATGTGGATGAGTTCTATCTACTTTCTAGAATAATCCTTCTTAAAATTCACACAGATATTTCTATATTGGCTTGATTCTTTGTTGGGAACAAAACTTTGTGATTGATTTATTTGAAAATAAATAAGGAGCACCAAGAAGCACCAATATTTAATACCATAATCATATGGAGAAAGGAAAATAAACAAGCAAAAAGAAATTTATCATAAAATTGAAATTTAGAGATTGAAAATTGACAAAATAAGCAGTTAAGGACACTATGAAAGGAAAAAAAAATCAAAAGCAAATAAATCACAGTAAGCCTGAAAGTCAAGTTTTCAAAAAGGAGCTGTATAATAAGGAAAATTATGTTTACAGAAAGAGAAAGGTAAGTCAAGAGATGAAACCAGGATAGCTCAGTATTGTGGAAGGTGAAGGGCATAGTAAACATTGAGCAAATCAAAAAAAGTAATTCAAGGAAAACCTGTAATAGTCTCTAATACCAATAATAATTTATTTAAACATGTTAAAGACAGAAAACCAGAGACAGAATTTGGCAATGATGTTGTGAAGGGCACACTTGGGAACAAAAGGGAGAGAACAAGGAGAATAAATGAATTCTTTGCTTGGGAGTTTTCTGAGGATAACATTAAAGGACTGTACTCTCAAATTATCTCTTAACAGAAACAGGTCAGAAATACTAGGTCAAATGCCAGTAAATGCTAGGCTCTATATGTAACTGCAAAACTAGATGAAGACAAATAACTTGGATTGAAATCATCCACCCCAGTTTTTTGTCAAGAAAATGCCTTTGTTCGGGGCGCCTGGGTGGCGCAGTCGGTTAAGCGTCCGACTTCAGCCAGGTCACGATCTCGCGGTCCGTGAGTTCGAGCCCCGCGTCGGGCTCTGGGTTGACGGCTCAGAGCCTGGAGCCTGTTTCCGATTCTGTGTCTCCCTCTCTCTCTGCCCCTCCCCCGTTCATGCTCTGTCTCTCTCTGTCCCAAAAAAATAAATAAACATTGAAAAAAAAAATTAAAAAAAAAAAAAAAAGAAAAGAAAATGCCTTTGTTCTACCTCCTCTCTTACCCTCACTGTCCAGCATGACGGCTGTTTCCAAGTGCCTTTCCCAGGCCAAGTTCTGTGTGGGTGGGCTCACACCAGGTGAGAAGAACATGAAGACAGCTGACCCAACTGTTTCCACACCCCAGTCCAGGTTCTGCTCTCTCTTGGCTGCCTGTTGTGTTCCTATTTCTTCCCTGCCTTCCAAGCTCCTGGTTGCAGACTGTCTCCCCATGTGCACAGCCACTGGCCTTTTGGACTTTAGAATCTCTCTTACTCTGCTTTATGTAAGTGTATGCACTTGAGACCTCAGGCCTATTTGGCCTATGACTTTGTTTACCCAGGTCCTATTGGTTGGTGAGGGTTCTGTTTTCTCTTCCTCTGTTCTCTGGTCTCAGCATCTCTCAGATCCCCTAGGCCCTCTGCTGCTAATGACCTGTCAAGAGAGTTTTAAAGGAACTCAGGGGTGAAATTATGGAGTCATTGGCATAAATATGCAAGCTGCCATAAGCAGACCACTCTGCTGTGTGATTGCCAAGGAAACTTCCAACCATGAGTGAGAAGTGTTCCCTGGAGACCAGCGAGTTACAGACCAGTGAATCTCTTTCTTTGTTGGGCAGACTGGTGGGATTTGTAACAAAGGATTATTCCATTGATCACTGAAGCCAGCACTTTTGAGACTTATAACGGCAGAGTAGATTGAATAGGTACATCCTGGGAGTTGAAAGTACACCCTGGGCATAACTTGAAGAAATCTGCTGCAAGAACAAAATGTGTTTTAACTTTTGTATTTGTATCTGATATGTTCATGTGAACCTTGCCTTCTAGTCCATAATAATATTCACTTTAGCAGACAAATTATGTTTTGGACTCTAGTTCCTGAAAAAAATGATGTAGTGTGAGCTATTAGCTTCTTCTCTAAAGTCAACCATACAAGATCAGAAGGGAGCTCAAATCTGAGAAATGAACACAAAAATAAGAGACCTTGAATTGGTACGTATGGCGAAGGGTTGGGGGTTTCAGTAGCTTGGAGTAGAGGTCAGCCATACACAGGGGTAAAAGATGGATGGAGTGGTTTTTACATTCTACTCTTACTTTCCCTCCATACTGAGTTGGGCAGTCACTGCAGATTCCATTATCTCAGCAACAGCTCAGGCCACCTGGTGTTGGAAGGTATTATCAAGCAATGTGAAAGGTCTGCTGGGGTAGGTAAGCTGATGACCAGTGGCATGGCTGACTGGTTGCTTTCAGGCATTTACTCTTCCACCCCATTGTCTTCCAAACTCCCGGGGCTCTCAGATAACTAGTAAAGAGGCTTCCCCCTTCTGGTGCTGCTTTTTTCTAAACGAATTCTAAAAATGAATACTTAATTAGTAAGAGTGATAGCAAATAGAGGCAGTAAATGCCACTTATGATGTAATCTTCCCAAGGGCTCATCCCTTCACTTTTTCAATTCACCAAGAAGCACACAAACTAGGGACTGGATATGGTAGCTGATATACTCAGGGGAACATGAGCCTACTAGCCCGAATATCTGAACATTTGAGAAGACAGACTGCTAAAAAAAGAGACAACAGACTATATGATATGGAGGATTACTTGAACTGATGGATTAATAATGAATTAAAAATTAACAGTAAGCAAAATAATATGCTCAATGTGCTGTAAAAGAATATAAAGCAAGAAAACTCACACAAAGAATTAAGCAGAAATATTAGGTCTGGAAAGAAAAACAGTAGCAGAAATCAAAAGAACACAGTAGTTGAGATAAACAACAGGAGGGATACAGCTGAAAAAGAATGTGTGAGCTAGAAGTTTAGATTGAAGAAATCTGTTAGTGGGTGGCAAGCAAAAATAAAGACATAGAAAAATTAATAGAAACGTTAGGGAACAGAAATAGTAGATAAGGAAAATAAGTCCCAGGAAGAGGCAAAACATATGTTTTAAAATTCTGACTAGTTATTTGACAACATTTTTCCTCCAAATCTTGTAGTTAAGTTGATGTCTCAGAAAGATGTACTGAATTCATCCTACAGATTCATATACTGTGCTTGCTACAGAAATATCAGGGGGAAAGATTCATTAATTCCACTGTAGTGTGTCTTTATATGCATTGATGGGGGAGGTTGGAAGTCATGTGCTGGAGGCCATGATATGTAAATGAACACTTGAACAAGGAGAAATCGGAAAATATGTTTCATTTTGACTTAAAGTTTTGCCAAAGATTTACATAAAATGTACCTATGTGCACATGTGTGCACACACACATACACAAAAGTTATTTTGATGTTGGTGGTTTTGCTAACGCCTGGGAGATTCATACAGGAGAAAAAAATGAAGTCAACATACCAAAATATAAGAAAAAGTCTGGTCATTTTTTTTGGCTGTAGGATTGTTAAAGGCATTTGAAGGTATTTCATGATTTGACTTCATGAGTATTTTTAATAAATTTCTTAGGAATTTTCAATAAAACCTCAAGATTCGCTAATACAATGAGGACTTTCCAATACTAAAATTCCTAATGAATATGCTTAAGGAGTTGGGCAGAATGGTAGTGTCATGTAACTTGAGTTTTTTGGTCATGTTAGACAAATCTAAGACCAAGGCATGTGTCAAAGTTAACATAATACATTTTTTGTTGTTTTTAATAACTGTGTTATCCTAGAAAATCTAGGAAACTTACAATTGCTTGAGGAAGGAGCTGAGTATAACAGCCTCTCACATGAGGAAAGATATAAACAAAATATATTTTTATAATATGGAAAACCTAGGGCTAAAATAAAGTAACATTTTATTAAAGTTCACTTATTAGAGCTAATAAATCCATGAAAAGTTTATATGGATTTGTTTACTAGATTTCAAAATACCAAACTGAGAAGTGTCCTCTGAGATATCAAAAGAGGTAAATTTATACATGACTCATGCAATGGTTATTTTATGTGTCAGCTTGTCTAGACTGTGGTATTTTTGTCAAACAAAAACTGAGCCACTAGGGGCACCTGAGTGGCTCAGTCACTTAAGGGTCCAACTTTGGCTCAGGTCATGGCTTAGGTCATGATCTTGCCATTCGTGGGTTTGAGCCTCATGAGCCCGCGTTGGGTTCCGTGCTGACAGCTCAGAGCCTGGAGCCTGCTTTGGATTCTGTGTCTCCCTCTCTCTCTGCCCCTCCCCAGCTTGCACTCTGTCTCTGTCTCTCTGTCTCTCTGTCTCTCTGAAAAATACATAAACATTAAACAAACAAGCAAACAAAACTAGTCTAAACATTGCTGTGAAGGTAGATATGATTGATTACCATCAGTTTATTTTTGTATTAATTTAAATTTAATAATTTAAAAATGTTTATTTATTTTGAGAAAGAGAATTGGGCAGAGAGAGCAAGAGAAAGAAAGAATCCCAAGCAAGCTTCACGCTGAGCCTGCCACAGGGCTGTATCTCACAACTGTAAGATCATGACCTGAGCTGAAATAAGAGTCAGGTGCTTAACTGAAGGAGACACCCAAGTGCCCCTACTATCACTGATTTTAAATAAAGGACCCTCAATGATCTGGGTGGACTCCATCCAATCACTTGCAGGCCTTAAGAACAAAATTTGAGATTTCCCTGAGAAGAAGGAATTCTGCCACAAGACTAACATAGAAATCCTGCCTACATTCCAAGCCTCCTGGCCTGCCCTACAAATTTTAGACTTGCCAGCCTCCACAGTTGTGTGAGCCAATTCCTTAAAATATATCTCCCTTTCTATATATGTAACCTATTGGTTTTATTTCTTTGGAGAACCATGACTGATACAGCTCACAAATTCAGGAATCTCTGGAGAAAGAGGCACTATGCAACTCAAGTTCTGTAAATCTAATGTATAGGCAAAAGACACATTTGGATTACTTTTACCTTCTAAGTATCTCCCAAACACAATTTCATTACTTCCATGGCCATACCAATCCAAGCTACTTTTCTTCCAAATGGATGAGTAAAATAGCCTCATAACTAGCTTACTAGCTTCCGCTCTGCATCTTCATACCTCTCCTCTTTTGTCAAATGATCCATGACGAATTGCAGTGCTATCCAATTCCAATCATATTTACTACCCACACCTTTGAAGGGTGTGTGTGGTCTGGCCCCATCTGTTATTCCAGGTTTATCTTATTCTAGGCTCTTTTTTTTTTTTTTTTTTTTTTTTTTTTTTTTTTTTTTTTTTAGGTATGCCCTTCTTGGTTCTAGCCACACAGATCTCTTCTAGTCTTTTATACTTGTAATATTTTGTCCCACAAGAAAGCATTTACATTGTTGTGAGTGTAAAGTACTTTTCCGTGTCTCTTGTGTCTGGGAGAACTTGGACTCATTCTTTAGAGAGGCTCTGTTGTCACTTCTTCAGGGGAGCTCTTCCTGAACTTGACCAGGTCTAATCCCATTATTAATAGCTTTCATTATTAACAGCTAATCACCACTCAAGTTTTATGTTGGATTTTAGTATAATATGACTGATATTTATGTATTCTACTAGATTGTATGCCCCATGAGGACAGGGATCATGACTATTTTTTTTTTCCATTTTTTATTCCCAGGGCATTGGGCAAGGCATGACAAATAGCCATTCAGTAAATATTTGATGAATAAAATGACTTATGGATTTATGTATCATCCATCTAGAATGATAGAAACTAGAGATATTTGGGGTTACATCTTAAACACCTGAGTTTGGCAAAATATTTTCTGGTGTAATTTATAAGTCAATATTTAGATCGAGTAGATCAAAGAGAAGTGTATCCTTTGATTCCATTTTATGCAATAAATTATAAATGTAAGTGTCAAGCATATGATGTCCTGAATCCAAGTAAGCTTTAACTTGATTTTTGCTGTGAAAAGGTTACGTGGTTTTAGATTATGCTCAGCAGAATATATTCATATATCTGTTAAGTCTTTGCTTGGCAATCAGTAGAGAAAGGAAGAAGCAACTTAAATCAATTACGGAGCTGCTGATTCACAAAACGTAAGAGTTTAATGGAGACTTTGGCCAGCACATTAAATGTTATTAAGTGCGTGGTAGTGGCATGCTTTGTGGATTAGCTGAGTTGGTTAGATCAAAAGATACAATGGGGGGAAATATGAGTCAAGCAGGAACAAATACATACAAGAAGGTTAAAGTTTTTTTGTTTTTCAGGTGGCTCAATAATTTTTAAGGAATGTATGATAGCAAATATAGAATAATATTGTCCTGTTGTTATAAACAAGTTTTATAAGATGTCTTTATTTGGCTATTAGTGTAATTAATTTAATAATATGCTATTAAATTATAAATGTCCTATAATGATCTTTAAGCTTACCTTCTCACTTCCTTTTGTTGGGGACGTACCTAGTTACCTAAAAGGGTGATCATTAGGAGCATTTGCAATGATTAGTGAGTTTCCTGCTTCCATAAAGAAAACATCTGATTTCAGGCATCTCTGATTGTTAGAAAACAATCTCTCTTCTTAAGCCTAAACCTACATGTCTGTAATTTCCATCCTGTGGCTTAGTTCTGGATCTACATCGGATAAATTTAGTATCTTTCCCACATGCCTCACCTCTTTCATCAAATAAGTTGCCATGCAGTCTTAGTCCTTAAACAGTCTCAGATCATTAGCTATTACAAACTTTCTTGATAATTGTCCTTTCCCCTAGAGCCTTCTACTTTGTAAAATTTCTTCCTTCAATATGCTAATAAATAGGTACTGAATATAAGACCTGTATTTACTCTGGCAAGGACAACAGGCAAATGGAGTTGGACTTCAGTTGATCTGGAGATTGTGCTTCTGCTAAAATTGTACATATAATTATACAATATAATAATAATTATATATACGTATATTTTTGTATGTATATATATATATATTTATGTGTATGTATTTATACACACACACATATACACACACAGTTTTCTTTTGTTTTTTCTGGCCACAGTTATAGACAGATCAGTTGAATGTGCATCCAACTGAGATCCCAGGCCTTCACCCATGATTTGCTGCTGGACTCTTTTTCTTTCCCTGTGCTTATAAAATTGACTTTTTAAAGTTTTTATGAAATGCTATTCATTTATTCACATAAAAAGTCTCATCAGTTGCAACTTATTTTTTCCTAGAAATTATGATATCTCTAAATCTTCATTTAAAGTTATGTAGTTTATTGATGACTCCTAGATATGTGCATGTGAACATTTATAAGTATTCCATTTGTATCTTAACCCAAGATTATGATAAAATGCTGATTAGGACAGAGAAAAAGTGTTGGAGAACAAATTCTCCCCTTTGGTCTGTAATTATCATTTATCCACATTCTATGTGTTCAAGTAGTTGGGAATCTATGCAACTGCACCATCTTTCAGTTCATTTTTCTCCATGATTTCTCCAAAAATGCTAAGAGAAACTTTACCAAACTCTGTTGACACTTCATAATAATGATTCTTTCAAAAAATTATTTTTGAAATACAGAGAACCCTGCTGAACTGTAGCAAGATGATTCCAGAGGGAGGTCAGACAGGATCTAGTCTTTTTCTCTGTCATGGGTCTGTTTTTTCTGGCTTGCCCTAGTTCTAATGCAGGCTGTCTTCAGCAGATCTGGGATTACATCTACAAACCTCCAGGAGTGGTCCATGTGTAGCAGGAAAAGGGAACACTCAGTTGCCAGAATTTTCAGCTTCTCTCTGAATTTGTGCTCATTCCTGAACCTACTTTCATATTTTCTCCCCTTTGTCACCTCAGTTTTGAATGTTGTCTTTTACCTATTTTATCAGAACACAAAACTGTTACATACTGTATTCGTTCCCTTAGAACTATCATATAGTTTTAATTCTATAGGCTGTGCATTTACTGTAGAATTGTTCTACAGTTTCACAACTGTAGAATTGTGGTGTTCACCATAGTGTCTGCCTCTTCTCTCCATCTTCCAGAATCTTATTTTTGTTTTACATAGTGTTCAGGATTTATCATTGTACTTAACAAGTAGAACAGGGAAAAGCATATCTATTTCTTTTTCCCAGAAGTCATATGTTTAGGCCTTCAAGAAATTTATTATGTTATTTTTTATTTTGAAACAGCCTCTTTCTTTCATTTAAGTTTCAAGCACACTAAACAGAATTTTTTTTAACCTGAATTGTTTGATGATAAGAGACTCTGTTATCCTCAGATATTTTAGTATTTATTTTTATTTTTTTTATTTTTAAGAAATGTTTATTTATTTTGAGAGAGAGAGAGAGTGTGTGAGTGGAAAAGGGGTAGAGAGAGAAAGAGAGAGAGAATCCCAAGCAGGATACACACTGTCAGTGCAGGGCTCGATCCCATGAATCATGAGGTCATGACCTGAGCTGAAATCAAGAGTCAGACACTTAACTGATTGAGCCACCCAAGTTTGTTTGTTTGTTTGTTTGTTTGTTTACATTTTTATTTTATTTTTTAATTAAATTAAAATAATTTTAATGCGTTAAAAATTAAATTAATATTATTTATTTTATTTTTATAAACAAGGACATCGATGTATGAATCCTGACACTCAACTCAGATTTCAGTGAGTATTGCAATTTATGTTCATTTTTTTTTAAATTTTTATTTATTTTTGAAGGCGAGAGAGAGAGCATGAGTGGGGGAAGACCAGAGAGAGAGGGAGACACAGAATTTGAAGCAGGCATCAGGCTCTGAGCTGTCAGCACAGAGCCCGATGCAGGGCTCGAACTCATGAACTGTGAGATCATGACCTGAGCCGAAGTTGGTCGCTTAATGGATTGAGTTACCCAGGTACTCCAACAATTGATGTTCTTTATAATAAGTTTCTGGGTCAAACCCACATGTCATATTTAGCTGTTTAATCTCTTTAGTCCACCTCAATCTTGAAAGGTTTCTCAGACTTGCATTGAATTTTATAACATTAAGACTTTTTTTTAAGTTTTGGGTTTTTTTTTTTAATTTTTAAAAAAATATTAATTTATTTTTTTAATTTATATCCAAGTTAGTTAGCATATAGTGCAACAGTAATTTCAGGAGTAGATTCCTTAATGCCCCTTACCCATTTAGCCCCTCCCTACTTCCACAACCCCTCCAGTAATTCTCTGTTTGTTCTCCATATTGAAGAGTCTCTTAGATCACAGACATTACTACATTATTTTGAAGGATAACCTTCAATTCTGGTTCTTCTGATGCTAATTCATGATTAGATTCAGGCTGTGTATTTTGGGTAAAAATATTTAAAAAGTGACATTATGTTCTCTTTACCTCCTTCTATTAGATGACCCATGATTTAAATTTATCACGTAACTGATGGTGTTATCTTTGATTACTTGATAAGGTTGGTTTATGCCAGACTTTTCTATTGTAAATTACTCTTTACATTTTGTAATTAATACACATATGGAGGGAAGGATGTACTTTGGAACGGTAAACATAATTGTTTATTTTCATGGTCCAATTATCTGATCTGATTATTGAGAGTTCCTTCAAGCTGACTTTGACATGTTCTTGTCATAACTTAAACACTTTATTACTTTCTATCAAGGTATTCCTGGCGTATTTTGTACTCTCTATACTCCAACCTCCAGCCATTTCTCCAAGGATCCTTGGTTTCTTTTAATGGAGAATGGTATTTAGCAGCCAAGATCTGAGGGCTAAGTGTGCTCATTACTTTTGGAGTTTCAATGCCCCTAGGATGTCTTAGTGAACAGAGCTGTGTGTGTGTGTGTGTGTGTGTGTGTGTATACATACAAGGTTTAAATATATATATATATGTATATATATTTGTATATATTTGTATATGTATATATATTTGTATATATATACATATATATGTGTATATAAATATATGTATATATATATGTATATATATACATATATACACACACACACACACAAACATCACGTACACATGTGCATATTTACATGTATATTTGTTTTTATAGCTACCTATCTATATTGAAAACCATAGACTTTTACTAGTGCCTCCAATTCCATCCCAATATCATAAGATTCACTTTAGTTTTCTCCCTTAAGTATTTGTAACTCTCTTCTCTGATACTGAGTAATCAGACTGCCCTGATTCTTAACATATTTGTTTTTATCATTTTTATTCGTATATAACCAATGTCTCATTGCTGCTGCTTCCTTTCCTACATAATTTAGGCTATCTTTATCTGTCCCTATCCTACATGGGGCCATCTTACTATGAGGAAGCCCTTTTTATTCTGTCTGTGTTTGAATTCCCCATCCTAAGCCACTTACCAAACCCTTCATGTATACCTTGCTCGACACACACAGGCTTCAAAAACCCATGCTGGTTCCCCATTTTCCCTCCCAATATAGATATCATTTTCACTCTCCTCAGGCTATGGCACCTCAGTCTATACCACTGCTCTTTCCCCTTCTTACCACTGTGCAGATGCCTGCTTGGCTGGGTTCTACCTTAAACATTTTGGAATGAGTTGTTCAGGTAGAGAAGAGAAGTGAAAGGAAGAAAAGGAGAAAGTGGAAAACTGACAGACTATTTTTAAAAGAAATGTTTCTTATACTGCTGTCATTCAGATCCTCCTGTTGACATTTGACATGTGCCAATTTTATGTGGAATATAACTTAAGGATTTTCTGCACATCATTTTGTTAGATATGATGCATTTAATTTTGGAGTTGTAAATATAGTTTCCTATAAAAACATCAGCTGAAAAACACACTGAGAGAGTATTAAAAACCAAAAGGCATTCTACTAGAAAAATATTAACTAAGGAGATATTCTACCATTGCCTGATTAGCAAATATAATCAAACAGAATATTGTAATAATATTTTACACTTTGACCAATGAGAACCTTATTCCAAATATATTAAGGTGGGTCGATATTAGGAAATCTATCAATCATTAAGTCAATGGATTTTAGGAGAAAACGTATATCATCTTAGATGATGGAAAGATATTTGAAAAAATATTTTCCTGACAGAAATAAGTTTTTAAAATAGAAATATATTTATCTGAAACCAAAAGCCAGTATGATGATTATTGGTGAAATACAGAAGCATTTCTACTAAATCAGGAATAAGGCAAGGATGCCCATGAACTCCCAGATGATTAAAGTGTTTTTATTAGGTAATAGGAATGCAGATAAATAAGAAAAAGAAGCAGAATATATACAGATAAAAATATAAAGATGTAATTATCTGCAGTTGTTATAATTTTCCACTTGAAAATCCAAAATAATTAACAAAAAAGACTATAAATAAAAAAGAATTCAATAAGGTGTCATAATATAAAATAATATAGCAAAATCTGTTGCCTTCCTATAGGTAAACGAAGCCAGTGAAAAAATAAAAAACTATTTATTTATAGTTTTAGAAAAAATAGTTATAGAAAAAATAAAAAACTACTATTTATAATAGCAACAGCAAAAACAAAATTATAGGAATGAATTTAATAAGAAATCTTCAAGAAGAAAAATATATAGATACATTACTGACAGTTGCAAAAAATAATTCAAATATATGAGAAAACTATCTTCTTTTTGTGTAGGAATACTCAGTCTCATACAGATGTCATTTTTCTCTTAAATTAATATGTAATATATAAAATATTTGCCCCCCCAACATCACAAGTTTTTTGTTTTTAATGTTTTTATTTATTTTTGAGAGACAGAGCACAATGGGGGAGGGGCAGAGAGAGAGGGAGACATAGAATCCGAAGTGAACTCCAGACTCTGAGCTGTCAGCACAGAGCTAAACGTGGGACTGGAACTCACGAATTGTGACATCATGACCTCAGCCGAAGTCAGGACACTTAATCAGCTGAGCCCCCGGGCACCCCTCAACAGATTTTATTTTAAAACCTAATCAAGTTTTTTTTTGAAACTCATGGAAAAAATAAGAAAACAAATATATCCAAGGAAAACTTAAAAAAGATGAGTCACAGGGTAGCAATTTTGCAACTGCTATAATTAAGACAAGGGGGTACTAATGTATGAATAGACAGATCAGTGGAATAGAAAAGGGATTCCAAAAACAGATCAAAATATTAAGAAATTTAACGTACATTAGAGTTGAATTGCATCTAACACTGGAGAAAGCATAAGTTAATCAGTAGGTTGTTGGGGGACAACTGAGTGAAACCTTGTAGAAAAACATCATTTTCTTACTTCTTACACTAAAATAAATTCCAGTTAGATCAAATACTAAAATGTAAAAGCTGAAATCATAAAAATTATAGAAGAAAATGTAAAGGAGTTATATTTATTCTATTGAGATAGAGAAGCCATTCTTAAATATGACACAAAATCCTAGAACCACTAAAATTTAAAAAAATGATAAACTACATTTCATAAAAATTTAAAAACAATCTCAACAATACCAAAAACTTAAATGAAGTCAAAAGACAGTTGATTACCTGAGATATTTCCCATATATCTGAGGTACAAAATATGTATTTTTTATAATATGTAAAGAAGGCCCACAGATGAAGAGAGAATGATCAGTAGTGAGGCTACATATAGCCTGTAAAGATTATGCCCAATTCCAGGGCAGCCATTCATATAGAAGTGAATCTTACACACCTGTTAATGGCAGCCTCGATCAACAGTCCAGTGGAAATATGGTTAAAATACATAAAAGATGATACACAGGAAATAAATGGCTTGGCTCTTTAACATATGAAAAGAAATTTAAGGTTATTAAGTAAAAGGAAATGAAAATTGAATCTATAATAGGTTACTGTCTCTTGACTTATTTTCTTGGCACAATCACATGTGAAAAAATGGTGTAGTGAAGTAGTTACTCTCATATTGTTGAAGAAATGTAAATTGGTTCAACTTCTAACAGGCCAATTTGACAAATATTTATTGAAAATTAAAATGTTTCAGCAGTTCTAAGTGTTTGTCTACAAATACACTTACATATGTCCCAAATGACTCCCATACAAGGATATGCATTATAACACTGTAATAGCACAGAATGGGAACAACTTAAATATCTATCAATAGGGAGTGATCAAGAAATTAATGGTAATACTATGTCCATTAAATAGAATGTTATGTTGGCATTAAAATGAATGAGATAGCTCTGTATGTATTAACATTAAATAAGTATCTGTCTCTATGCATCTATGTATCTATCTATCTATCTGTTCCTATCTACATCCTATTTCCTATCTATGTCCTATTTCTTATCTATATCCTATTTCCTGCCTATAGGTGGATGGGGAAAAAAAGATTTAGAATAGGAAAGTCATCATTCCGGTATATTTCTATATTTGTATTCCACATGCTAGACTATTCATTGAATATCTTTAGCAAGGTGTACGAAAAGGTGGAAACATCAGTTGCCTCTAGGAAAGCTGATTTAATGGTTGAGACAGCAGTGGGAGGGACACTTATATTTATCTCCTGGTATACATTTTTGTTCCTTTTGCATTTTACTCTGTGTACTTATAACATCCATTTCAATGAACTAAATAAAAGGGTGCCTGGGTGTCTCAGTTAGTTAAGCATCTGACTTTTGACTTTGGCTCAAGTCATAATCTTTTTTTTTTTATATATATATGAAATTTATTGACAAATTGGTTTCCATACAACACCCAGTGCTCATCCCAAAAGGTGCCCTCCTCAATACCCATCACCCACCCTCCCCTCCCTCCCACCCCCCATCAACCCTCAGTTTGTTCTCAGTTTTTAACAGTCTCTTATGCTTTGGCTCTCTCCCACTCTAACCTCTTTTTTTTTTTTTTCCTTCCCCTCCCCCATGGGTTCCTGTTAAGTTTCTCAGGATCCACATAAGAGTGAAACCATATGGTATCTGTCTTTCTCTGTATGGCTTATTTCACTTAGCATTACACTCTCCAGTTCCATCCACGTTGCTACAAAAGGCCATATTTCATTTTTTCTCATTGCCACATAGTATTCCATTGTGTATATATACCACAATTTCTTTATCCATTCATCAGTTGATGGACATTTAGGCTCTTTCCATAATTTGGCTATTGTTGAGAGTGCTGCTATGAACATTGGGGTACAAGTGCCCCTATGCATCAGTACTCCTGTATCCCTTGGATAAATTCCTAGCAGTGCTATTGCTGGGTCATAGGGTAGGTCTATTTTTAATTTTCTGAGGAACCTCCACACTGCTTTCTAGAGCAGCTGCACCAATTTGCATTCCCACCAACAGTGCAAGAGGGTTCCCGTTTCTCCACATCCTCTCCAGCATCTATAGTCTCCTGATTTGTTCATTTTGGCCACTCTGACTGGCGTGAGGTGATACCTGAGTGTGGTTTTGATTTGTATTTCCCTGATAAGGAGCGACGCTGAACATCTTTTCATGTGCCTGTTGGCCATCTGGATGTCTTCTTTAGAGAAGTGTCTATTCATGTTTTCTGCCCATTTCTGCACTGGGTTATTTGTTTTTCGGGTGTGGAGTTTGGTGAGCTCTTTATAGATTTTAGATACTAGCCCTTTGTCCGATATGTCATTTGCAAATATCTTTTCCCATTCCGTTGGTTGCCTTTTAGTTTTGTTGGTTGTTTCCTTTGCTGTGCAGAAGCTTTTTATCTTCATAAGGTCCCAGTAATTCACTTTTGCTTTTAATTCCCTTGCCTTTGGGGATGTGTCGAGTAAGAGATTGCTACGGCTGAGGTCAGAGAGGTCTTTTCCTGCTTTCTCCTCTATAACTATAAGTCATAATCTTATAGTTCGTGAGATCAAGTCCCACACTGGGCTCTGGGCTGAGAGCAGGGAGCCTGCTTGGGGTTCTATCTCTCCCTCTCTCTCTGCCCCTCCCTGACTCGTGCTCACTCTCTCTCTCTCTCAAAATAAATAAACTTAAAAAAATTAACAATATAAACAACAAAGCTTCACTTATGATGTCATCTATTTCAATTGCATAATTTTGACATAAAGACATAGACTGAGTGGCTGCTGAGTGACAATGTGAATCAGTTAGTATGTGTGTTTATCAAGAATTATCACACAGATGCAGCAAAATAGTATAGAAAAATCTATCTAAACCCAAATGTGACACCTTTACACAATGAAGAATATCTCGTAAAATATTTTCAGTATCTGTTAGAAATTAGCATGTAGTGATAGCTTTTTCTAAATGAAAAGAGAGGGAACATGATTGATTAGCAAAGAAATTTACAGAAAGACAACCAAAAAACTACCTGCGGGAATCCCGAGGATTAGATGGTGATACACTGCTAACTCCACTTCCTCCTCTGTGCATTCAATACGTCTAGTAACGAGTGTACTTTTCATTTTATTTCATTATAGTTTGTTTATACTGGAATTTATTTTTGCAGATTGAACCTCTGCTCCACCACTTACCACGTGTGTGAACTTGAAGAGTTTTCTCAACCTCATTATTCTTCAATTTCTCCGTATATAAAATGGTAATAATAATTGTATCTGTCTTTGGGGAGTAAATATATTTAAAGTCTGGTAGGTTTATGTAAAGCATAATAAACATGAAAATAGCCCTCCCACTTTCTTTCCTTCCTTCTTTTTCCTTTATGTCTTTCTTTCACTTCTATGTTGCTCAGTGTTTCCTATATCCCTTCCTTCTTCCCTTCCACCCTCCTTTCCTCCCTTCCTTTCCTTTTACCTTCTTTTCCTTTCCCCTTCTCTTTATAGATTTATTTCTCTCTCTCCTGTACTATGTCAAAACATTTTGAAGTCATTCACAAATCACATGGTGTAGCCATTGTGGACTAATTTATTCATTGCCATGTCCCATGGGAGGGTCAGGTGCAAAGCTATTCTCTGACTTTTGTTCTGGGTTCCAGAGCCCTGTGATTTCACTGTCCCCTCATTGGGGTCAGTCCTTCTGAAACACTGTGGCCCTCTGGCCACTCTTTCCTGCCTTCTCACTTTAGCAACAGTTCTCTGACCATGTTGTTTACCAGTGGACATCTTTCTGACCACTGGTCTGCCATCTCAGCTCTCACCTACATTTCACAACGGAATATTCCTGCATTTACCCAGAGCAAGTTCACATGGAAAGGATTATTAGAGGGGTGTCTGGGTGGCTCAGTTGGTTGAGTGTCTGACTCTTGATATTGGCTGAGGTTGTCATCTCAGAGAGAGGACAGTGAGATCAAGCCCCCCATCAGGCTCTGCACTGACAGCATGGAACCTGCTTGGGATTCTCTCTCCCTTTCTCTCTGCCCCTCCCCACTTTCTCTCTCTCTCTCTCTCAAAAATAAATAAATAAATAAACATTTAAAAAAAGATAATTAGAAGTTGAAAAGGAGCATGTACTATGGAGAATTAGTAATACTTAAAAGACATCTAATTCTGTCATTTATACTCCAGAAAGTAATTGCCTTATAGCATAGTCAGTTGTATCCATCAACACATTTGGCACAATTAGAGCCCCAATAACTTCCTCTGAGACTTTTCTTATTAAAAAAAAATATGTGCAACATGGCAGAGCTCATCCCATCTCCCCCAGGACCAGATACGTAACTTGTATTCACTCATGTCTCAGCATTCACTTACATAGTACTAGGATAAGCATGCCCAAACCACTCAGTTTAGAAATTAGGTTTTTCTGGAAACTGATTTCTCTGAAGTATTAATCTATGGAAATACTTGGTCTGTGTGATTTCTGCAGAGGGGCTCAGAGGATGCAAAGATGGGGAATATGCTTAGGAGTGGGGAGAAGCTGCCAAAGGAGACCAGCTTGGGAGGAATGCAGGCTCACGCTTTCTGGAGGCAGGAATACGATGAGGGCCCTTTGACAGAGAGGATGAACAAAGCCATGGGTACTGAGTAAATTATAGTTTCCTAGCTCTGGTGATGAGTTTGGAGAATATTAAAATATAAAAATGACTGCATTTTTGGACAGAACGTAGTCAGCCGAGCTTTTCTAGTTGGAGAAATGGAAATCAGATAACATTTTGCGTATCATTTTTATCTCTATATATTTATTTAAAAGTTTATTTATTTTGAGAGAGAGAGAGAGAGAGAGCATACAAGCAGGGGTGGGGGGGGTGGGCAGAAAGAGCGAGAATCCCAAGCAGACTCAGAGCCCAGTGCAGGGCTTGATCTCACAAACTGGGAGACTATGACCTGAGCCAAAATCAAGAGTCAGATGCTTAACCGACTGAGCCACCCGGGTGCCCCTTATCTCTTATATTTAAAACTAAGTAATATGGGGATAAAATTAATTAGAAGAGTAAATTATGTTGAAAATCATGTAATAGATTTCTAGGCCAAATATTAAAAATAAACTGGATTATCTGTTTTTTTTTCTTCCCAGTCCTTGGGAGTAATGGGTTATAAAGAAACAATTCTTCTTCTAAGAGTGGCAGGAATTCAAGCAATACCTGGTGATACTTTTAATTTCCTTCCTAAGAGTTGTTCATCATTGCTTGACCCAATCTTCAAGCAATTAAATAATATATTTATTTACTTACTTTTATTTGCTGTGTTTAACTCTAACGTTTGTCAGAAATATGTCAACTTTTTTATGTTCTCTGTTTAGATGGTTTTACTTGTCCTCAATTCTACATTTTTAAAAATCTCTGAAAAGGCTGCTCTTTATCTGGGAGCTGTGTTCTCTCTGACCACACTTCTCTTTGCCAGCTCCTTGTCTGACTTACAGCTGTCACACTCTTGATGTGCTCTGACAGGCTACCTGCTGGCTTGCTCAAAAATGGAGAAACATTCTATCATATTTAACATTTAAGCAATCCATGAGCATATTTTCTTTTCCTTTGTGTATTAAAGGCATGCCCAACTATACCAACACCTGATGTAAAAAGCACTCCATTAGCATAGTTAGATATGCCCTCTGCTCTTCCCTTCCCTCATCAATCTCAACAGTGAGCAATTGCATGTCATGTGACCTGTGCAGTCCAAGTGCCACCAGTGTGTCTTTCCTGCTGCCTTATTCCACGGGACTCACTAAACTATACCCACAAGAAATTGTATTCTTGAGGGTACATGTACCACTTCTCAAATTGCCCTTGTGAAAATCTTTTCCCTGCTACCACAGGAAACACCTGTCCCAGTTTTTGCTCCTTCTTGCTTTGTCTATTTGTTTGACAGAGACATAGCTAGAAAACTGTGCAACATAATAAAATAAACCTTGCTTTAGGATGAAAAAGATTCTAATCCCAAATTTTCCATTTATTACTGATGTAAGTCACATAATCTTTAAGTTTTCCCATCTGGGATCTGGGAATAATAATACCTATATTATGTGTGCATTTGGGCATTTAATGAGTTAACATATAGGTAGGTCTCACTGATACATGGCGTAGTAGTGACAATTAGTGAGGTTAGGAAATCCATAGATTTTTGAAATAAATTTCACATAAGTAAAGGATCAGAGAGATTAGTCAGGTAGCAACTTCCATTGTCCATAAGAAAGATAAGGACCTGTCTTAGTCCATTTAGATGCTTGGACTGTTATAACAAAAATACTATAAACTAGGTAGCTTATAAACAGAAGAAGCTTATTTCTCATAATTCTAGAGGCTAAGAATCCAGTGAAGTCACCAGCACGTTCATTGTTTGATGGGAGTCTGCTTTCTGTTTGTAGACTGTCTTATCACTGTGCCCTCACATGGTGGAGGGAGTGAGGGGTCTCTCTGGGGTCTCTTTTTTAAGGCACTAATCACACTGATGAGGACTCCATTCTCACGAACTAATCACCTCCCAAAGACCTCACCTCAAATACTATCACACTGGGGTTTAGGGTTCAACATATGAATTTTGGAGGAATACAAACATTCAGATCATAGGAGGACCTTAATTAAGGCAGAGGCAACAAAAGAGTATAGGATGGATATGAGATACCCTAAGATGATGATTTAATAGTATTTGCATAATTGGTTGAGCATCATGAAGGTGTGGTGATAACTTTCTTACTTTTATCTAACCCTAACTCTTGGTGATGTTAATAAAAGGAATGGCTACCAAAAAATGGGGCACCAGAGTGGCTTACTCATTTGGGCACCCAGCTCTTGAATTTGGCTCTGGTCATGATCTCCTCATGGGATTGAGCCCCATATCATGCTCTATGCTGACAGAGCAGAGCTGGCTTGGGATTCTCTCTTCCTCTCTCTAGGCCTCTCCCCTGCTCACACTCTTTCTTTGTCAAAATAAATAAATAAATGTTAAAAAATATGTGTATATATATATACACACATATATGTGTGTGTGTATGTGTGTGTGTGTGTGTGTGTGTGTGTGTGTGTGTGTATAGAGAGAGAGAGACAGAGAGACAGAGAGAGAGAGAGAGAGAGAGTTAGCTAGTTAGTTTTGGATGTGTTAAGTTTGATTTACCTGTAGAACATAGTGGATTCTCAATAAAGTTTTATAAGTGAATGAGTAAAATATCTGATTGAGAACTAGATATATGGCTCTGAATCTCAGGTGAGATTTCTGAGCTGTTGAGTTATAATTTAGCAATCTTTACTACCTAGAGGGAGGTAAAGCTATGGGAATCAATGAGACCACCAAGGGGAGCACATTGAGTGGGACAAGCAAGTTTGTAATTGTTGAACTCTAGGAGTTTTTAATTTCATGTTTCAAGCACCAGTATTCAAGATTTAAAAAAATTACATTGTTCATTCAGTTTGTTTCTCTGTATTGAGTAGTACTCGCAGACATTAACATGGTTTAATGTACTATATCAGGTACGGCACTTGCATGGTTTCTGTTTACTGGACATCTGACTCTTGTACATAACAATTTAGTGGGCTCCACTAATTTACTATAAATATTTCCTTGTCATTACTATAGTAGAAACCATCATGTTGATAACAGTCTTTCAGAAAAATAATAATGTTTTTAAAGTCAAGAAGCAGAATACAATTAGAATGTTGAAATATGAAAAATACATGCATCTTGGGGCTGAATAAATGCAATGTATTTGTACAGCAAAGCTAGAAAATTATTTAACTTATATAACTTTATAAAGGACTACTTCATGAAATGAGAGCTGCATATATTTTAGTGCACATATAATTCAGGCAAATGTGAATATTTTATGACAGAGAGCTGTTATCAAATTTTAGTGTTTCTTCACTAAAATGATAACCCTTAATGAGAACATTCAAGAGGATAGTCATTGGTTCTACGGACTTTCTTTTCTTTCTTCTTCCATTGTTCTACACTATGATCATTCTTTTCTGTGTGTGTGATGTAATTTTGTCCTAGTGCTATTCTGAGTACAGGGTTTTTATTACTACTTGTGACTTGCATTCAGCTTTTTATATCTAATAGTGCTAAAGTACTTTTTTTAAGTACTAAGCCTTTATCAGCTGGTTTATTAAAGAGAAGATTTATTAGTTTCTGGATTCCACTTTACTACATGAGTTCCCACAAATGGGAGCATTTATATGCTTTTTATTATAACATTTCAATGGAATCATGGTTTTTGAATTTTTCTAATACAATGACTTAGTTACATGAAATAAAGTCAGAAGTGAATGATAAATTAGAAAATATGGACATGTGTTTTCAATTCTCTTCCTCCCTCAATCTTCATTAATAAACATCTACTTATATTCCAAGGAATTTTAACTAGTCATGCTATTATTTTATCTATCCCCAATTTTGTCTAAGGCTAAGGTCCCTGCTCGGAAAGATGTAGCTCTTTCCCAAACACCTTGGGGACTTAAATGTCCTCAGGAAATAGGAGTTCTTCCATCTCCTGGTAATGATGTGAATTAAGGATATTTCGGAGGTCAAGGATTTAGAGGGACATCTTTATAAAACTTCACTGGTGGATATTTGTGTACATTAATTATAATGTTTGATTAGCCAGGACATTTTTGCTATATCTCTTACTAAGAGTTTTTTTCAGCTGTGAAGTTAAAAGGAACAAAGTCCATAAAATCACCCTTACTTCTCTCACCAGTTGCAAGTTTGGGGTTCCCCAAACCGCACAGTTTGATAATTCACTAGAAAGACCCATAGAACTCACTGAAAGCTGTCATAATCATAGATTTTCCTACAAGGAAAGACTGTAGATCAAAATTATCCAAAGGAAGTGATGTATAAGGCAGAGTCCTGGAAAAGTACCAAACATGGAACTCCAGTCACCCTCTCCCTGTACAATCAGGATGGAGTTACTTTACTGGCATCAAGGTGTAACAATACACATGGGGTACTCACCCAAACATTGGTATCTAGGGTCTTTGGGGTTCCATCAGTCAGAATTGTTTATTGCCCACATGGCTGACTTATTTAAAGCCCTTTAGGAGGTCAGGCTGCCTGACCCAAAGCACCCACTCCAAGTCAAATTGTTGGCATGGCTAAGGTACCCCACTCTATATCATATTATTGTATTCATGTTGGCCCAATGCCCCCAGGAAAACATAGATACTGTTTAGCAGGCATGACATTCCAAGGATTCAAGATTATTTCCCAGAAGCTGTGGGCAAAAGCCAGACTTCTCTTTGGTCAAAGAAACATTCTTTACCGCACACATTCCTTCCACACTCCCTTCCTCTGTTCAGAGGGGCCAATATGGACATAGAGATACAGTCTAGAGTGTTACTTTAGTTACCTTTCTGTCATTTGGGAAAAATCTGTGTGAAACAGAAGAGAATCAGAAGGAGAAGCAGAGAATGAGAAAACAAGGAAGAGATACAGACATGGAGATGGAAATGGAATTAGAACCCCATTGGAAGCTCTGAGTCAGCGTGAATCCACTTCTGGACCAGTTGGGGACACCCTTGAATTTGCTTGTGTATATATGATTAAATTTCATGTTTGCCTCAAACATTTTGAGGTAGATTTTCTCATTTGCAACAGAAGGGCCTCTGACTAATACAGAGGTCCAAAGCATAAACTTCAGTATTTCTTGGGAAGTAATTTGAACTGGAGAACTCTCTGATAGTTGAAGCCCTTAGGTCTACATGAAGGGATAAACAGGCAATCCCTTTCTATCGAATTCTAATGACGTAATCATAGCATAATCCCTAGGCTTGAGACCATTTTCCCAGCGAAATTCCAAGTCTTTGGCATTACTTATCAACTAGATCCTACATCCTTCACAAGAAACACTGCCTGTGCACTAACATTCTTTAAGAAAGCCTTACAAGAGAGACTGCATCAAAAGCTCCAGAAGTCTGCAAATATCTAACTTGCCATTAGATACTCCTATAACAACCCTTTCATTAAAAGGTAATTCACAAGAAAATTTGTTTAAACAGATTTTGGAAACAGAAGTGAAGCTTAAAATAACAATGTTTAATGTAAAATGTGTTAAAAGTTAGCAATGGCTCTGAAAGTACAAGCCATGCCTCTCTGGTGTTAGATCTTCAAAAAATAAATGTAACCTACATTTCAATCTTTATCAATGCATGCAGCCCAGGAACAATGGTTTTAGGAGTATAAAGTTGGGCATAGCCCTGACAGGACTCACAGGAGTTATTTGCTCTTTCTAACATGTAGTACACTATCTCTCACATATAGTGCAACAGAAGCTCTTAAGGTTAGGTTTGTGCACACAGGTACACCCACCTCACACATTGCTCTGGTATGTAAGCTCTCAAGGTCTTGGTTCAGAAATACATAACAATGTTCTTGGACAGTTGGTGACAAGTATGTGGCCTTCTGTATTCCTCTTTACAACACTAACCTAAAACATATCCTAAAGTCCTTTCAGAATAGATGAATAAACTGTACTATAGACATACAATGAAATACCATACTGTGAATGACATGATGAATTATAGGTCTGTAAAAGAGTGAATCGTAAGGCATAATACTGAGTTAAAGAAGCCAGACATAGTATAATAAATATTTTATTACTCTTACTTATACATACTTCAAAAAACAGGTGACATGAAACTGTATTGTTTAGGAGTATAGAGTTAGGTAGTAAAACTATTTAATAAATACACAGAAATCAAATTCCACAAAATTCAGCATATTGGTACTGCTGGGGAGGAGGGAAGGGATTTTAGTTTGAGAAAGAACATGCAGAAGGCTTCTGGAGTCCTGTTAATATCCAATTTCTTGACTTAGATAGAAGTTAAACAGGTGTTTATTTTACAGTTCATTAAATTATACTTTTATGCTTTATGCATTTTTCTATACATTTGTAATAATCCAGATAAAAGAGGTTTAAAAAATGACTATCATCAGTAATATGGTCCCTGATGCAGAAGAAAGAAGGAGAAAAGAACAGAAGTCTGCTGTTCCTCAGCCCCATGCAGGACTGAGTCCTGGATTCTGTTTCTAGTGAAACGACCTTAGGGTAACCAAGGTCTTAGAGAGGAAGAGAGATGAGAGAGGTTCTTGCTAAGAAGGATCCTTTGTTAATCTCCAGAGAAAGTTTCTTGGGATCTCTTCCCAGTAACCCTGTATCCTAGTTGTGTGTCCATTGTCTACTCTGTTTCCAAGGGACCTGCTCTGTCTACCCACCCTCCCACCACCAATTCTTTTGGCACAAAACCAGACAGAGCAGGACTCGGTTAAACCCCGTTGGCCAGCACTTTGACATGTCTCTGAGGCTTCTTCTAATAGATGGGCTCCTGCCTGCCCCCCCCCCCCGCCTTTCTGCATCAAAGAAGGTACACCTACTTCCCTTGGCTGAGGTGAAGGTAGGGGCAACTCCTTTAAATTTGAATCTCATATTAAGGCCATTTTTATGTTTGCCATTCCACAGTACTTCCCTCCCTAGGGACAAAGGGAAACCGAAAAACAAAAATATCCTGCTGTGGCTATTGGAAGTCATCAACAAACTCCCTACACTGGGCTCTTCTGTTTTCAAATTTGGCTAGCAATTGCCCTAGCAACAGAATTAATGACTCCTACCAGAATTTGCTGGGGATACAAGCATGCTCACTGAAGTGATAATGTGATCTTTCCTTGCCCAAATTTGTGATCAAGAAAATCTAAGACTATTTTGGAATGAGGGAATCTGTGGTAGAAATATTCATTACTTTGTAATTTTTTTCAAGTTTGTGTTCAGTTCTAGATATTTCATTGATTTTTTTCTATAATTATTTATTGGAGGAAGACCTTACATAATAAACATGAATTGATCCCTCTGAGGATGTGAAGGTGGATAGGTAAGAGTCTCTTCTTTTCTGTAAAGAAATATGTATTATTAGTTGGGGTTGGGCAAGATACAAACAGCAAGAACACAAGTTAAAACGAGAAAGGGATTGGAAGGAGCTGCTTAGAGAATTCAAAGGAGGGAGAGATGGAATTAATTTAGAGAAAATTGTATAGAGTTCGGGAAGGAGAGGCTTCTGGTGTGGTCTTGAATAACAAGTGGTTTGTTGATCAGCAGAGAAGTTCCCATGTAGAGTGAACACTACACGTAAGAGCACAAAAGCAAGAGATATGGGGCATAGTCTGGGATGCTTGAAGTGAAGTATATAGGCAGGGAATCCTTGAGTAATAGTAGTGAAAGTACTTGGACCAGATTGTGAAATGTATTCAGTGACCAGCTAAAGAGGTCTCTCTTAAGAATGCAACATAGCGGGGCACCTGGGTGGCTGAGTCAGTTGAGCTTCTGCTCAGGTCATGATCTCCCTGTTCATGAGTTCAAGCCCCACATCCGCTCACTGCTGTGAGCCTGTCAGTGCAGAGCTGGTTTGGATCCTCTGTTCCCCTCTGTCTGCCCCTCTCCCACTTGTACTCTCCCAAAAACAACTATTTTAAAAAAAGAATGCAACATAGATTCACCAAAGTTTTGAGATAGGAGATGGTGAATATTAAACCTATGTATTGTTAGGATACAGCTTATTTCTTCCTTCATGTCTACTTTTCTAGAATGTAATAGTTGTAATTTGCCTTTCCTTCTTTTGTTTAACTATATGTATTTATCATCCTATTTATTTTTTTCCAATTTTTTTTAAGGACACAAATATGTGTGATTCTATTCCTGTGTTACTCCTGGTTTGCCACTGGAAGAAGAACATCTAGTATTTCTTCAGACTCTTGACGTGGGAAAATATCCTCCAGGCTTATAGCTACTTTTATATTGTGAAGCTAGCATTTTCTGAAAAGAGATATTTTCTAATTTTTCCCACTGAGAATAATAATATCTCAGTAGTAATAAGTACATCCAGCATCTAGTTTTTGGTTTATCAATACCATTCTCTAATACATGGAACGAGGCTCCTTAAAAAACTGGTTGATTTCCAGAGCTGTGGTAGGAAAGTCCAAGGTAGTTATCGAATTAGTGAAATTTAATCCAATTAAGATTTTGGATTCAGGAAATTTTGTCTATTCTAGAAGATAGATCCTGTGTTTTGGAATTTTTGCTTATAATAGTTTTTCCTCCTTATTCTACCTATAATTTTATTTCATTTAATAAACAAAACTTTTTATTTTGGAATAACTTAGATTTATGAATTAATTAAAAAATGGTATAGAGATTCCTATATACTCTTCTCCCAGCTTCCCCTAAGGTTAGCATCTTCTATAACCATGAGACCATGAACTAAACTGAAGTTGGATGCTTAACTGACTGAGCCACCCAGTTGTGCTTAGATATCATTTTATCATTGAGCATTTACTGAGTTTTTCTTATCATGAGTGAATGTTGAATTGTGTCACAGGCTTTTTCTCCCTCTATTGACATAATCATGTGTTTTTCTAGTCAGTGAATAGAATGAGCTTAATTGATTTTGAAATCGTGTAGTGTTTGTGTCGAACTGTAGGTTTTCTTCCTTAAATGTTTGGTAGAATTTGCCAGTAATACCATCTGAGTATGAATTTTAAAGTTATCAAATTACAAAATAAATTTCTTTAATAACATAGCACTATTCAGGTCATCATTTTCTTCTACATAAACAAGCTTTGTTAGTATATATCTTGCAAGGAGTTGGTCCATTTTATCTACTTTGTCAAACTTAAAGGCATAGATTCACTGAAATATTTCCTTATTATACTTTTAATATAATCTTCAGTAATATTTCTGTTTTAATTTCTGAAAAGTTTGTGTTGTTTTTCTCTTTTTTATGATCAATGCATAAGATTTATCAATTTCATTTATTTGAGAAGAACCAGCTTTTGATTTTATTGATATTATACATTATTTTTTTCCAATTTCATTGATTTGTGCTCTTAATCTTTATTATTTTCTTCCTTTTGCTCTCTTTGTGTTTAAATTCATTTTCTCCAATTTCTCAAAGTGGAACTATGATTATTATTGATTTGATTTTTAAATTTTCTAGTGTAAATATCCAATGCTATAGATTTTCCTTTAAACACTAATTTAGTTGAATTCTGCATTTTTTAAAAAAGTGAATGTATTTTTGGAGGCACCTGGGTGGCTCAGTCGGTTCAGTGTCCAGCTTTGGCTCAGGTCATGATCTGGTGGTTCCTGGGCTCGTTGGGCTCTCTGCTGTCAGCACAGAGCCCTCTTTGGATCCTCTGTCCCTGCCTCTCTCTGGACCTCACCTGCTCATGCTCTCTCTCTCAAAAATAAATATTTTTTAAAAAAGTAAATGTATTTTTTTCAATTTTTTTCAACTTTTTAAAATGTTTATATATCTTTGAGAGAGAGACAGAGCGTGCACAGGGAAGGGGAGGAGAGAGAGGGAGACACACAATCTGAAGCAGATTCCAGGCTCAGAGCCTGGTGTAGGGCTCAAACTCACAAACTGCGAGATCATGACCTGAGCTGAAGTAGGACGCTTAACCAACTGAGCCACCCAGGTGCCCCTCAATTTTTTTTTAATATTTATTTATTTTTGAGAGAAGAGAGAGAGAGGGAAACAGAGCATGAACAGGGGAGGAGCAGAGAGAGAGGGAGACACAGAATCCAAAGCAGACTCCATGCTCCAAGCTGTCAGCACAGAGCCCGATGTGGAACTCAAACCCACGAACCATGAGATCATGACCTGAGCCGAAGTCATGGCTTAACCTACTGAGCCACCTAGGCGCCCCAAATGTCCTTTTTAAAAGTATTTATTTTGAGAGAGTGTGCACGTGTGTGCACATGTGCACATTTGAACATGAATAGGGATGGCCAGGGAGAATCCCAAACAAACTCTGCACTGTCTGGTGTCAGCACAGAGCTCATCTGGAGCTTATCTCACAGTTCCTCAGATCATGACCTGAGACAATCAAGAGTTGGGTGCTTGACCTATTGAGCCACCCCGGTGCCCTGAATTCTGCATATTTTAAATTTAATTTTTATCATTCAGTTCAAATAGGTTTTTAATTTCCCTTGAAACTTTCTTTTAGACCCGTGAGTTATTTAGAAGTTCATTGTTTAATTAGCAAGTATTTTGGTATTTTCCAGGAATTGTTCTTCGTTGATTTCTCTTTTTTGTGTGTATGGTAAAATACATATAACATAAAATTTACCATCTTAACCATTTTTAAGTGTACAGTTCGGTGCTATTATTAAATGCACTTGTAATGTTGTACAACCATCACCTTTATCCATCTCTAGAATTCTTTTCGTCTTGTAAAACTGAAACTCTATACCTATTAATTGATAACACTTCTTTCCGCGCTCCCCTCGGTCCCTGACAACCACCCTCTACTTTGTATCTCTATGATTTTGACTACTCTAAGCATATCACATAGGTGGAATCACAGGGTATTTATCTTTTTGTGACTGGCTTATTTCACTTAGTATACTGTTTTTGAGATTCATCTATGTTGTAGCATGTGTCGGAATTTTTTTTTTAAGGCTGAATGGTATTCTCTTGTAGTATGTACCACATTTTGATTACCCGCTTATCCATCAGCAGACACTTGAGTTGCTTCAGTGTTTTAGCTGCTATGATAATGCTGCCATGAACATGGGTGTACAAATCATTTTAAGACTATGATTCAGTTCTTTTGGGTATGTATCCATAAGTAGAATTCCTGGATCATATGGCAGTTGTCTCTTTAATCTGGTGGGGGTGGGGGACTGCCCTACTGTTTCTACAGCAGCTGTATTATTTTACATTCCCACCAGTGGTGGACCATTACTTCACATCTTGCTAATACTTGATATTTTTTTATTTTTATGCTAGTAGTCATCATAATGGGAGTGAAGTGGTTTCTCACAGTAGTTCTGATCTGCATCTCCCTTATGATTAGTGATGTTGAGCATCTTTTCATGTGCTTGTTAGTCATTTGTGTCTCTTCTTTGGAGAAATATGTATTCAAATCTTTTGCCCATTTTTGAATCTGATTGCCTTTTTGTTGTTGAGTTTTAAGAGTTATCTACAGATTCTGGATATTAACTGCTCATCAGATATATGGTTTGAAAATATTTTCTCCCATTCTGTAGGTTGCCTTTTCACTTTGTTGATTATATATATATATATATATATATATATATATATATAGTTAAGATTTTATTTTTAAGTAATCTCTACACCCAATGTGGGACTCAAACTCACAACCCCAAGATCAAGAATAGCTCGCTCACTCCACTGACTGAACTAGCCAGGTACCCACTTTGATTGTATCTTGTCATGCACATAAGTTTTAAATTTTCATGACGTTTTAAATGTCTCTTTTTTCTTTGGTTGTTTGCACTTTGGTGTTGTATCCAAGAAATCATTGCCAAATTCATTGTCATGAAATTTTTGCCCTATGTTTTCACCTAAGAGTTTTATAGTTTTAGTTCTTACATTTAGGTCTCTGATACATGTTGAATTAATTTTTGCATATGGTATTAGATAAGAGTCCACCTTAATTCCTCTGCATGGAGATATCCACGGTACTGAAAATTCTAGTAAGAACAATTAGGCAAGACATACAAATGAAAGTCATTCAGATTAGAAAGGAAGAAGTGAAATCATCTCCGTTCATAGATGATATAACCTTATATATAGAAATACCTAAAGATTGCACATGTAAAAAAAGTTAGAACAAATACCATATGATTTCACTCATATGTAGAATTTAATAAACAAAACAAATGAGAATAGGGGATAAAAAGAGAGGCAAACCAAGAAGCAGACTCTTAACTGTAGAGCACAAACTGATGGTTATCAGAGGAGAGGGGGGTGGTGGGATGGAGGAAATAGATAATGGGGACTAAGGAGGGCACTTGTGATGAGCACTTGGGTGTTGCGTGGAAGTGTTCAATCACTAAATTGTGCACCTGAAACTAATGTTACGCTATATGTTAACTAACTAGAATTTAAATGAAAGCTTAAAAAAAGTTAGAACTAATAAATGAATTGAGCAAAGCAGCAAAATACAAAGTCAGCACACAAAAATTAGTTGCATTTTTATACACTAACAAGGAGCAATCTGAAAAGGAAATTAAAAAAAAACAAATACACTTGCAACAGCATCAAAAAGAATAAAATGATTAGGAATTAACTGAGGGGATGAGAAAGTTGTACAAACCAACTGCAAAACATTGCTGAAGAATTTAAAGAAGATGTAAGTAAATGGAAATATATTTAATGTTTATGGATTGAGGACTTATTATTAAGATGTCCATACTATCCAAAATCATCTACAGATTCGATGCATTCACTGTTAAAATCCCAATGGTGTTTTTTGTAGAAGGAGAGAAACTCAATCCAAAATTCAGGTGGAATCTCTCAGTTCTGTAGCACAAAGAGTCTCTCAGAACTTTCTCAGTGTTTTCTGTGAACATATGTTAAGTGCACTTCTCTTTTGTATCTGTGTATATGGATCTTCAGTCCCTGTAAGTTTGCAAGTTACTTGGGGTCAGGGATGGCAGCACATGGTAGTTATAACTTATTGTGCAACTAGATATTGATATTTTACGATTGGAATTAGGAATAGGCAATACACATTCCTTAGTACCATGCTCTTTTGTAGAGTAAGACAAAAGAAATCCAGAGACTAAAGAATGAGTGATCCTTTGTGTTAAATGAGAAATTTTAGTAATTCCTATAGAACTATGCAATTCATAGTCCATACTCCATAGTATTTAGTTTGATTATATTTTTCCATCTTGTTTTGAAATAACTTTTATGTATGTTTTCTAACACTGATGATATGTTTCCATTTTCTTGCTATTTTCGGTTTTTTGTTGTTCAGATTTCCTCAAAACTACCTGTATCCTGTTTCATCTTTTATATATGGCAGGTGTTATATATTTCACTTGGCTAGCTGTCATCATTTTATTTCTGGAAAATAGATTTATACATGTTATTTGTATTTAGAGAATAAGATCTGAATTATAACTAAGTTTCTTTTAAACGATGTAGTTAAAATACAACATAATTCCTAGAATTTTGAATTTTCAGTATATGTATTTTCTTTTTATAGCTCTTGAAAATAATTAATATAACTCTTCAATGCAAAAGGCATTTCTACTGTAGGGTGGGAATTAGTGGCGTATAGGCTTCCATTTTCGCAAGAGAATGAAGAAAAGTTATATCTTTGTGTTTCCTAATCAGGAGATTGATCAGTTCCTATCTGTCTTTTGATTAGGCCTCAGTGGACTGACAGTAAGATTGAATCCTAATAGTAGCATCATTTATTCCAACAGTGAAATTCAAGTTTATTTTTCTGTTTTTTTAGATGATAGAAGACACAGAAAAATAAGAGAAAATATAATATTCTGGAATCAGATGGAAGTTAGAACTTGGTTCATTTTAGCAATATGAACTTGAGAGATTTACAGAGGGTCTGAAAGATGGGTTTACATTTCTCTAAATTACATGTCCATATTTTTTCACCTTGACATATGCAGTGTGTCTGTGGAGTTTTATGAGCAGAGAAAACAGGTAGAACCAGAACTAGTTGAGCAAAGACCTTTATTACTCTTCAGGGCTATTTAACTAAATAACATTTTCCTATGTATGCAAATAAAGATAGTGACTATCGAAAACTAAATGAGGAAGCATAAGCCCACTAAAATTGTGCCATAACATTTCTTAGCATAACAATACTATTAAAATATAAAATGTAATATTATAATAAAACATAATATGACAGTGGAATTCCTGTTAATTCCTAGTTTTGTGGCAAAATTGCCTTGCAACCTCAAAAGTCAGGTGAAGACTGCAGGACTGGGAATTTTCATGATTAATTTTGAGAAGATACAACCACAAAATCAATACTGACTACAACTTTATTTTTATATATAAGCCAAATTGGACTTTTACGTACAAAAAAATTGTGAGACTAACTTTTAACACATGGAAATCTGTACATTGCACAAGTTATTTTGAGGTGATAAAGGGTTTTGCAAATGCTGTCAAATGAAATATGCATTTCCAACTGCTACTAGAATGACCAAATATATTCTTGTATGTACAGTATGTCTTGTAGTCACTTAAAATTGTTAATTGTCTCAGGCAGGACATTAATGATACAAGTGATACTTTTTAATTGAACTTGGCTTTTAAAAAATCCAGATGCTGCTGTTGGTTCAGTAGAAACAGTACCAGCCATCTAGGTTACTCACTCATCATTTTATATAACATTAAAAAGAACCACACAGAAGCATTCTGATGGTGTAATTCATGCCTAAAATGAATCTGAAGATGATAAAAAAATTGATATGTGTATTAGTCAGAACTCAGTGTAGGTAGGAGAAAACCTCAGGTATTTTAAGTATAAAACTTTAACATAGGGAATTATGTATATGTAGCAGTTAAGTAAATACAAGCAAGATCTAGACTAGACCTACAGAATTGATTCCTGGAATGCTGCATAACTGACTTGCCATAAGAGCTATTCTCTTTGAAAGTGAGTGGAAGTTTTGCTTTCAAGAACATTCATTTATAGGCTTGATCCCAGGATTAGCAAATTACTGCCGCAACTTCCTCTCAATACCAACAAATTGGCTGGACATGGAGATGAGATTAGGAAGATTTCATATCTTTTAACCTTACTTGCTAGTTAAAACCAACCGGAACTGTCAAGAAGCTAGATTGATTTGGATCTCCCAAAAAAGACAGGTTGAAGTCCTAATTCCTACTATATTAAAATGTGACTTTCTTTGGAAATAGGGTCTTTGCAGATGTAGTCAAATTAAGATAAGGTCATTAGAGTGGGTCCTAATCCAAAATGACTGGTGTCCATTATCAAAAATGAATATTGAGACACAGACAGACATGCACAGAAGGAAGACAATGGTAACGCAGTGAGAATGTCATATGAAGATGGAAGCAGAGATAGGAATTATGCTGCCACAAACCAAGTGATTCTAAGAATTGACAGCACCAGAAGCTAGGAAAAGTCAAGGAATCATTCTTCCCCATAGGCTTCTAGAGCATGGTCCTACTGCCACCTGGAATTTGGTCTGTGAGACTTCCAGAACTGTGAGACAAAACATTTGTCTTAATTTAAGACACTCAGTTTGGGGTACTTTGTAATACAGCTCTAGGAAACTAATACAATGACCTATACCTGTCTTCTGCTTTCACATTTTGAAATTGCATTTGCTATATGGAACTTTATTTGCATCCAGAATCCTAGCTGCAAGGACATGTATAAAATGGAATGTTTAGTGTGCCACCTATTGCAATATAGTAAGATATTCTAGAATGAAGCTGGAAAGAAAGCCGAATAATTTAATTTGTCCACCTTAGCCCACTTTTTTTTTTGCAAAATTATCAATAAATGAAAATGTGGAACTGCAAGCTGTTTTAATATTCCTAATTCTGCCATGATTTTTTTCCATTAGATAGTTTTTTGTTCATTCATTTTTTTGTAATAGAGTCAGAATATTGTAGTAGAATTGGTACAGGAAGGAATCAGGGATATAAGTATAGGAAAATATATATTAATAGTACTTTCCTAAAATCTTATCTTGTAGAGAGAAGCATTGAGTGTACAATAATAATTCAGATATGTTTTCAGCCAGAAAAAAAAGCTCATAGATGACTCATCAGTGCATTTGATTTAGGAAATGTCTTTCAGTTTGATTTGTGGCAAAGAGAAATCTCTAATCAATTTAAAAAAAGCAGAGAGAGAAAGAAATGTAGGTTATTCTAATTTAAGACTTATGAAATTTATAAAAACCATGTTATTTATTTGCCACTTATGGAAATGGTGTCTAGGAAGAAAGCCTGGCCAGATCTGTAAAAGCAAATTGAGAGCAGCAGGCTCAAGAGGGCACTTATTGAACAATGGCTCTAATGAGCAGCACCATGCAGTTTTGGAAAGGCCTAATGTAGTAAGAGGTGATAAACAAATGGTAATATCCACAGATTTATTGAGAATCGAGTGAAGAAGGGCACCTGGGTGGCTCAGTTGGTTAAGCGTCTGACTTTGGCTCAGGTCATGATCTCAACGTTTGTGAGTTCAAGCCCCGTGTCGGGCTCTGTGCTGACAGCTCAGAGCCTGGAGCCTGCTTCGGATTCTGTGTGTCGCTCTCTCTGCCCCTCCTCCACTCACGCTCTGTTTTTCTCTCTCAAAAATAAATAAACATTAAAAATTTTTTTTAAGTAAAAAAAAAAGAATTGAGTGAAGAATACTCAAAAAGAAATACTCACATTGAATGGGAAATATAGGAACCTGAGATGATAGAGATTGATTTGAATTGATGTGTGCATAAGAGTTGGGTAGGTGGAGGCTTTAGCCTAGGTAATGAGGCAACCAGAAATCTCAGTGGGAGAATATAGCAAGAAAGTAAATCTTAGAGTTCTCTTATTTATTCTCCTCTTCCATACCTTGAGATGAATAATGCCTATCTCTCAACCTATGTTGACCCAGGGTTCTGGTCTAGACATTCTCAGGAGTAAAATCAGTAGTTACAGAATCCCTGACCTAATGAAGTACTGGAAAAGGACTGATGTGGACCAAGTAACTAAGAGCAGCCATGTTCCCCTTGCTCCAGCATCCAAGGTCTGGTACATTGCAATCTAGGTTGTATATCCTCTGATATCACTTCTCCATAGGTGAAAAAGGTGAAGCCATTATCTGAGAAGTTGTTTTGTAGGTGAGAACTAGCTGTGATTTTCTGGTGATGTGGGTTTCTAAGATAAGGCTTATCCATTTTCCACCCCATACTTCCTGGGGTTTTAGGGATAATTAACATGCATTGTCAGAATTATTGGTATTTTTGAGGATGGGGAGCTCATAGGCTAAAATAACAAGACATTTAAAAACTTAAAAAATAAAAAAAGCAACACATTGGGATATGCAGTTTTACAGAATCATAAATATTAGAACAGATGCATGAAAAGTTTAAAATTGCACTATTAGAATTCACGGTAAGGAAGGGAGGATATTAGCTATGTATAACAAGAAAAAAAAAGAAAAAGGCAGAAATATTAATTGTGAAAAATAGTGTTTAAATAAAGAACTGTTCTAATTAAGAGTCCATTCACCTTTTTTATACAACTTACAAAGATTGTTCTAAAAGTTACATGGAAGAGAATTGCTTGGGCACTTCTGTGATGTGTGGGCAAGGAGCATTTGTCATATCCAATGCTATCATTTTTTATAAAGAACTGTTGTAATTACAATGATGTGGTATTAGTGCAAAGATATATAAATTGACCAAAGAAATAAAATGCAGAGTTAGAGACAGAGTCACAGATAAATGGAATTTTACATATGACAGAAGTGGCATGAGAGACGAGTGTGGAAAGAGGGAGTGTTTCTTTAACTCAAAGTAGAAAAAGGGTTATTCATGAAAAGAGAAAATTGTATAGTCATCTCAATAATCAAGTGGACTAGAGACTTAAAAATAAAAGAAAATAATTTTAAGAAATGGGAAAGCTTTCATTAAAAAGAAACCATAAGCATTGGCTATAAAATAAAAGATTAATTAATTTTAATATATAAAATTAAAGTCAAGTTCCTTCACTGCTCTGCTTCTGCCCTACTTCTCTGGCCTCATTTTCCTCTCATATTTCTCACATTGCAACATTCCCTCTCTGTCTTTGCGTTATTTCATTACACTTTTCTCCCAGAGACTCTTTTCTTCATTTTCCAGCCCAGAAAATTCCCATTGCAACAGAAAAATAAAGCATGTTTAATCTCATAATCTACACTGGATGTCAGTAATAATTTTTGTACTCTAAGTATCTTGGTATATTTCTAAAATATAGAAAATTAGAGTATGTATAGTATAAAATTCAACTGGTACTATCATTGTGGTCTTTAAGAAGTAAGGAATGTAAGCAATAAAAAACAAAAAACCATTGCAGTTCTATAGTGGAAATTGATGAAGAAGAATCATAGTGTGATCTGTGATATTACTGAATTGCACAGAATCTCATTAATAAACAATAATGGTTACGGATCTTAAAGGAGCCAGAAATGGGAAGACCATTTTACTTAAGAATGATTTCTGAATTCAAATATAGAACTTCTGCAAGGTTCTAAACCCAGCTTTCTCAGCAGTCACACCACAGTACTGGTCAAACATTCTTTACCAAATGGTCTATAAAAAAAAAAAAAAACCAAACTGCTCAGTTCAAAGAAGCAAAGTCTGTCTTTTCTCACAAGGACAAAAGAAGATTTTATTAATAAATGCAAGAAAATGCTCCAAGCTAACCCATGCTGATAAAATGTCTTGAATCTAAGGTCTAAATGCAGCCCTAAAATTTCAATATCATTGTGCTTTATTTGACTAGATTTACAAAGCAACAAGCAAGCAAACAAAAATTGGCAGACAACAGCATAAGGACTTGAAACTGAAAACGTATTTTCAAATATTGAAGACTTAGAATATAATTGGGTGTTTGGACCAGAAAATAAGTCTGGGAGAAATCATCCCTGAGGATACTGAAGTGATGGCATATGCAGTATGCAGTAAGCCCTTTCCCCAACAAAATAACTATTTAACTGGAGAAAATTATTTTAAAAAATTAAAATCTCTTGGAATATTCCTAAGGGCACACCAGCAAATGAAGAAATACTCATTAAAGGAAATCTGCTACATCTCACTAACAAGAATGAGAAACTGGTATTTGAGCCATGACCTTCTTCCTTACCCTTCTCCAAACTCTGTTTTATGGGAGCTCTACTTGGAGTTCTTTACTCTGAGTTGGTGCATCCAAGAATACGAGGCTGCTTTCTCCTTCCTACCAGAACCCATTCTAGGGCTATGGTTTTAACTCAGGAGGTGCAAGCCACTAGGGTTTCTCATCTTCTCCAGTTATATGTGGCGAAACCTTGATTCCTACTGAGTGTTTTAAGAGGACTGAGGCTCCTTAACTCACTCACCTCCTTTGTGTAGGAAGGGAAACTTTACTCCCAGCACAGCATGCTGAAATACTGGGAACATGATTGCCCCAGCTTATGTATAGGACAGAATTTCCTTACCAGGAGGGACAATATGAGAAGACCAGGGGCTACCTTCCCCCAGTGCCCACTTGTAGGCAGAGATGTCATTCTAGGATAAGGGAACCACTGTTCCTGTCCCTAGTTCCTGTGTAGTTGCAAAAAGGTTCTGCCAGGGAGAGAAGCACCATATTAGGATGAAGAACTCCATAGCTCTGAGTAGACTGACTTATTTAGATGAGAGCAGACAGGATGCCATGACTGTGGGTATCGTTAC
The DNA here is from genome assembly GCF_007474595.2 of Lynx canadensis. NCBI lineage: Eukaryota > Metazoa > Chordata > Mammalia > Carnivora > Felidae > Lynx > Lynx canadensis. The sequence continues at coordinate 94,457,515 of NC_044311.2, forward strand.
AAACAATGGAAATCTTAGTGGAGATCAATTAAGAAAATGTTTGTAGCTCCATGCTACTGGTAGAAACAAGCAGAATGGAAGAGCAACCAAAAGTTTAGCAGAGAGAACTAGGGAAGGAGACAGCCAAGAAGAGCCTCCTAAGGATTAGTCAGCCCTGAGGATTGGGAAGTCTGAGTGCATTCACTAGTCTGTAAGCACTCCATAACAATCAGAAACAAACATGGGGCAAACTTGAAAACATTCCCAAGCTGCATACAGATTCATCAACAAAGGGTGGAAGCCTCACTGACACAAGAGGACTTAAGGAAACATGTTTACATCCAGATACATCATAATCAAATTTTGAAGTGAAAGATAAAGGGAATATCTTGAAAGCACCAAGAACAAAATGATCCCTTAGGTCCTAGGGAAGCATAATAAATTAACAGCAAACTTTTTGCCAGAAGTAATGAGGCCAGACTGCAGTGGAATGAGATATCAAAATGCTGAAAGTAAGAACTATTGACTGATTATCTTATATCCAGCAAAAACTATCTTTCAACATGTGGAGATGAAATAAAGACATTTCCAGATAAAATATGAGAGAACTTGTTATTATATGTCTTATCATACTTAACAACATTCAAATTGAAAGCAAGCAATACCAAATAGTAATTCTGAATTCACATGAGTGAGCAGTCTTTTTTAAAATGTTTATTTATTTTGAGAGAGAGAGAGAGGGAGAGGGAGGGGGGAGGGAAAGGGGTAGAGAGAGAGGGAGAGAGAGAGTCCCAAGCAGGACTTGGGACACAGGGCTCAGTCTCACAAACTGAGATCATGACCTGAGCCAAAATCAAGTGTCAGAAGCTCAACCGACTGAGCTACCCAGGTGCCCCAACAAAGAATCTTAATAAGGCTAATTATGTAGATAATTATCAAAGACAGTTTGGCTGAATATTATCTTTTTTAATTTTATCTCTTACCTGATTTAAAAGCAATTTCATAAACTATGTATATAATTGTATTGATGGGCTTAGAATATTTAGATGTAATATATTGGACAATGACAGCACAAAGGATAAGATGGAAATAAAACTGTATTGGAGTAAGGGAATGACATAAAGAAATGACATAATATGATAACTCAAATCCATAATAATAAATGAAAAGAGTTAGAAATGGTAAATAAAGTTAATACAACAGACTATAAATATAAGCCTGCTTTCCTTTCTTCTCTAACTTTGAGACATAAGACTCTACAAGATAATTTTAACAATACATTGTTAGGGTTTGTAACATGGAAGCAACATGTATGATGATACTAGCACAAATAATAAGGGAGGAGAGGAGCCATACATGAGTAAATGTTTTATATTTACTTGAGTACGTATAAATCTGAAGTATAGTTTGGTTATTTAAGGTGTACGTTATAAGCTCTAGGGCAACCACTAATATGATCCAAATATGATTAATATTATTCATGGAATTAAATATTATACCAATAAATCTCTACATAGTACCAAGTAGTCAATAAGGAGTAACAGAGAGATAAAAAATAAGTGAGACATATAGAAAACAAAAAGGGAAATGGCAGATATAAATCCAATTATATCAATATTAGCAACAAATGTGAATAGATGAAACAATACAATTAAAAGGATGAGAGTATGAGATCAAAAACAAAACACACGGGGCGCCTGGGTGGCGCAGTCGGTTAAGCGTCCGACTCAGCCAGGTCACGATCTCGCGGTCCGGGAGTTCGAGCCCCGCGTCGGGCTCTGGGCTGATGGCTCAGAGCCTGGAGCCTGTTTCCGATTCTGTGTCTCCCTCTCTCTCTGCCCCTCCCCCGTTCATGCTCTGTCTCTCTCTGTCCCCAAAATAAATAAACGTTGAAAAAAAAATCTTAAAAAAAAAAAAAAAAAACAAACACACAAACTTTTACTTTATCTTGTTGGTAGGAAATATGTTTTAGATTCAAATATGCAAATAGCTTGAAAGCAAAAGGATGAAAAAGATCATGCAAATAGTAACCATAGGAAAGCTGGAGTATCTATAATAATATCAGAAAAATTGCCTTTACCACAAAAGTTTTTATTACTTGAGAAAAAGAAGAGCACTTACAAATGATAAAAAGGTTAATCCATTAGGAAGATATAATAATTATAAACATAAATGCACCTAACAGTAGAGTCCCAAAATCATGAGCATAACTGAAACTGAAGGGAGAAATAGGCAATTCAACATTAAAATTAAAAATTTCAATAATGCTTAGAATAGCTAGGCAGAAGTTACAAGAAAATAAAAGACTTCAACAAAAATATAAATCAACTAGTGCTAACGTACACTGCATGCAGAATAAACACTCTTTTCAATTACACATAAACATTTTTATGATAAACTGTATGGTAGGCCATAAAAAAGGAACAATAAATTTAAAAGAATCAAATTATACAGAGTGTTTTCTATAATCAATGTGGAATTAATGAGAAATAACAACAGGAAATTTGTAAATTCATAAATGTGTAGAAATTAAGCAGCACCACTCCAAATACTGATGGCTCAAAGAAAGATATGACATACCAAAACTTAGAGAATGCAACTAACCAAGCTTTCAGAGGAAAACTCCTAGTTATAAACTTTATATGATAAAAGGAAGAATGATCTCACATCAGTCAGCTAACCTTCTACCTTAAGAAACTAAAAAAAGAAGGGGCGCCTAGATGGCTCAGTCGGTTAAACGTCCGACTTCAGCTCAGGTCATGATCTCACAGTCCATGAGTTCGAGCCCTATGTCGGGCTCTGTGCTGAGAGCTCAGAGCCTGGAGCCTGCTTCGGATTCTGTGTCTCCCTCTCTCTCTGCCCCTCCCCTGCTCATGCTCTGTCTCTCTCTGTCTCAAAAATAAATTAAAAAAAAAAAAAAACATTTAAAAAAAGAAAGAAACTAAAAGAAGAAAAGCAAATTAAACCCAAAGCAAACAGATAAAAGGAAATAAAAGATTATAACAGAAATTAATGGAAGAAAGATACAAAAGATAGAAAAAAAACAACAGAAACGTAAGCCAATCAAGTGAAAAGATCAATAAAACTGTTGAAACTTTAGCCATGCTCAGCAAATTAAAAGAAAGAAAGAAAGAGAAAAAAGAAAAAAAAGAGTGAAGAGTTAAATTCAGGAATTAACAGGAATATCACAACCAATCTTAGAGAATTCTACTGAAAGCTTTATAAGGGAATACTGTGATCAACTATATGCCAACAATTTATATAAATGAAATGGACAAGTACCTGTAAAGACACAAAGCAATGAAATTTATTAAAAAAAGAAATAGAAAACCTGAAAGACTTATAAAAAGTAAAGAGAATGAATTAGTATTTAAATTCCCACCAAGGAAAGCCTAGACCCCAATGGCTTCATTAGTGAAGCAAACATTTAAAAACGAATACCAGTTTTTCACAAGCCTCTTTAATGAACAAAAAAGAAATGATATTTCACAATTCATTCTTTGAGGCACTAAAACCCAAATATCAGATTCAGACAAAAATATTACAAGAAAATTAGAATAAAATACCTTCATGAATATGACAAAAAATCCTCCAAAAAAAAGGTAAACCAAATCCAGATACATATCAAAAGATTATGCAATATGACTAAGTGGGATTTATCTCCAGAATACAAAGCTTGTTTAACATCTAAAAATAACCAACTAGTATACCATAGAATAAAGGACATAAAGTACATGATTGTATCAAGAGATGCAGAAAAAAACATTTGACAAAATCCAGCACCCTTTTCATGATAAAACAGAAAGTAGAAATAAAAGGAAACTTCCTAAACCTGATATAGGACATCTACAAAAACTGCACAGCTAATATCATACCTAATGCTAAATACTGAATGTCTCTTCCCTAAGATTAAGAACAAAACAAGGATATCCACTCTTGCCATTTCTATTGAATATTTCACTTAGTTCTAACCAGGGCAGTTAGGCAAGGGAAAGAAAGAAAAGGCATCAAGAGTGAAAAGGAAGAAGTAAACTACCTCTACTTGCTGGTAACATTCTATATAGAAAATACTAAGAAATAGATTTAAAAATATCAGAACTAATAAATTCAGCAGGGGAGAAGATTCAAATATTGATTGTGTTTCTGTACACTAGTAATGAAAAACCTGAAAATGAAATTAAGAAACAATTTCATTTACAATGGCACAAGAAAGAATATAATACGTAGGGGTAACTTAAACTAGTGCACGACATGTACACTGAAAACTACAAAGCATTATTGAATGAAATTACAGAAGTCTAGTTAAATGGAAATTCATCCATTGTTGATGGACCTGAAGATTTAACATCACGGTGCCATACTACCCACATTGTTCTATAGATTTATGCACTCTGTATCAAAATTCTTGCTGCCAGATTATCTGCAAATTTTTTACAGAAATTGACAAGCTGATCCTAAGATTTGTATGGAAATGTAAGGGAAACAAAACAGCCAAAACAATTTTGAAATGGAAGTATAAATTTGGATTACTTCCTAAATTAAAAACTCACTACAGTGCTACAGTATTAAAGACAGTGTGAGACTACCAACGTAGAGATACAGATCAATGGAATCAAATTTAGAGTTTAGAAATAAAGCCATATTGGGGCGCCTGGGTGGCTCAGTCGGTTGAGCGTCCGACTTCGGCTCAGGTCATGATCTGGTGGTTTGTGAGTTCAGGCCTCGCGTTGGGCTCTGTACTGACAGCTCAGAGCTGGAGCCTGCTTGGGATTCTGTGTCTCCTCTCTCTGCCCCTCCCCCACTTGTGCTCAGTCTCTCTCTGCCTATCAAAAGTAAATAAATGTAAAAAAATTTTTAAAAAAGCCGTATTTTAAAAGCCATTTAATTTTTGACCAAAATGAAAAGACTACAATGGGGAACCAATAGTATTTCAGCAAATGGTGCTGGACAACTGGATAGAACATACAAAGTAATGAATTTGGATCCCTATCCTGCACAAAAATTAACTCAAAATGAATCATACACCTAAATATAAGAACTAAAACTATAAAACACTTAGAAGAAAACATAGGAGAAAACCATCATGACATGGTTGGACAATATGACACGAATGGCATAAGCATAACAACAACTAGCTAGGTTGGAGTACATCAGAAATAAAAACTTTTGTGATGCAAATAATACCATCAAGAAAATGAAAAGGTAACCCACAGAATGGGAGGAAACATTTAGAAATCATACATCTTATAAAGAACTTATATCCAGAGTATATAAACAACTATTTGAATTGAATAATCAAAAGACAAAAAACTCAATTTAAAAAGCACAGAGGATTTGAAAAGATATTTCTCAAAAAAAGATAGGCAATTGTCCAATAAATACATGAAAACATATGTATCATTAGTCTTTAGGGAGATGTCAATCTAAGCCACAATGAGAACCACTTCACACCTGCTGAGCTAGCTATTTCCAAAAAAATCAAACAGTAACAAGTGTCGATGAGAATATAGAGAAATTGGATCCTCATAAATTTCTACTAGGAATGTAAAATTGAGCAAACACTGGGAAGTCTTCAAAATATTACACATAGAGTTACTGTATGTCCCAGAAGTTCCACTCCTAGGTATATAACCGAGAGAATGAAAACATATGCCCACACAGAAACATGTTACACATATGTTCACAGCAGCATTATTTGTAACATCCATGAATTGAAAACAACCCAAATTCCAACTGAAGAATGGATCAATGATGTAGTATAATTGTGTTATGGAATATTTAGCAATAAAAAGTAATGAAGTACTGATACATGGTACAACGTAGATGAACCTTGAAAACATTATGCTATGAGTCAAAGAAAGTTCCAAAACTGAAAGGAATTTTGGAATTCACAGAAACCTGTGACACCTATGGTTGCAGTTTACTACAGGAAAAGGATGCAGGTTAAAATTAGCCAAGGGAAAAATCATATTGGGTGGAGTTTGGGAGAAGTACTCCTAATGTTTGTGTAGGCACATGGAGTATTGACAGTCATGAAAGTTCATCTGAATCTTGGTGTTCAGAGTTTTATTGGGGCTCTATTATGTAGGCATGTTTCATTGACTGCCCAGCCCTCTGGGTATGACCCAAAAACCTGCCGACTAAATCACATTATTGTATTTTCTGATCTTTGCCCAAGACGTCCAGTCAAACATAGACACTTCTAGCAAGCATGCCATTTTGGAGATTACCTCCCAGAAACAGGACAAAGACCAGGCCTCTTTTCGGGAAAGATGACATTCTTTACTACATGCTCTTTTTGCATTACATTTGCAAGATACCCCTCCTTTTCAGTCTCTGCTCCACTCTCACATCTGTCTCAGATTCCTTCTCTTCTGAACTTAGTGACTGAAACTGTTCCCTTTGTAAAGATGCACTCCTTAAATAAGAATAAAGTGAGGTTGTAGTAGTGTGTAATCCTTGTGTTGCTCATGCTGTCACAGAGAGATCAGATCAAGATTCCTGTGATCGTCTAGGTTTATTTAATTTGTGTTATCCTGGGACATTGCTGCCATTACACCAATCCAGAGGGCAGTGTTTTAAACTTGTATTATTTAAGCACTTTGAGGAGTAATATTAGTAAATTTTTAAAAATACATGAAAATTATATCAACATTGATTATAAGTTGATATATGAAGATGTCAAATTCTACATTTATACCATTGATGTCTTAAATTTTTTTACTCGGGCATTTTTCATTCTCATATCAGACTATTCTAACTCTCAAATTCCAAACCCATGGGCACTCTCCACTGTGTTCAGAGCTCCCCTAACCCTGCAGGGGACAGATAACAAATAACGTCTACAGGGTTCTTGGGCAGAAAAGAATGTTTGTTCACGTTCCTTGTGATTACCACCTTTCTTTTCCTTCTCCTACTGCTCTAACGTCATTTCTCATGAGTGTGTATTCCAGCTTCATGGGAGCTGTTTTCTTTCTGATTCACTTCATCTGACAATTTCCGCTCCCCACTCCCACCTTTCCCACATAGGCACAAGAAAGCTTGTTGGGTCAAGCCTGTTTGTGGTCTGATTCCACATTATCTCCAAATGCTAAAAAGAGCTCAGAGATCTTGTTGTTATCCCAGGGAAATGAAGTGATTTGTTTCAGGTCATTATGTTCTAGAACTAAGATATCTGGCCTTAAGACCAGTTGTTTTTCTACAGCAGGAATTTCTTCAATTCTGAAATAAAGTATCCAATGGAGCAAAAACTGCTGAGGGAGATGCTCCAAGATTAATAATAATTAGACTGTCGCACATGGCCAAAATACTCAGTGAATATTGTTCTTCTTTTGTTCTAAAGTTTTTTCTGAAAATGAGTGCTTTCTGTATGTGCTTGACATTGTACTGGAAGATACTGATCAAGAAAATATAACTTTCTTTGTCTTGCTATCATATTGATGTTTCTTCTGTTCTCAAATTTTTGCCTGTTTCTTACAAAGTGGCAGGAATGAGAATATATTTCTTACAGTTTAGCAGCTTGTAGTTTAATTTACCACATTTTAAGGAATTATTCTGGTAAATTTGTAATTGTCTGAGTAAACTATACTTTAAAATTTAATATATAAAACATGAACATTTTATGAACAAACCAATTAGGCCTAATACATTTTTATGCTTCTAAATTAACAAAATTGCTTTAGAGATACAAGAGATGCTAAAGTACACATTGCATTTGTTCTACCTTCCTTGGAATATCTTTAACTAGAATTTAAAAAATGGAAAGAGTTTTGGTGGCTGCAAATCTTTGTAAATTAAGTCTCTACTCCTATGGGATCTGAGTTCCTATCTCAGACATTCTAAAGCAAGTAAACACATGCTTTTTTCCTGTATGCAATATAAATGGCATAGATGGTAAGGGAAACTAGTGTTTATACTCTTGAAATATTTCCCACCACTTGTAGGATCAAATCCATATTCTATATCATAATTTACAAAGCCCAACATCATTTGGCCACTGCTTTCTTGTCTGACCACCAACCCTTTGAACTCCTTACTCCAGTCAAGCGAATAGACTTTTGCTTTTCCAAGCATAGTGTGCCTTGTCTCATGGGAAGCCCATTGTACATGCAGTTTTCTCCATCTGGACACTCCTTTCTCACCTCACAATTTAGACCTGTTTTCTTTCATGTCAGCGGTCCTGTTACATAGTAAAAATATCATCAAATATCTATTAGAATGATGAATGAATGAATACATAAATGAAGGGCAGATGAATGAATGAGTGATATAGAGAACATCTGGTGATAGAGCAGCCCACCCTCTGCCCCATCCTTCTGACATCTTGAGTCAGCAGAGACCAGGACTACAAAAGGTGATGAAGGGAAGGATGCGGGGAGACAAACTGAAGAACTGGAAGATTTGCAGTGATGGATAAAGGATGAGAGGAGCATACAAAACACCTGGAAGATGTTGTACATACCCAGGCCTTGCAAACCCTTTGCAATTATCCCTAATATTTCAATTTCACCATCTTGCCATATATCAAATATCTGGTATTTTTCTTGGCAGATTTTTCTTTGCCCCTCTATTTATGTCCTGGGAGAACATAATCCTTTGGGCGACAGTAGTCTAAACATTAATCTGTCATGTCCATTTCTAAACCTTCTTTCTCCCCCTCCACCCCACTTCAGTGCACTGCTATCTGGATTTGAACATGGCTAAGCAGTCTGTGGGGCATCTGTTTACTATTATAATAACCCTTGCTTTTATCAAGTCCTCTCCCATCTCAGTTTCGGAAGATCAAGGTTTAAGAACAATTTCCTCTTGTTTCTAGGCTTTCTTTGTTTGCCACAATCACCAAAGGATTAGGACACATTTTATTTATATCTATCACAGGTGTAATTAAGTTCTCCTTACCTAAGTTTTCCATAATCATGTCAGTTTCTTACATCTATGCTTGTTCTCTAGCATGCTTAGTTACCTGCTATATCATATTCTCGTAACTTGATGAATAGTCAGTGGAGAAGGTGGAGCAAAAGGAGAGATGTGAGTTGGCCTGGATGAAGCTGGGTGGATGCTAATGAGGACTGAGCAGAATGTGACTGTCAAGGAGCAACAGTGTGTTTGGGTTTCTTTCATGTTACTAAGAGTATGTTTACGTTGGGTCCATGCCCTCTGGTTAGGGCCCTATCGAGTCCCACCTTTCCATTCAACCTGTTCTGCTTATTCTAGTTCGGAGCCTCTCGTCCCTGGTCGCCTAAAGGACAAAAGACTATGCCACTTAAGATACAGCTCATATTTTTTAATTTTTATTAATGTAAATGTAACTAAGTCTCTTCAGCTAGACTGTGTATTCTTCAAAATAACATAACCTACATGGTTATGGTGATGTCTCAAATATACTTTGTATTTCTAACAGTATCTAATATTATTTTAGATACAAATCTGAAATGTCCAACTCTGTAAAATGGAAAAGGACTTAAATAGGTTAAAAACACATGTTATGAAGTACCTATTATATTCTGAGTACTCTTCTTGGATGCAGTGAAAACTCTGCCCTTAAGGAACTGAAACTTCTTTGGGGGAAAGATATAGTACACAGTTTAAAAGTACAAAAATGTGCTATGGGAATTCAGAGAATGAGTTCCAGAGAAATGGGTGTTATCCAGAGAATCGTAGAGGAGGCCTTGCAGATGAGTAGGATTTGATGGGTGGGAAATAAAGGAGGCACATTCTATGCTAAGAAATACTTACAGATTTTTTTTCTACAAAGGGTTTTCAATAGAAACGTAGTTATAATGAATATATTAGTCCCTTAAATGAAAAGATTTTATGTGTGAATATGCCTAGAGAGTACTGAGCTAAAAGAGAGTTCTTGTTGTATTTATTGTGTGATTTCACACAGTATTTCTTATTATGATAAGTAATATGAATCTTTAAGACCAGCATAGACAAAGCATTTTCATACTTTAATTGGTTTTGAAACCATTATTTCCCAAAGTATCTCTTGGGACTACTGTTCCCTAGGGCACACTTTAGAAAATGATGAGCTTCATGAAAGATTCCAAACACATGAACATTTGTGGGGTATTTTTGTGGATTTTCCAGGAGTTGTGATACCAGTTCATAGTAAATTTCTGTGGTAATAATAATTAAAGACTTACTGATGTTGGTATAGGTTAGACCATAGTAAAAGGCCTAATTTTAATCTTCTTTCCTAGGTTACAGAGAGGCACTAAAAATTTTGAGGATCAGAATGAGATTATCCAATGAGGAATATAATTCTGGCTCAAATGTGAAGAATGCCTTGCAGAAACCAAACATTTATGACAGAAAACCCAATTAGGAGGTTAGTACAGTAGTACAGGTGAAAGATAATGAGGATATGAACTAACACAGGGCAGCGAGTGTAACATGGAAAGGACAGATAGGAGGTATCATAAAATTAGAATAGGCAAAAAAAATAGGCAGAAGTGTAAAAGATTGTTCACCTTTAAAAAACTATTAATGGAATTCACTGTATTAATAGATTAAGAAGAAAATATGCAATCATCTTGACTATGTCAGCAGTTATTATATAAAATTTAATACTTATTTCTGCTTTTAAAACAAACAAAAAACCACTCTCAGAGTAAATGTAATAGATGTAAACATTCTTAACTCAATAAAGAGAATTACCAGAAAGCCTATAACAAATAGACTATTTATGGTTTTACATTAGAGCCGTTTTATTATAGTTAGGATTTATTGGTGGTCTTATCCTGTGAATAAGAAAAGGATAAAAGAAATGAGGACTATGAAACAAAGGTGTATTTGTGGGTAGTATGATCTTCTATATATAAAATCCCCCAAATATTTAGACATATTATGAAAATTAAACATAATTTATATGGGATGGTAAATTGCAGCTTTCTCAATGCTATTCCAAAATTTGTATCATGACTTTACTAAATAATAGAAGCTAGAAATCCTAAAATTATATTTACCAAACTCTTTCAGCTCATGTTCTGTATGTGATCTGGTTTCCACAAGCAGACACAAGAGATATTTAGAACTGAAAATGAGGCAGAAAACATGCTTCTGTTGTTCTTTCTGATAGTGAGAGTTGGAAAAGCATTTGGTTTTTTGGAGGATGGCAGTGTTTGGACCCTCCCCAGTTTATAACTGCTGAGTGATTTACATCTTGGAGGCTAAGGAAGTATGACCTCAAGCTCATCTGCTGTGGTTGAGCTTCTTGATATCAGGGTTTGTGGCTGAAACTGTGATCTTAAAGTCAGCACTTGGACAGAGATTTGTTTTCTTCTCAGCCTTCAATTTCTGGCAGAGTTTTGTTGCCTTGGCAGGTCAGTCCTAAGAAGCTATGCTGAGTGTCCCTCCCAGAAGCTCAGCCTAGAGCTTGCTCATCTGGCCTTCTCTACAATTTTGTAAGCACTTAATTCCCTATATTAATACTTTTCTTTGGGTAAAGGGACTAGAGTGGTATCTATTATCCGTAAGACCCTGACTAATATAGTTAGCTTGCTTGATATAAGATTGATACAATCCAGTTTTCATTTCTATAAAAGAACAAATAGTTTATAAATAAAATTTAAAGTATCATTTATAATAGCACTAAATGGTGCCTGATCTTACAAAGCAAATTTAAAAATCTTGCTTAAATACATTACAGAAAGCATAAAACATGGAAAAGCATATGGTGCTAGTGGGTATGATGATCCAATGTTGTAAAAAATGTCAGTTCTCTTCAAATTGAAATAAGATTCAACAAAATTTCTCCCCAGAATGACAGCAGCTGTGTGTGTGTGGTGTGTGTGTGTGTGTGTGTGTGGTGTGCGCGTATAATTTGACTATCTTATTCAAACATTTGACATTGAAGAGCCAAAATAGTTTGAGCCAATTATATTGACTTAATTACTGAATGAGAGTGACAGCCATATTGACTTTATTACTAGACTTGGAATAATCATAATCTCCGTTAAATAAGTCCCTCATCTTCCTCTTTCCTCGTTAAGAGAAGCAGCTTATCTGAGTCCACACAGAGCTCCTACAATTTGTGGAATTTATATCTTTACACTTGAGTCTCCAATTTTTGGAACATGGTATATTCCTAATCCTCTTTCTCAATTATCTCAATCATATTAGATAATTTTGTGGGTCATACATATTTTTCAGTATTTTTACGATATACATGGTATTGTGTTTTAGGTTTCACTTTCTAGATCTTTGTGATCATGAATAGAAAAAAGCAATATATTCACTTGGTGTCTAGCCCAGTGATAAACTCGCTTATTAATTTCTATAGTTGGTATGTTTACTTTTCTGGATTTTTTATGTGTAGACTCAGGTCAGACATATCATCTAAGAACAATACTTTTTACTTTCATTATAATCCCTGTACCTTTATTTATTTTTTTTTTTTTTTTGCTTATTGCACTAATTAAAATCTCTAGCACAATGCTGAGTAGAAGAGATGATAGTGGGCATCTTCATTTCAGTTTTGAGGGTAAGTTATATAATCTCGCCATTGACTTTGATGTGTGCTCTAGGAGTTTTGTAGAAAAATTTTCAGATAAGTGAAATGCCATTCTCTTCCTAATTTGCTTAGAATTATACCATGGATAGGGGTGAATTTTAAATTTTCTTTCAGCATCTGCAAATACAATCATGTGATTTTTCCTCATTATTAGGTTAGTAGATGTCTTGGCCCATTTGGGCTAATATAACAAAAATGCTGTAGATTGAGGGGCACAAAAAACAAACATTCATTCTCATGGTTCTGGTACTTGAGAAGTCTAAGATCAAAGTACCTACAGATTCTGTGTCTTATGAAATCCCATTTCCTGGTTCAGAGATAAATGTCTTCTTGCTGTTTCTTCACATAGTAAAAGGGAGAAAATGTTCTCTGGTGATTCTTTCATAAAGACACCAATCTCAATAATGGGGGCTTCATTCTCATGACCTAACCCCACCCCAAGGGTCTAGTTCCTAATACTATCCCCTTGGGCATTAAGATTTCAACATATGAATTTTGGTGGGGACACAAACATTCAGTCCATAATATGGACTGAATACATGGATAGGTTTTCAAATATTAAACTAAACCTCTATTCCTGGAATAAGCACAATTTGATGCTTATATATTATCTTTTAAAATATTTTTCTATTTTTGGGGCACCTGGGTGGCTCAGTCAGTTAAGCATCCTACTTTGGCCTAGGTCATGGTCTAACACTTCGTGGCTTAAAGCCCCACATCAGGCTCTGTGCTGACAGCCTGGAGCCTGGAGCCTGCTTTGGATTCTGTGTGTGTGTCTCTCTCTGCATCTCCCCAGCTTGTGCTCTCTCTCTTTCAAATTAATAAACATTAAGAAATTTTTTTAATTTTTTTAAATGTTTTATTTATTTTTAAGACAGGGAGAGACAGAGCATGAGTAGAGATGGGACAGAGAGACAGGGAGACACAGAATCCGAAACAGACTCCAGGCTCTGAGCTGTCAGCACAGAGCCCGACTAGGGGCTCGAACTCAGGAACCGTGAGATCATGACCCGGGCCAAAGTCGGGCACTCAACCCGACTGAGCCACCCAGGCGCCCCCCCCAAAAAAAATTTAAGTATATTTTTCTAGATTTGTTTGGTTAATATGTTAAAATTTGTGCATCTGTGTTATAATTGAGTTTGGCCTGTAGTTTTCGTTGCTTTTTTAGGTCTTTTTTAGGTTTTGGTATGAAGGCTATTCTGCCCTCATAAAATGAGTTACTAGTTTTCTTTTTCTATTATCTGGATGTTTTGTGTTTGGCAATTCTTCTTTGAGTGTTTGGTGAAATTCATGAGTGAAGACATAGAAGCCTAGAGTTTTGGATATGATTTTACTTACAGATTCCATTTTTAAAAGTTATATGAAAATTAAAACTCCTATTTATTCTTATATCATTTTGGGAAATTGTTTTTTCCAGGAATTTTTCTTTGAGTAAATTTTTAATTTCTTATTTATAGTTGTTTGTAATATTGTATTGTTATCTTTTTTAAAAATCTAGTTGAAATTTTAGAAAACCTATCTGTTGTCTTTAAAAATTACTCATGCTCTTTGAAATCCATTCTTCACATCTCTTCTCTACCTCCATTTTCAGAGATATGCCTGTAACTACTGTTCTGCTTTCTGTCACTATACATAATTTTGCAATTCATAGAATTTTTAAATAAATAAAATTATACAGTATATACTCTATTTTATATGGCTTCTTTCACTAAGCATAATTACTTGGTAATGCCAATTGTATGTAACTAATTATATGAGTAATATAATTATATATGACAGTAATATCAATTATATCAAATGTTTTATTTCTTTTTATTGCTTAATATTATTCCATTGAATAGGTACATACCACACTGTGTTTCATATATTTACTGATGAACATTGCTTCCAGTTTTTGAATCTTACTCATAGAACTACTATGAACATTCATGTATAAATTTCTATATGAACATGTTTTCATTTCTCTTGGTTAGGTATCTGTGAGTGGAAAGGCTCAATCATATAGTAGCTGCATATTTATTTATTTATTTTTTTAATTTTTTTTTTTCAACGTTTATTATTTTTGGGACAGAGAGAGACAGAGCATGAATGGGGGAGGGGCAGAGAGAGAGGGAGACACAGAATCGGAAACAGGCTCCAGGCTCCGAGCCATCAGCCCAGAGCCTGACGCGGGGCTCGAACTCACGGACCGCGAGATCGTGACCTGGCTGAAGTCGGACGCTTAACCGACTGCACCACCCAGGCGCCCTGAGCATATTTAATTTTTAAGAAACCACCAAGCTGTTTTCCAAAACAGTTGTTCCATTTTACATTCTGTACAATAGTCCATGAAAATCCCACTTCCATCACATTCTTGCCAACACTTAGTATTCTTAGTCTTTTTAGTTTTACTTATTCTAAGAAGTGTAGTGGTAGCAATTCTGGTTTTAACTTGTTTAATGGATAATGGTTAATGATGGTTAATGATGTTTATCCTCCTTTCAAGTGCTCTTTTTTTTCCTTTTTGGCCATATTTTATTAGGTGAAATATTGTTTTAAGTATATTGACTGTTTTTTTTAACGTTTGTTTATTTTTGAGAGAGAGAGAAACAGAATGTGAGCAGGGAGAGGAGCAGAGAGAGAGGGAGACACAGAATCTTAAACAGGTTCCAGGCTCTGAGCTGTCAGTACAGAGCCTGGCGAGGGGCTTGAATTTACAACCCATGAGATCATAACCTGAGCTGAAGTTAGATGCTTAACTGATTGAGCCACCCAGGCACCCCAGTGTTTTGACTGTTTTAAAGTGTGTGCTGCTTGTTTCCTTATCGTTGAGTTTTGGGAATTCTTTATATATTCTGGTGATAAGGTCTTTATCAGATTTGCAAATGTTTTCTTTTACTTAGTGGTTTGTATTTTACTTCTCTTAAAAGTGTCTTTTGGAGAGGAGAAGTTTTAATATTGATAGTGTCTAATTTATCAATATGTTTTTTCATAGATTGAGCTTTTGGTGTTCTAAGAAAGCTTTGCCTAATCTCAAATCACATTTTTTCTTCTAATTTTTCTTCTAGAAATTTTATACTTTTACATTTTACATTTAGGTCTATGACCTATTTGAGTTAAATTTTATATATGAATTGAGGTATGAATCAAAGTACATTTTAAAATATCCAATTTTTATAGCACTATTGTTGAAAAAAATTATTTTGCCAAATTGCTTTGCACCTTTATTGAAAATTATTGCTCATATATATGTATCATACAATATATGATATATTGTATCATATAATATTTCTATACACCTTTTAAAGTTATATTGAGTTGTCTATTTTTATACCTATATAAGTTGTCTTGATTACTGTAGTTTTAAGAAACATCTTGAACTTAGGTCCTTTCAGTGTGCCAATTTTGTTTTCCTTTTCAAAATTGTTATGGATAGCCTAGGTCCTTTACATTTCCATATGAATTTAGAATCAATTGTCCATTTCTCCAAAAAGAAAAAAAACAAAGACTGTTAGGATGTTCATTGAAATTTCAAAAAGATTTCATATAGATAAATTTAGGAAGAATTGACATCTTAACATATTAATCTTCTGACTTATGAACCCAATAATCTGTCTTCATTATTTAGGTCTCCCTTAATTTCTATTTTCTGGATACTGCGGTGTCCCCTCTGTAATCTCTAAAGTTCCTCCTTTGTGGTGTTCTTTCCTCCCTGATATTCTGTCCTGAGACTTCAGTTCGTGGATCTCTTTGGAAAACTAATTCTGTCCTCTCCATTCATGGAGTCCACTAGCCTCCACAAGGGTTTTCCTTCTTCTACTGTGACCTGAAGACTTGCTCAGAACAGTGAGCTTAAACAATTGTAGGTCTCATCTCTTTTTTTTCTTAGTTGGCTCTCATACATAAATCACTATAAATATTTGTGTATAAGTCTTTGAAAGAACAGGGTTTTCTTTGTTTCTTTTGGTTGAATAGCTATGAATAGAAAGGTTAATCATATGGTAGCTGAGTATGTAGATGTATAGTGTCTTGAAAAACAGTTTTTCATTTATTTCTTGGCTGTTTCATGCAGGAAGGTACAGTTCCTTTTATTTCACCCTGGCCTACTGTAGGGTCTGTAGTAATTTGCCTAACTTCTTAATTGGTATTGGTTCTTTCTTCTTCTTTTTTTTAATGTTTTTTTGAGAGAAAGAGAGAGAGTGCACATTTGCGTACAACACCATTGGGTGAGGGGCAGAGAGGAGAGGGAGAGAGGGGCAGAGAGAATCGCAAGCCCATTGTGAGATCATAACCTGAACTGAAATTGAGTCAGATGCTTACCTGATTGAGCCACCTAGCCACCCCAGTATTGGTTATTTCTGTCTTCTTTTTTATTGCTTCAGTTTCTTTAAAGTTTTGTAAATTTATTGATATTTTCAATTAACAATCTTTTGGCAACTTAGCAATCTTCTCTATGATATGTTTCTTTTCTATTTAATCCCTTAATCTTATTATATTCTCCTTTCAACCTTCTTTTGGTTTAAATTAGTGCTCTATTGTGAACTTTTTAAGATGGATGATTAGAACATAGATTTTCTTTTTAGACTTTTTATATATTTTAATGCTATAAATTTTCTTCTAAGCCTAACTTCAGTTAGGCCCCACAAGTTTTGGGATACCATATTTTAGTTAGTATTCCATCTAAAATACTTTATATTTTAATATGATATTCACTTTAACCTATGGGTTGTTTAAATTTTATTTATTAATTTTCTAAAGAGCAGGTAAATTCTTATTATGTTTTGTTATAGATTTTCTCTATGAGAAAAGCACTTTTAATTCAAATCTTTCCAAATCATTAATACTTGAAATGCAGAACTTCTATTGATATCTCATAACATAGGTAAAATTAAGGAATCACAGTGTAAAACCTAACTATGAAACTTATAGAAGAAAATCTTGTAGGAGAATGATCTTCATGATCTTGAGTTAGGCAGACATCTTAGGTATGACACCAAAGCACAGTACATAAAAGAACGAATTGACAAAATTAATAAATTAATTGTGTCTCTTTGAAAGACAATGTTAAAAGAATAAAAACTCATGCATGCCACACAAATTTGGAAAAATAGTTGCAAACATATATCCAACAGAATTTGTTTCTAGAGTATATGAAGAAATCTTAAACTTAATAATAAGAAAACCAACAATGTGTTAATTTAAAATTAAAGATATTTATTAATTAAAAAATTTAGCAATATTGTAAATATTTATTTTATTTTTTTAATTTTAGTTAGTTAACATACAGTATAATTCATCACTTACATACAACACCCAGTGTTCATCCTAACAAGTGCCTTCCTTAGTACCCATCACCCACCTAACCAATCCCCCCTCCGTCAATCCATAATTTATTCTCTATCATTAAGAGTTTCTTGTGGTTTGTTTCCCTCTCTGTCCACTCCCTTCCCATATGTTCCCTTGTTTTGTTTCTTAAATTCAACATATGAGTGAAATCCTATGGTATTTGTCTTTCTCTGAGTTATTTCACTTAGCATAATACACTCTGGTTCTATCCATGTCATTGCAAATGGCAAGATTTCATTCTTTTTGATGGATGAGTAATATTCTAATGTGTGTGTGTATGTGTGTGTGTATATATATACCACATCTTCCATTCATCAGTCAGTGGACATTTTGGCTTTCTCCGTAGTTTGGCTATTGTTGATAATGCTGCTATAAACATGGGCTGCAGCGCGGGTTCAATTTTCGCAAATCAATCAACATGATATACCACATTGATAAATGAAAGGATAAGAGCCATATGATCCTGTCAATAGATGCAGAAAAAAGCATTTGACAAAATCTAAGCATCCATTCTTGATAAAACCCTCAACAAAGTAGGGGTAGATGGGACATACCTCAACATCATATAGGCCATATAGGAAATATTTTTTAACAAAAGAAGAAATGTAGATAATAAATAAGCATATGAAAGTGGCTTATCATTCATTATTAGGGAAATGCCAACAAAAACTGCAATAGATACCATTCAGAACCACTAGAATGACTAAAATTAAAAAAGAGCAAACAAAACTAAAAGAGAAAATATCAAGTGTTTGCCAAGATAGGGACAAACTGGAACTCCTATACACTCCTAGTGGCAATATAAAATGCTACAACAATTTTGGAAAGCAGTTTGACAGTCTCTTAATAAGGTATATGCGTACATCAACCACATGAGCCAGCTATTTCAATCATAGATATTTCCCCAAGAGAAACTAAAGCATATATTCACATAAAGAACTGTCCATAAATGTTTATAGCAGCTGTATTTGTAATAGCTGAAAAGTGAAAACTACCCAAATGTCCCTCAACAGATGAATGGATAAATGGGAAAAACACAGCAAAATTCCATGATTATAATAGCTTTGATGACATGATTTGGGCTATAACACATTTAGACATTGGCTCCTGCCTGCTGCTTGATCCATTTCAAATGGTTCCAGACAAAATTCCCTATTATTATCTTCAAGAAGGAGGTGAACATGAAGGGAACAGTAGACCTGGGCAGAGAAAAGGAAACTTCTCTTAGGAAATGGTATGCAGAGGGCAGGTCCCCATGTATTCAGTTTCCTTTATATTCTTCAGTCCAATCTTGACTGAGCAAGATGTTACTAGTGCCAGCCACTAGGAGACTCCTGGATTGCTGGCATTGTTCTGTTATTCTTAGCTAGCCTCAGTGTATCAATCAGGGTTTTATAGAGAAGAGCCAAAAGATGTATATGTATAGAAAGATAAAGAATTTTCTTAAAAGGAGTTACCTTATGTGATCATGGTGGCTGAGAAATCCCACAATTAGACACCTGTAAGTTAGAGGACCAGGAACGCCATTGTCATAATTCCAATTCAACCCAAAGGCCTAAGAACCTTTGTTCTTAGTAGTGTAAGCCTCACTCTGAATCCAAAAGCCCAAGAATGAGGGGAGCCCCTGATAAGTTCTGGTCTGGGTGCAGGAGATGGATGTCCTACCTAAGCACTCAGGCAGAGAGGTAGTCCTTCCTTATTTCCTTTTTTGTTCTATGCCGGCCCTCAATGGGTTGGATGATGTCTATGGCACATTGGGGAGGGCAATCTGCTTTACTAAGTCTATTGAATTAAATGTTAATCTCATTCAGAAACACTCCACAGACACACCAAAATACATGTTTAGCCAAGTATCTGGGTGCCTTGTGATCCAATCAAACTGACACATAAAATTAACCATCACACACAGGTCCCAGAATATTTCCTAAGGGAATTTGGGTTAGAACAGAACACAGACACCAAGTACAACAACTGTAGCCAACACCTGGAATAGACTTGATTTTCTCTGATAGACCACACACTTCTGATAGGCTAGGTGTACTGACTCTAAAAATCTACCTTCTACAGTTATTGCCTGAATTATTGCCTTACAATTATAATTATCATTCTTATGATAGTATTATGGTATTTTGTTGAGTTTTCAATATGTGTGCAACATGTGTGACAAATTGTTAGTGATTATAAGGAATTCTTATATAATGAAAAGAAAAACAAATAACCAGTAAAAATGGACAAATATATACAGAAATACAAATGACAAATCAACTTTGTGGAAAAAAATGTCAGCTGTACTAAAACCACAGAAATGAAAATTAGAGCAAATATTATTTGCCAATTACATATTTTTGTTATCATATGGGAAAAATTATTTTGAAAGATTGAAAATTTTGTTTTGATGTTTTATGAGGAAGCAGGCATTATCTTCCAGTGTTGGTAGAAATGTAAATTGCACAAATGTTTTTGAAAGGCAATTTTCTAGAACACACATAGCCTTTGACCCAGCAGTTTCATGGTTAGACTCTGTGCTAGAGAAATTGTCATGCATGTGCACAAACTTTTATATAAAGATATTCATTTTGTCATTGTTGTAAGCAGTAAAAAATGGATGTGTACTGAATGTTCATTAATAAGTTAAGATTAAATAATTTATGGTATATTTAGATATATAATACCATATAGCTATTACAAAGAAGTGGTAGATGTGTTCAGACTGCCATGGAGATATCACTAAGATATAGTTTATGTGAAAAAAAATCACAAATATATCTATTGTAGGTGTCTATTTACTAAACTAAGACTTGTGTATGCAGATAGGTATATTTGTAATGCAGTAAAATAATCTAGAAGAAAATTCCAGGTTAGCCTTGAACAATGGTTCTCTTAAGGAGGGAGGTGAAAAAATGAAGTGGCAAAAGGCCAAAGGCACTGTATAAAACCTTACAATATTATCATTTATTGCCACTTAAGAAATAAAATAACGCAATGAAAAAAAAATTACTTGATATGATATCTGACTAAAAGTATGATGTACGCATGGATGAATTGGAATCAATTGACAGTATTTCTAAGAGATTTAAAATTTGGATGCAGTAGTATTCCGTGAAAGATCTGTGAAACAAATTGATTTGATGTGAAAGAAAAAATTGTTACTTTTATTTGGAATCGCTGACTGTTTTGTTCTTTCAGATTACCAGAGTGCTCCTCCACCATAGTTATAGAAAATGCGTACTCATTTTTCATGAATATGAGTATGAGAACTTTTTCCAGAACACTAAAATCAATGTCGGAGCCTGTAAAAAGTAAATAAAGACATAGTTAAAACTACCTTTGTAACAAATATGAAATTCTCTACTCAAAGAAGTGATATCCGGTTATATGTGATATGATTCATCTATGTTGTCTATTCTATTTTTTCTTCCTTTCCTAAAGATACATAGTGGATTAACAACTGAGCTTTTGAAGATAAATAGTTAAACAAAGGGGAAAACCCATTCAAGCAGAAGGGGCACGAAAAAAGGAAAATCAGATGGGATATGGTATAATCATAGATTCTACACCAATCATGTCATTACTCATGTTTGAAGAAGAGGGGTTTCTACAAGGGATGGAGACTGGGCAGTGTTGAGGAACTTCTTGAGAATAGTTCATTGACAGTACAGCTTGTAGGTATCATCCAGGGATTTAGAATAGGCTTCTTATCTTTCCATATAGGACCTATGATTGTGGAAGAATCAGGTGGTCATAATAGAGGCTACTATTTCTCAGTTTGGGGGCCAGTGGGAAATGATATGAAGGTTGAAGAACATAGGAAGCTACTAAAATAAGCAAGTCCCTTCCCATTTGGGATCTCTTCAGAACAATTAGAAGCAATCTCAGCCTATAGACTTTACTTGGTTATTAAAGAAATGAGAGCATGGGATCACATCTGTAAGATTTAAAAGTTCTTATGAAGAATCTCTAAATATATGTTAGATCCGATGTCAGATAATATACTAAGTTCATCCTAGAGTATCATTTCTGACACCCTATCATATCACCTAGAATTGGAGCTGTTAATGTTAACCAGGACCCATAAAAATTAAGAGTATGCAGAGAAGGCAAATTGTAGGAAAATCATTAGGGCTCTTTTCAACCTGTTATTTTGTTTGCTGCACATACCACTGCATAGATAATAAAAACAATGAAAGTAAAATTTAAACTCAGAAAGGAACTTATGTCTACTGATCCAAATTTTAATGGACAGAGATATTATCCATTAGATAAAGAACCATTTATTAGCAAATGAGTAGTTTACAACCATCAGCAAGCAAATATAGTACAAACACATGTTACTGATCACCCTGTACTTGAGTTAACAGCTGATTTAGTAAGCAAATAAGCAATGGAAAGTAATTTATGTTATTTATTATCTCCTAAAGATTACATTAAGGAAATAATTAAAGGATGATAATCCTAAAACATCTGGTTGCTATTTACATATCTTCATTTGGGAGGATGGAGAAAATTATCCTTTAGAACAGGATGATCTGGGTTATAGGACTTGGCAACTATGAAACAAGATTTTAAATCTTCTTTCTGAGGATTCCTTCCAGTGGACTGTGTTTAGTGCCATTTCCTTCCCTGGTGTTCTTTTTTTATGTCACTAACTTCTCTTCTTCTGGAATCTTCACTGGATTCCCTTTCTGTTTTTCTCTTCCTACCTCCTCCATGTCATCATCCTTGTGAGTTAACCTTCTCTGTATATGAAGCTTGGAAAACTTAAATATTCAAATGACTTTAGCTAATGTCTTCATTACCAGTACTTTCAGCTACATAAAATTTTCCAGTACTCATAGATGACTTCAATTCAAGTCGGCTCAGTTCAGCTTAACTTCAGTAAACATAGTTTTCATCCATGTTTGATACTGTGCTGGCTACTAGGATTTCAAGATGAATAAAACCTGGCACCCATTT
The DNA here is from genome assembly GCF_007474595.2 of Lynx canadensis. NCBI lineage: Eukaryota > Metazoa > Chordata > Mammalia > Carnivora > Felidae > Lynx > Lynx canadensis. The sequence goes on from NC_044311.2 coordinate 94,480,286, forward strand.
ACAAGAACTTAAGCATTAAAACCAGATACCTACACAAATAGCCACATTGCGATCAATATAAGTGGCAACATTTTTGGTCTACAGTGGTGAGAATTTATTTCATACAACTGGGCAAAGAGAGGCTTGGAAAAATGTGACCTTTAAGCCAGGTCTTGAATAATTAGTGCACATAAAGAGGTAAACAAGAGTAGAAGGAGAACTTTATAGTCTGGAAGAGAAGTATGATCAAACATGAGTACACTGAAGTGCCTAGTGCATTTGAAGGTCAGTGAAAAATCTGGTGTAGTCAGACCACAGTATTCTTGCTGGAACTTGGTAGCGAAGTAGCTCGAAGTCAGCCTGAAGAAACTTGTGTTAGGCTTAGGAGCTCTTCTACAGTATTTGAAAAAGTGATTGATTGACTGCAAAAAATGGTAGCCCTACAAAAAAATACTTCAGAGAAAAATTGGAATGAAGGTAGATTTTAAAAATGAGATCTGTTGCAATAATCTGAAAATAATAAGGATAGCAATTAGGCAAGTGAAGATACGGGGGCTGGAGGAAATAAGATAATTTTAAGAGCCTTTTCAATAGTAATCCACATGATTTTGAAAAGTAAGAAGTTTTAATGTTCAGGGACAAGTGGTGTTTGAGAAATGGAAGATATCAAGAATTACTTAAGTTTTTAGCTTGGGCACCATCGATAGTGATACCATTAACTGAGAAAGTGAGCCTGTGAAGGGATAGGATTGGATAGAAAGGTAGATTCTATTTTTTTGCATTGACTTCTGGTCATTCAGTAGAAGCACAATTAGCCTGTAGCTTAGGAGAAAGATGGGGATGGAAATAGACCTTTAGGAGTCATCAGCATAAATGTGGTAGAGAAGCCTTGAGAGTGAATAAGTTACTCAGAGAAACAGTAAATTCTTTATGAATGAGAGGCAAGCATGTAACCTGGTGAAAAAGATGAAATCATTACCTAAGGGGAAGGTAGAAAGGAAGATATAGTAGGTCATATTTCACATGAATATCTTTTTGGCTTTCAAAACTTCATTTGCTCAAAGCCATTAATTATTCCTAAAATAAGTTTTCCTTTTGCTCTTCTCTTTTTACTAACGGAATCAACATTGTTCCCATTACCCAACATATAAACCTTGGAGTTATGGTCTTAATAGTCCTTAATACCCAGTTTTACTTTAGATTCCTTCAATAACCACTCCTTCAGTTTCGCCTTCCACTCCCTGGCTCTCTCACCCATGACTATCAACATCTCATGCCTCTAGTTTTGCAGTGACCTACCTGGTCTTTTTCTTCCAGTGCTCCTGCCTTTCATCACATATGCATTGATCTTAAACATGTCTTTCATCATATCATGGACAAGGGCTTTCCATATCTTGACATTATTTACATAACTGAGTTTAAGTTACTTTGACATTCAAAGTCTTTCATAATTGGATTCCATCTTCTTTATGAAGCCTTGTACTGCTCCCCTACATGCATATTTTCTCCAAAATAATTATTCCATGTATTGTAATTCTGGCAGTAATTCTACTTCCTCTCCTTTTGGTCTTCTTTATTCCAAACTCTCCTCCATTATTTCATCATTCCTGTGTGTATTTCAAGCCCAAATACCTCTTATCCTATTCTGACTTTGAAAACTACTTATTTAGATCCTATCATAAACAGACAAGTATTGTTATTTGTTTACGTGTTCCTATCTTTAAAAGCAGTAACTGTCTTATTTTTTCCTATATTTGTTCATGATACTACATGCACAAGGACAAATTTTTACATGTGTGATTCTTGAGGGTATGTTGGGTAAATGAAATAATCATGAGATTATTACTTCTGAATTTGGGGAGAAAGGTTTCAAACCACCAGAGGATTTGAGGCAATAAGGAGATTTTGCAAGCAAAATGGTATTATGTTGCTCACCTCCTCCTGAAACAATCATCTTAGAGAAATGAACCTTCCTATGTTTCTAATCAAAATTACAACTTCTGTGAGATTTTTTGTTGGTTGCATACTTTTGTCCTATCAAGGTATTGGGAAAACATATAAATATGAAACTCAGTGGGCTACCACTCCTAGTTTCTCTGTGTTGACACAGCAGATCAACCCACCTGAATTATTGGGAAAGAATGCAACATTTTGGGGGGTGGGGTGGGGAATGTAACTTTAAATTACTATTTCAATCAAAATTGGCACTTGTGATGAGCATTGGGTGTTGTATGGAATTGTTGAATCCCTGTATCGTATACCTGAAATAATATAACACTGTTTGTTAAATAACTTGAGTTAAATACAAACAAAATTTTTTAAAAAAGAAAAAAGTTACTGTTTCTATCAAAATGAAAGAAATAGCTATCATCAGGAGTGCCTGGGTGGCTCAGCAGTTAAACATCTGACTCTTGGTTTCATGTTAGATCTCACTGTTCATGAGATCGAGTCCCACGTCAGGCTCTGTGCTGACAGTGTGGATCCTGCTTGGGATTCTCTCTCCCTCTCCCTCTGCCCCTCCCCTGCTCATGTGTGCTCTCTTTCTCTCTCAAAATGAGTAAATAAACATTCTTAAAGAAGAATAGCTATCATCAGATAATACATCTTTTTTTTTAATGAAATTTATTGTCAAATTGGTTTCCATAGAACACCCAGTGCTCATCCCACAGGTAGCCTCCTAATGCCCACCACCCACTTCCCCTCCCTCCGACCCCCATCAACTCTCAGTTTGTTCTCAGTTTTTAACAGTCTCTTATGGTTTGACTCCCTCCCTCTCTACTTTTTTTTTCCTTCCCCTCCCCATGGTCTTCTGTTAAGTTTTCTCAGGATCCACATATGAGTGAAAACATATGATATCTGTCTTTCTCTGCCTGACTTATTTCACTTAGCATAATACTCTCCAGTTCCATCCATTTTGCTACAAAAGGCCATATTTCATTCTTTCTCATTGCCAAGTAGTATTCCATTGTGTGTATAAACCAAATTTCTTTATCCATTCATCAGTTGATGGACATTTAGGCTCTTTGCATAATTTGGCCGTTGTGACAGTGCTGCTAAAAAACATTGGGCTACAAAGTGTCCCTATGCATCAGCACTCCTGTATCCCTTGGGTAAATTCCTAGCAGTGCTATTGCTGGGTCATAGGGTAGATCTATTCTTAATTTTTGACGAACCTCCACACTGTTTTCCAGAGTGGCTGCACCAGTTTGCCTTCCTACCAACAGTGCAAGAGAGTTCCTGTTTCTCCACATCCTCTCCAGCGTCTATAGTCTCCTGATTTGTTCATTTTAGCCATTCTGACTGGCATGAGGTGGTATATCAATGTGGTTTTGATTTGTATTTCCCTGATGAGGAGTGACATTGAGTGTCTTTTCAGTGCCTGTTGGCATCTGGAGTCTTCTTTAGAGAAGTGTCTATTCATGTCTTCTGCCTATTTCTTCAATGGATTATTTGTTTTTCGGGTGTGGAGTTTGGTGAGTTCTTTATACCACTTGGATTCTAGCCCTTTGTCTGATATGTCATTTGCAAATTCTCTTTCCCATTCCATTGGTTGCCTTTTAGTTTTGTTGATTGTTTCCTTTGAAGTGCAGAAGCTTTTTATCTTCATGAGGTCCCAATAGTTCATGTTTGCTTTTAATTCCCTTGCCTTTGGAGATGTGTCGAGCAAGAACTTGCTATAGGTGAGGTCAGAGAGTCTTTTCCTGCTTCTCCTCTAGGGTTTTTGATGGGTTCCTGTCTCACATTCGGGTTCTTCATCCATTTGAGTTCTATTTTTGTGAATGGTGTAAGAAAGTGGTCTAGTTTCATTCTTCTGCATGTTGCTGTCCAGTTCTCCCAGCACCATTTTGTTAAAGAGACTATCTTTTTTCCATTGGTTTCCATTCCCTGGCTTGTCAAAGATTAGTTGGCCATACTTTTGTGGGTCCAATTTTGGAGTCTCTATTCTATTCCATGGTCTATGTGTCGTTTTTGTGCCAATACCATGCTGTCTTGATGAACTACAGCTTTGTAGTAGAGGCTAAAGTCTGGGATTGTGATGCCTCCTGCTTTAGTCTTCTCTTCAATATTGCTTTGGCTATTGGGGTCTTTGTGGTTCCATGCAAATTTTAGGATTGCTGTTCAAGCTAGCGAGAGAATGCTGGTGCAAATTTGATTGGGATTGCATTGAAGGTGTCGGTAGCTTTGGGTAGATTGACATTTAACAATATTTATTCTTCCAATCCATGAGCACGGAATGTTTTTTCCATTTTCTTTGTATCTTCTTCAATTTCCTTCATAAGCTTCTATAGTTTACAGACATACAGATCTTTTATATCTTTGGTAGTTATTCCCTAGGTATTTTAGTGATTTTGGTGCAATTATTAATGGGATCAGTATCTTTATTTGTCTTCTGTTGCTTCATTGTAGTGTATAAGAATGCAATTGACTTCTGTACATTAATTTTGTATCCTGCAAACTTGCTACAATTCATGTATCAGTTCTAGCAGACTTTGGTGGAGTCTGTCAGGTTTTCCATGTATAATATCATGTCATCTGCAAAAAGTGAGAGCTTGAATTCATCTTTGCCAATTGTGATGCTTGATTCCTTTTGTTGTCTGATTGCTGATGCTACAACTTCCAGACACTATGTTAAACATAGCGGTGAGAGTGGACATCCCTGTCATGTTCCTGATTCAGGGGGGAAAAGCTCTCAGTTTTTCCCCATTGGGATGATATAGCTGTGGGCTATTTTCATAATGGCTTTTATTGATGTTTAAATATGTTCCTTCTATCCCTACTTTTCTTGAGGGTTTTATTAAGAAAGGATGCTGAATTTGTCAAATCCTTTCTCTGCATCGGTTGACAGGATCGTATGGTCTTATCTGTCTTTTATTATGCTGAGTATCACATGATTAATTTGCAAATATTGAACAGCTCTGCAGCCCAGGAATGAGTCCACTTGATCATGGTGAATAATTCTTTTTATATGCTGTTGAATTCAATTGCTAGTATCTGTGTGAAATTTTTGCATCCATATTCATCAGGGATATTGGCCTGTCTAGTTCTCTTTTTTGGCTAGGTCTCGTCTGGTTGGGAATCAAAGTAATGCCTGGTTTCATAAAATGAGTCTGGAAGTTTCCTTCCCTTTCTATTTTTGGAACAGCTTGAGAAGGATAGGTATTATCTCTGCTTAAATGTCTGGTAGAATTCCCCAGGGAAGCCATCTGGTCCTGGACTCTTATTTGTGGGATATTTTTGATAACTGTTTCAATTTCTTCACTGGTTAGGGTCTATTCAGTTTCTATTCCTGTTTGAGTTTGGAGTGTGTGGGTGTTCAGGAATTTGTCCATTGTTCCAGATTGTCCAGTTTTTGTTGGCATGTAATTTTTCATAGTATTCCCTGGATAATTGCTTGTATTTCTGAGGGATTGGTTATAATAATTCCATTTTAATTCATGTTTTATCTATTTGGGTCATCTCCCTTTTCTTTTTGAGAGCCTGGCTAGAGGTTTATCAATTTTGTTTATTTTTCAAAACCAACTCTTGGTTTCATTGATCTGCTCTACCGTTGTTTTAGATTCTATCTATATTGTTTATTTCTGCTCTGATCTTATTATTTCTATCTTCTGCTGGGTTTGGGGTGTCTTGCTGTTCTGCTTCTAGTTCCTTTAGGTGTGCTGTTAGATTTTGTATTTGGGATTTTTCTTGTTTCTTGAGATAGGCCTGGATTGCAGTGATTTTCCTCTCAGGACTGCCTTCTGCATCCAAAGTGTTTGGATTGTTGTATTTTCATTTCATTTGTTTCCATATATTTTAAATTTCTTCTCTAATTTACTGGTGATCCATTCATTCTTTAGTAGGGTGTTCTTTAACCTCCATGCTTTTGGAGGTTTTCCAGATGCTTTCCTGTTGTTGAGTTCAAATGTCATGACACTGTAGTCTAAAAGTGTGCACGGTATGATCTCAGTTCTTTATACTTATGAAGGGCTGTTTTGTGACCTAGTATGTGATCTAACTTGGAGAATGTTCCATGTGCACTCGAGAAGAATGTATATTCTGTTGCTTTGGGGTGCAGAGTTCTAAATATATCTGTCAAGTCCATCTGATCAATGTATCATTCAGGGCCCTTGTTACTTTATTGATCCTGTGTCTAGATGATCTATCCATTGTTATAAGTGGAGTATTAAATCCCCTGCAATTACCACATTCTTATCAATAAGGTGCTTATGTTTGTGATTAATTGTTTTATATATTTGGGGGCTCCTGCACTCGGCACATAGACATGTATAATTATTAGCTCTTCCTGATGGATAGATCCTGTAATTATTATATAATGCCCTTCTCCATCTTTTGTTACAGACTTTAATTTAAGTCTGTTTTTTCTGATGTAAGTATGGCTACTCCAGCTTTCTTTTGACTTCCAGTAGCATGATAGATAGTTCTCCATCCCCTCACTTTCAATCTGAAAGTGTCCTCAGGTCTAAAATGAGTCTCTTGTAGACAGCAAATAGATGGGTCTTGTTTTTTTATCCATTCTGATACCTATGTCTTTTGGTTGGAGCATTTATTCCATTTACATTCAGTGTATTATTGAAAGATATGGGTTTAGAGTCATTGTGATGTCCGTAGGTTTCATGCTTGTAGTGATGTCTCTGGTATTTTTGGTCCTTGCAACATTTCACTCATAGAATACCCCTTAGGATCTCTTTTAGGCTGGTTTAGTGGTGATGAATTCCTTCACTTTTTGTCTGTTTGGGAAACCTTATCTCTCCTTCTATTCTGAATGACAGACTTGCTGGGTAAAGGATTCTGGCTGCATATTTTTCTGTTCATCCACATTGAAGATTTCCTGCCACATCTTTTCTGGCCAAGTTTCAGTAGATAGGTCTGCTACTAAACTTATGTGTCTACCTTTATATGTTAAGGTCCGTTTGTCCCTAGCTGCTTTCAGAATTCTCTCTTTCATCCTTGTATTTTGCCAGTTTTCACTATGATATATTGTGCAGAAGATTGATTCAAATTATGTCCTTAAGGGAGTTCTCTGTACTTCTTTGATTTCAATGGCTGTTTCCTCCCGGATCAGGGAAGTTCTCAGCTATGATTTGTCAAGTACACCTTCAGCCCCTTTCTTCTCTCTTCTTCTTCTGGAATTCCTACTGATATGGATATTGTTCCATTTGATTGCATCACTTAGTTCTCTAATTCTCCTGGATTTTTTTTATCTCTCTTTTTCTCAGCTTCCTCTTTGTCCATAATTTTATCTTCTAATTCACCTATTCTCTCCTCTGCCTTTTCAATCTGTGCTATGACCCACCTCCATTATTTTGCACTCATTTATAGCATTTTTAGCTCCTCATGACTATTCTTAGTCCCTTGATCTCTGTAGCAATAGATTCTCTGCTGTCCTCTATGCTTTTTTCAAGCCCAGGCGATTATATTATGACTATTATTCTAAATTCTTGTTCTGTTCCATTGTTTAAATCATTTTTGATCAGTTTGTTAGCTGTCGCTACTACCTGGAGTTTCTTTTGAGGAGAATTCTTCGTCATTTTGGGCAGTCCCTGCTCCAAACTGCAGGGCACTTCCCCTGTGCTGTCTGGAGTAAGTTGTGTTGGTGGGCGGGGTCACAGTCAGACTCCATGTCTGCCCCAGCCCACTGCTGGGCCACAGTCAAATTGGTGTGTACCTTATCTCCCCCTGTCCCAGGGGCAGGAACTCACTGTGGAGTGGTGTGGCCCCTGTCTGGGCTACTTGCACACTGCCAGGCTTGTGGTGCTGCTTTGATGGGATCTGGCTAAGGGCATATTAGCCAGGTGGATCTGCAAGGTGCACAGGGGCAGGAGGCGCAGGCTTAGCTGGATTTTCTGTAGATGGTCCATTGAGGGAGGGACCCTACAGCACTGGTAGGGAGGCAGGCCCATCAGAGGGATGGATCCACAGAAGAACAGCATTGGGCGTTTGCGTGGTGCAAGCAAGTTGGTGACAGGAACTGGTGCCCTTTGGAATTTGGCTTGGGGATGGGAAAGGGAAATGGCACTTGCCAGTGCCTTTGTTCCCCTGCCTGCTGAGCTGAGCTCTGTCTTCCGGGGCTTAACAACTCTCCCTCCTGGTGTCCTCTTGCCCTCCCCACTCTCTGAGAGCAGAGCTGTTGACTGTTAACATTCCAGATGTTAAGTCCCGCTGGCTGTCAGAACTCACCGAGTCGGGCCCCTCCGCTTTTGCAAGCCAGACTTTGGGAGCTCTGCCTTGCTGGGCGGGCTGCCCCTCCCCTCCCTGGCTCCCTCCCGCCAGTGCAAGTAGCACACACTGCCTCTCCGCCCATCCTACCCTCTTCCATGGGCCTCTTGTCTTCGCTTGGCTCCAGAGAGTCCGTTCTGCTAGTCTTCTGGTGGTTTTCTGGGTTATAGGCAGATGTGGGTAGAATCTAAGCGATCAGCAGGACGAGGGTGAGCCCAGCATCCTCCTACACCACCATCTGAAAAATAATTTAGATAATACATCTTATACTAGAGCAGATCAACCTGAGGCTCACTGGGGTGACTAGTAGATCCTGGTGACCAGCAGGTCCTGAGTCATTTTCAGAGTGGAGTATCTGGTACATGTGTGAAATGTACTTCTTATAGAGAAACATCCTTTAGTACTGTTTGCTTTTATGATCACTCATCTTTCGCATTGCACACCTTACTCTCCTGTGTTCTTTCCTATATAGTCTGTCTCCTGGGAGGTGAGCACTGGGCTGAAGCTCGCCTCCTCTGCACAGCTTGTTAATTTCTGCTCTGCTTGTGCTCCACTGTGGTCAGGGAACATATTCTGTTACTCTTATACTTAACTACTGATTCCCTATTTAACATGCATGCAATTTTTCCTTTTCAAAAAAGTAGACTTGCCATGAATGTGTTGAAATTCATTGTGTTTCTTTGCCAATATCATTTTGAATTCTCATCTTAACCTGAATGTTGCTAAATATCTCTACCATCCTACAACATTTTTATCCCATTATGGAGGACACTGATGAACTTTTAAAAAAAATGGTCCCAGTATTCACCCTGACAGAGCACTGCTTGCTATGTCCCCCCTGGGTAACATTACTCTCTATGGAGGAAATTTATTCTGAATGACCCTCCAACTAGCAATTAGGCAGTCTGGGCCATAATTTCTCATTGAGTTGATTATGGTGTAATGAAGGAAAAAATGTAAAGCTTTGCTAAAGTCAAAGGGGGCTCTGTTGTCTCTCTTCCATCTACCTATCCTGTCATTTCTTCATAGAAGATTAATCTTTTAATTTCATAAAATGCTGACACAAGCTTATGGCTTCATCACCAAGTAGTTGATGTTCTCATTATGGCCTTCTTGTGGCTGAGATCATTCTTTTTGCAACATATTTGAATTCAGACAAAAGATGGAATTTCAAAGGGTTATAGGAGTATGCTTTCTTTCTTTGCAAATTGTTATTTCTTCATAACTGAGGAGAATGCCTAGTAAAGTTTCTGAACTCTTAAATTTGATAATTTTTCTACCTTGATAGAACAGAGCTCTGTTGCAGTCTGCAAGATTGCAGTATAGGCTCTGTTTCTGTTGTATAATGTCATTCTCAATATGCCAGAGGAGGAGATAGTAAAAATAGGGTTATTTTTTGAGTGCTCACTATATCATAGTAACTTTCTTCTAAGCATAACTTTATGTATCATGAACATGAGCCATTCAAAAGAGGAAAAGGGACCCTTTAGGATATTTGTATGATAAAAGATGGTTATGGTGTCAGAAAATAACAACTTTCTTCTAATGTTGATCTTATTATGCACTACCATACAGCCTGAGATAGTGAAACTCACTGAGTTTTAATTTGGCCTGGCATTGCAATGTATTGTTCATGAAACCCAGTCTCTAAAGTTTTTATTTCTCTGAACAGTCAGCCTAGATAAGACTATTGAAATGATCAGGGATTAGTGTGTGTGTCCATGCATACATCTCCAGAGCTATCCCAGGTTTAATTGTGCATTCATCGAGCTTTTACGATGCCCTTCAAAGCTGCTGCCTACAGTAGAGCTTCATAACACATACTGCAGAACTTTTGCCTCTGTGTGGGCTTCAGAAAGGAAAAATGCCATTTCTCCTTGGTGGGCATGGAATTTGAGTTGGATTTAGTTTGCGTGTTACTAAATCAATCAGGTCTTTTCATCTTTCTTATCATATCCTTATTTTTTAAAAAATTAGCTTTACTCATGCAACTCTCCAAATAGTCCCTATAATTAATTTGATTAGTGATATTTATCTCTTAACTTTATTTGCTTACTATTTCTGTTGTTTCTCTTTTTCTAATTCATTTGTTTCTGACTTCATTTTTCTTTCTTTTAGCTTTTCTATTGATAGATTGTGCTATTTTTCTTTATTTTTTTCCATATGGCTCCCTTGTATTTGATGCTTAACTTTTATTTTTCCTTAATTATTACTAAAGAAATTTAACATTGAAATTGCACAGTAGTTTTGGCCACATACCTTCTTTGTGAGAAGGCAGACTAAGCTGCTTTAACAGATCCCAGAATACAGTTGCTCAAACAAGATAGTAATGTATTTTCTCCAATATAATAGTCCAGATAAGTCCAAGCCATCAAGTCGCTCTGCTTTACAGTATCATTCAGAGACCTAGTTTGTTTTTTTGTTTTTGTTTGTTGTTTTGGTTTTTTCTTTGCATTTGCTTAGTCTGCCATTCCTGCAGTAGTATCGTCTTCATCTCTATGCATCATCCGAACTAAGACAACACGACTCCCAGATCTAGTCAATAGAATAGAGAAAGAGAAAAATTCCAGAGTAAGTGGCCTCACCTATAATTATGGTAATGGTGTGGAAGGTGCACCAGTTATTTCTCTGAATCCTACTGGCCAGACCAAAGTTACATGGCCAAACTGAGTTACAAAAGGCTGGGAAATGTGGTCTCTATCTTTGTAACTTTATGAATTGGCAGGAAGAAAAGCAAAATCAATGTAGAAGCATCACCCCATATTTTAATAAGCAATGCTGTCATTTTTACAATTTCCTAAATAGTTCATGATTTAATTTTCCTCTTTGATTCAATAGTAATTTGGGAGAATTTTTAAATTCCATTTGGGAGAATATTCTTAAAATATTCTTGTTAATTTATAACAGTTCTGTAGTGGCTAAAGGGCTAAATCATTTTACTTTTTTTTTTTTAATAAGAGGACTTGGGCTCCATCAATTATTTTTTTCTATTTTTTAAAAATTTTTAAATGTTTCATTTATTTTTGAGAGAGAGAGAGAGAAAGGCACGAGTGGGGGAGGGGCGGAGAGAGGGGGACACACAGAATATGAAGCAGGCTCCAGGCTCTGAGCTATCAGCACAGAGCCCAAAATGGGGCTCAAACCCATGTACCGTGAGATCATCACCTGAGCTGAAGTCGGACACTTAACTGACTGAGCCACCCAGGTGCCCTGAGCCTCCATCAATTATTATAATGTTCCATGGATAATTGAAAAGAAAGTTTAAAATTTGTTTGTAGGAATAAGAATTCAAATATAGCTCATAACAACTTTGTTGATTACATTTCACATGTCATCATATTTCAGTACTTAGTGTTCATTGATCTAACAAAAGATAGTGCATTAAAATTTCCCACAATAATTGTGTCTCTAACATTTTTGCTTTATGTATTTTGGTCTGTCATTAGAGATATAAATTCCATGACTCTTTTATTCTGAAGGTTATAAGTTTTATTAATACAAAATAACCTTGTTTGTCCTTTTAAATTTTTTATTTGAATTTAATATTCAATACTATTAAGGTTGAAAATTTTGTTTTGTTTTTATTTAGTGAGTTTAGTAAGGAGAAAGATTAATTCTTTTGGGGTGTTAGAAGGTACGTTTAGCATGAAGAGTTCTTATGGGTAGTGAGGTGGGTGGAGTGTGGAACATTTTGAATAATTGAGAAAAAAACCTAGGGACTTTCTGGTAAGGAAGAAATTGAGAAACCCTTTCTCTTTCCAAGATTTAAGTCATGAAATCTATCAATGTAGACAAAATTGACCTGTCCAAACTTCAGTTATTTTAGGTCGGTGTAATTTGGGAAGAGGCTATTAATACACAGCCTAACCTGGCAAAACTGACTAACACAGAAATCTGTATCTGAAAGTTTTGCCTCTCATGGCAATATGGGAGAAACAATGAATCTTTTGGACATGTTTAAGCAGTGGGAATATTTGTAAAAAAATAGTTCTTGTTTGTTTTGGATATATGGATGAGAGTTCTAGATTAAAAGAGTTGTTATTTTGAGAAACAGTTGTTATTGAATCTGCCAAGAAGAGCGTATCCATATTGTCTCTTTTAAACTACTCGTACAAAAAATGAAACTTAGCCTTGAAAACTCTTTTCCAGTTTGTATATGAACATACACAAAGGCTGAGAATACAATATAATGTATCTCCATATATATTTCACACAGCTTCATTAGTTAATCATATTCTACCAGTTTTGCTTTGGATGACTATCTGAACATTCTTGGCTTTATGACATTAAACTTTGTGTATATCATCTTCCACCCTCACTATTATAGCTCTTGTAGCATGTTATCATCTAACACATAAAAACTTCAGTACAAATTTTTAAATCACACATGAACTTAAAGAATCATAACTGTGATACCAATATCACAGTCACTAACTTTTTTAAATGACTTCTTATTATTATCCATTATTCAGTTACGTTAACTTTTCCCAGATTATCTCAAATACCTGTATAATTGATTTGTGTGAATTAGTATCTACACATGGTTCACATTTTACATTTGATTGACATATCTATTATATTTTTTAATCAATAATAGCTTGACCTCTTCACTTCATTCCATTTATGTTGTTTAAGAAACATTTGTAGAGAATTTCCTATATTTTGGATTTGGTTGATAGCTTCCTCAGTCTCCTATAACTTTGTATTCTGTTATCAGATTTCCTGTAAGCTTGTAGTTAGTTCTAGATGCTTGATAAGATTCAGGTTAATTTTTGTTGTTGTTATTTTTCCTTGCATTACATCAGGAGGCAGATAATATTTGATGGTTGTACTTTTAGTAATGATAAGATTGGTCAATTGGATCAAGTTTGTCAGTCTGTTCCCCCCATTAAATTCCACCAACAACATTTTAACTGATAGTTTAGTCCCCCAGTAGCATTTTAGCTGCTGGTTTAAGCAGCTGTTAATGATAAGAGTCTGAATCTATTATTTAATTAAGGCTTGCAAAATGGTGATTTCTTACTTTATTATTTTTTTCTGCATTAATTAGTTGAGATTCTTGTATGGCGATAACTTCACTCATCAACTTTTGTTGTATTGAAACTGGTATCAGAACAGAAAAGGCAGGATAGATGTGAATCTTTTCCTTTATTGCTTTTCTAAAACAAATACCTTCGTGGGACCAATAAAAAATGTTAATATAATTTGAACTCAGACTGATCTTATCTTTGCTTGTTGAGGACACTTTAAATTTGGCTCCTTTGTCTTTTTGACATGATCCTGGTAGTCTCTGATAATTTCTAATTTTCAGGCATAACATGTCACATCTTATCATTTATATTTTCCTGCCCCAAACATGATTTAGCTATATTTTCTAGAAATCCTAGATCCCTTAATTACTTGATAGGGTTTAGAGATCATAGTATGGGCACTGAGGGTACTAAGTTACTGCTGAGGTTGTCAATTACATTTAGTCCTTTCAGTAAGCAAAACTAGAAAATATATAATTTTTACAATGGAAATTAAATCAAGAATTCCTGTTCATCTTTCCAGTTGAAAGGAACGATATGGTGTTTTTCGTAATCCTTTTTAAATTAATGTAATATTATACTATCTTTTCTCTTATTCTGATTATGTTTTTCTTTTTTTTTTTAATTTAAATTCAAGTTAGTTAACATACAGTGTAGTCTTGGCTTCAGGAGTAGAACCCAGTGATTCATCCCTTACATATGAATCCAGTGCTCATCCCCCAAAGTGCCTTCCTTACTGTCCATCACCAATTTAACTCACCCCCCCAACCAACCTCCCTCTAGCAACCCTCAGTTTGTTCTTTGTATTTAAGAGCCTTTATGGTTGCCTCCCTCTGTGTTTCTGTCTTTTTCTTTTCCTTCTCCTATGTTCATCTTTTGTGTTCTCAAATTTCACACGAGTGAATCTTATGCTGTCTTACTCTGACTTATTTCATTATCATAATACCCTCTAGTTCTAACCACATTGTTGCAAATGTGGCAAGATTCCATTCTTTTTGATCACCAAATAGTATTCCAGTGTGTGTGTGTGTGTGTGTGTGTGTGTGTGGTGTGTGTGTGTGTACATACCATATCTTCTGTATCCATTCATCAGTCAATGGGAATTTGGGCTGTTAACAAAATTTGGCTATTGTTGCTACTGCTGCTATAAACAACGGGTGCATGTGCCCCTTCGAATCAGCATTTTTGTATCCTTTGGATAAATACCTAGTAGTGCAATTGCTGGTCATAGGGTACTTATATTTTATACTACCTAAAGCAATCTACACAATCAATACAATCCCTATCAAAATAACACCAGCATTCTTCACAGAGCTAGAAACAAACTATCCTAAGATATATGGAACCAGAAAAGACCCCAATAGCCAAAGTGTTGTTGAAGAAGAAAAGCAAAGCTGGAGGCATCACAATTCTGGATTTCAAGCTGTATTACAAAGCTGTAATCATCAAACAGTATGGTACTGGCACAAAAAGAGATACATAGATCAATGGAATAGAATAGAGAACCCAGAAATGGACCCACAAATATGGCCAACTAATCTTCAACAAAGCAGGAAAGAATATCCAATGGGGGGAAAAAGTCTCTTCCATAAATAGTGCTGGGAAAACTGGACAGTGGTATGCAGAAGACTAAAACTGGACCAGTTTATACCACACACAAAAAATAATTCAAAATGGATGAATAACCTATATGTAAGACAGGAAACCATCAGAATCCTACAGGAGAAACAGGGCAGCTATCTCTTTGACCTCAGCTACAGCAATTTCTTACTTGACAAGTCTCTGGAGTTAGAGAAATAAAAGCAAAAATGAACTATCGGGACTTCATCAAGATAAAAAGCTTCTGCACAATGAAGGAAAACCATAAACAAAACTAAACTAAAAAGCAACTGATGAATGCAAGAAGATATTTGTAAATGACATATCAGATAAAGGGTTAGTATCCAAAATCTATAAAAAAATATACCAAACTCAACACCCAAAAAACAAATGATCTAGTGAAGAAATAGGCAGAAGACATAAATAGGACACTTTTCCAAGAAGACATCCAAATGGCAGCACATGAAAAGATGCTCAACATCACTCATCATCAGAGAAATACAAATCAAAACTACACTGAGATACCACCTCACACCAGTCAGAGTGGATAAAATGAACAAATCAGGAGGCTATAGATGTTGGAGAGGATGTGGAGAAATGGGAATCCCATTGCACTGCTGGTGGGAATGCAACTGGTGCAGCCACTCTGGAAAACAGTATGGAAGTTCCTCAAAAAATTATTCTGATGATCTTTGATCTTCATGATATTAATAACATGTGCCTCACTCCTTACTCTGTCAATTATATATCTTCTTTCTTTCTTTCTTTCTTTCTTTCTTTCTTTCTTTCTGTGTGTATGTATCTGTCCAAAGACAGTATTTTCTTTCTCAGTCTATCTTGAATCAGTTTTCAGGCCTTATTAGAAGCTAGTTATTTTCCCTTCTTGAGCAGATTATTAAACCCACATACCAACCACTTCCCATATCAAGGCTCTCATGCTCTGAGGATACTATGCACCCACTCTAATCATCCTGGAGCCAGGTATCAGACAACTAGGGACATCTCCTATGCCAAGGAACCTAGGGAATTTTTCAAATTAGCCAATCCACAGGAAGCCTGTGAAACCTAGCTAACCCCACCCCACTTGCCATATATAAGCGTCCCCCTGCAGTTCCAGCTTGCTGTTATCTTTTCCCTCACTGTTATCAACCCCCTATGTGGCCTTTGTGTCAACCTTCTCTGTTCTAAGCTGTAAAAAAAATTTCTTCCTTTCATCTATTCAAGTGTCTTTGTTTTGTGTTCTGCCTGAAAAAGGATCTTGAAATTGTTATACAACATGCCTTCTCTCTCAGTTTTGAAACAACAAAAACAATATTAATATCAAGAATAAGAAAAATGAATGTAGTTTAGGTATCTTTGTGGTAATTTTATTTTTTAAAACAATTCCCACTAGGGAGGTACAGCCTAAATACTGTGATTTCAAAGTTACTTTCTTGAAATACTTCTCTTCACATGAAATGATTCTCTGAATGACTTTGTCAACAATTAGATATATAGTTAGGCTATTTGTTCCAGCTTGGTTTTGATGACAGTGATTTCTTTGCTTTTCAAAATTTTAATTTATTTTAAAGTTATGCAAAATATTTACACAGTTGCCAAAGCTAAATGTATAATAGAAATATATTTATAGAAGTCTTTCTTTGATAACTGCCCCCAAGTCATCTTTCATTCTGTCTTTTCTCTATAGGTTACCATTTTTGATAGTTCTTGGTTCTCATAACCACTGTTTCTTTAGGAAAATGTAGCTATGTACATACTTGTACACAAGCACATATACTTCTCTACTTCTCTTTTATCAAAGGTAGCATACTATGCACACTGTTCTGTGCCTTTGCTTCTTAATTAATATTTCCTGAAGATGACTCCCATATAATATATAGTCATTCTTCTTACCCTAATTTAAAATAAAACTCGATTTCTTAGAACAGTTTTTTATTACAGAAAAGTTGCAAAGGTAGTACCTTGCATTCACTTTCCTCTATTGTTAACATCTGGCCTTAATACAGTATATTTTGTCATTAATGAATCAATGTTGATGTATTATTTTAGTGAAAGTTCATACTTTCTCAGATTTTCTTAGTTTTTAACCTAATGTTCTTTTTCTGTTTGGGGATCCCATCCAGGACACTACATTACATTTAGTTGTCCTTTCTCTTTAGACAACTCTTGGCTGTGATGATTTTTTGTTTGTTTGTTCATTTGCTTTGTTTTCTTAGATTCCACATATAAGTGAAATCACATAGTATTTGTCTTTGTCTGATTTATTTCACTTAACATAATACCCTAAGATCCATCCATATTGTCACAAATGGCAAAATTTCCTTCTTTTTCATGGCTGAGTAGTATTCTATTGTATTTGCATGTGTGTGTATATACACACACATATACATACACATGTATATACACAGATATACATACACACATGTATACACACACGTATATATAGATATATATATAGATTTATATACCACATCTTTATCTATTCATCATTCAGGGGATACTTAGGTTGTTTCTGTATTTGGGCTATGGTAAGTAAAACTTCAATGAACATAGAGGTGTGTATGTTTTTTTGAATTAGTGTCTGTAGGTTCTTAAGATCAATATCCAGAAGTAAAATAGCTGGATCATAAAATAAATTGATTTTTAATATTTTGAGGAAACTGCATTCTACTTGCCATAGTGGCTGCACCAGTTTACATTACCATCAATAGTGTACAAGGATTCTCTTTTCTTCACAACTTCTCTAGCACTTATTTAGTGTCCTTTTGATCATAGCCATTCTGACAGGTATGGAATGATATCTCATTGTGGATTTGATTTGCATTTACCAGATGATTAGTGATACTGAATATTTTTTCATATGCCTGTTGCCATCTGTATGTCTTCTTTGGAGAAATGTCTATGCAGATCCTCTGCCTATTTTTTAATCAGATTGCTTTTGTTGTTAATTGAGTTGTATGAGTTCTTTATATATTTTGGACATTAGCCCTTATTGAGTATATATTTTCAGATATCTTCTCCCTTTAAAAAGGCTGTCTTTTGATTTTGGGGGTGATTTCTTTCACTGTAAAGAAAGTTTTCAGTTTAATGTAGTCCCCTTTGGTTTTTTTTGTGCTTTCATTGTCATTACCTTTAGAGTCAGATCCAAAAAAAAACATAATCAAGCATGATGTTAAGGAGCTTATTGCCTATGTTTTCTTCTAGGATTTTTTATGGTTTCTGGCCTTACATTCAAGTGTCTAATTAATTTTGAGCTAATTTTTATGTATTGTGTAATGTGGTTCAGTTTCATTACAATGCATGTGGCCATCCAGTTTTTACAATACCATTTATTAAAGAAATTTTCTCCATTGTATATCCTGCCTCCTTTATCACAGATTAGATGACCATATATACATGAGTTTATTTTGTGGCTATCTGTTCTGTTCTACTGATACATGTCTTTGTTTTTATGCCAATACCATACTGTTTTGATTACTGTAGCATTATAGTATAGTTTGAAATCAGCGAGAATGATACCACCAGCCTTATTCTGCTTTCTCCAGATTACTTGGCTATTTGGGATCTTTTGTGGTTCCATAAGAATTTAGAATTATTTGTTATACTTCTCTGAGAAATGCCATCAGAATTTTGATAGAGATTGCATTGAATTTGTTGATTGCTTTGGATAGTATGGACATTTCATATTAATTCTTCCTATCCATGAACACAGAATATCTTTCCATTTTTTGGTGTCTCCATCCCTTTCTTTCATTATTAATGTTTTAATTTACTGCACAGGTCTTCACATGTATTCCTAGGTGTTTTATTGTTATTTTTTTGGTGCCATTTTAATGTGATTGTTTTCTTAATTTCTCTGTCTGCTAGTTTGTTATTAGCGTAATAGAAATGCCAACAATTTCGGTATACTAATTTTGTATCCTGCAACTTTACTGAGTTCATTTATTCGCCCTAGGAGTTTTTTTGATGCAGTCTTTTGGGTTTTCTATATATGGAATCATGTCATCAGCAAATAGTGGCAGTTTTCCTTTTTTTTTTCCTGTATTTGGATGCCTTTTTTTCCTGCCAGATTTCCATGACTAGAACTTCCAATACTATATAGAATACAAGTGGTTAGATTGGGCATATTGCCATGTATCCAAAAGGAAAAGCTCTTAGCTTTTCACCATTAGATATGGTGTTTGCTGTGGATTTGTCATGTATGGCCTTTATTTTGTTGAGATACATTTCCTTTATACTCATTTTGCTGAGAGTTTTTATTTTAAATGAATGTTGAATTTTATCAGATGTTTTTTCTGCATCTGTTGAGATAATTATATGATTTTTATCCTTTGTTAGTATGGTGTATCATGTTGATTAATTTGTAAATGTTGAACCATTTATACATATCTGGAGTAAGACCCACTTGATTATGGTGTATGATCTTTTCAGTGTATTGTTGGATTTGGTTTGCTACTATTTTTTTTTTTTGAGGATTTTTGCGTCTATGTTTACCAGGAATATTGGCCTGTAATTTTCTTTTTTTCTAGTGTCCTTATCTGCTTTTGATATAAGCATAACACTGTTCTTATAAAATAGATTTGGAAGTGTTTCTGCCTCTTCTTTTTTTTGGGAAAAATTTGAGAATGATAGGTATTAAATCTTCTTTGTATGTTTGTTAGAATTCAAGTAAAGCACCCTAGTCCTGGACTTTTGTTTGCTGAGATGTTTTTGATTGCTGTTTCAGTCTCCTTATAAGCAATTATTCTATTCATATTTTCTGTTTCTTCATGAGTTAGCCTTGGAAGATTGTATGTTTCTAGGAATTTATCCATTTCTTACATGTTGTCCAGTTAATTTGCCTATAATTGTGCATAGTCATTTCTTGTGATCTTTTTGATTTATCAATCATAACTTCTCTCATTTTTTATTTTATTTACTTGAGCCTTTTCTCTTATTTTTATTGGTGAGTCTAGCTAAAGGCTTGTCAATTTGTATATTCTTTCAAAGAATTAGCTTTTAGTTTCATTAATATTTCGGGGGGGTTCTATTTCTTTTCTTTTCATACTGATCTTAATATTTCCTTTCTTCTACTAACATTAGGCTTCTTTTGTTTTTCTTTTTCTAGCTCCTTCAGGTGTAAAGTTAAATTATTTATTTGACATTTTTCATGTTCTTGAGATAGGCCTGTGTTGTTATAACCTCTCTCTTAGAAATGCGTTTGCTGAATCACATAGATTTGGGTCATTGTGTTTCCACTTTCATTTATCTCAATGTACTTTTTGATTGTAACTTTGATTTCTTTGTTGACTTATTGGTAGTTAAATAACATGTTGTTTAATCTCCACATGTTTAAAATTTTTCCAGTTTCTTCTTGTAATTGATTTCTAGTTTCATACTACTGTGGTTGGAAAGATGGTTGATTTGAGTTCAGTCTTAAATCTGTTGAGACTTGTGTCCTAACATATGACCTATTTTGGAGAATATTTCTTGTGTACTTGAGAAGAATGTGTATTCTGCTGATTTTGATTGGAATGTTCTGTATATATCTTTTAAGGTCATCTGGCCTAATGTGTTGTTTAAGGCTGATGTTTGCTTATTGATTTTCTATCGGGATGATCTGTTCATTAATGTAAATGTAAATGATGTAAGGTCTGCTACTATTATTGTATTGCTATTTCTTCCTTTAGGTCTGTTAATATTTGCTTCATATACTTAAGTACTTCTATATTGGGTGCATAAATATTTTCAAATGTTCTATACACTTGTTGGAGTTATCACTTTATAATGCCCTTCTTTGCATTTTCTTACAGTCTTTGTTTTGAAGTCTATCTTGTCTCATATAAATATAGCATCTCCAGCTTGCTTTTCATTTCCATTTGCAAGGAAAATCTTTTTCTACTCTTCACTTTCAGTCTGTGTGAGTCCTTAGATCAGAACTGGGTGTCCTGTGGGCAACATATAGATGAGTTTTAGGGGTTTTTTTTAATTGTTTTTTGTTTGTTTTTGATCTATTCAGCCACTCTATAGCTTTTGATTGGAGAAAGATATTTTCATATAAAGTAATTATCGATAGGTATGTACTTATTTTGTTTATTGTTTTCTGGCTGTTTTTGTAGTTTCTCTCTGTTTCCTTCTTCTCCTGCTCTCTTTCCTTGTGGTTTGATGAATTTCTTTTGTGTTATGTTCAGATTTCCATCTCACTATCTTTTGTGTATCAGCTGTAGGTTTTCACTTTGTGGTTACCCTTTGATTTGCATATAACGATCTATATATACATTAAATTTGAATTCATTGTACAAACTCTACATTTTACTACCCTTCCCCATATTTTGTTTTTGATGTCATATTTTACATCTTTTTCTTTTGTGTATCCCTTAACTAATTATTGTAGTTATAGTCAATTTTACTACTTTTGTCTTTTAGCCCTCATACTATCTTTATAATTGGTTAATCCACTACTCTTACTATCTATTCACCTTTACCAGGAAGATTTTTACTTCTGTATGTTTTTTGTTATTAATTAGTGCCTTTTCTTTTCAGCATAATGAAGACCCTTTAACATTTCTTGTAAGGCAGGTTTAGTGGTCATGAACCCCCATAGCTTTTGCTTGTCTGGAAAACTTTTCATTTCTCCTTCAATTCTGAGAGTTTTGCTAGTTAGAGTATTGAGTATTCTTGTTTGGTAGTTTTTTCCTTTTAGCACTTTGAGTATATCATACCACTCCTTTCTGGCCTGAAGAATTTCTACTGAAAAATCAGCTGATAGTCTTATGCAGGTTCCTTTTTATGTAACAAGTTGTTCATCTCCTCTTGCTTTTAAGATTCTCTCGTTATCTTTGACATTTTAATTAAAATATGTCTTGGTGCAAATCTCTTTGGATACATCTGATTAAAAGGCTTTGTTTTCTGGAGCTGGATGTCTGTTTTGTTCCACACGTTAGGGAGTTTTCAGCCATTATTTCTTCAAATAATCTTTCTGTTCCTTTCTCTCTCTCTCTTCTCCTTCTGGAACCCCTATAATGAGAATGTTATTCCACTGATGTTGTCCCATCCCTCTCCTAAGCTATCTTCACTTTTTAATTTTTTTTTCTTTTTTGGTGCTCTGTTTGTGTGAATTCCCCTATCTCCATGTCACTGATTTATTCTACTGCTTGTCTGTTATCGAACCCCTCTAGTATATTTTTCACTTCAGTTATTGTATTCTTTGGTTCTGTGATTTCTGTTTGGTACTTCCTTATATTTTCTTTCTCTTTGTTAAGTTCCCACTGTATCCATCTATTCCTCCTCTGACTTCAGTGAGCATTTTTATGACCATGACTTTGAACTCCTTATCAGGTAGATTTCTTACCTCTTTTTCATTAAGGTCTTTTTTCTGAGGTTTTGTCTTGTTCTTACATTTGGCACATATTCTGTTTCCTCATTTGGTTTGACTGTGTGTGTGTGTGTGTGTGTGTGTGTGTGTGTGTGTGTGCCTGTCTTATGTATTCAGTTTAAGACTGAAACAGATACCTCTCCCAGTCTTAAAGAAGTGTCCCTGTACAGGAGGTGAAACTTATCATTCAACCTCGACCTAGCTCTTGGTTTTCTCCTGAACTTTTCTGACTAAGTAGCCTTATTTATTCTTGATAGGTCCCAGGTGTTGAGGGTGTGCCAGGACTGAGTGATCTTAGTCAGCACCTAAGTTCAGGCTGATTGGAAGCCAG
Organism: Lynx canadensis; assembly: GCF_007474595.2. Lineage (NCBI taxonomy): Eukaryota > Metazoa > Chordata > Mammalia > Carnivora > Felidae > Lynx > Lynx canadensis. Next base: position 94,502,796 of record NC_044311.2, read on the forward strand.
ATTTTCAGGCAGCAGCTTTTAAAATTTGCAAATATATACAGTCATGTGGGACCACAATCATAGATTCTGCTGACTTCCAGACCAGATTTGGAGATGCCCCATGGGTGACAGTTTTAAGAATCTGGGCTTCAGATCAGTGTATAAGCTCCTTCTGAAAGGTTCTAGCAAGCTGTGGCAAGGCCAAGGGAGGGTGCACAGATGGTGCTTCCCTTCTTATGTTCTCAAAGAATGCTCTGTAGCCATGAGATGTGTAGCAAATCTGAAGCCTGTCCCTCAGGTTGGAGCTCCAGGATAATTAAATGGGCTTTTTTCATGTGCAGACTGGGGGAGGGGGGCTATTTTGGCTATCTGTGTAGTGTCTGGATATGGCATCCTGCCCAGAACTATCTTTCTGATTGTTATAATCCTGTGGGGCCCAGGAGCACAAGGCCCTCTGGCCACCACAGCCAGGTAGTCAAGAGGCATTCCTTTTGTGGACTGTGCTTGCCTACTGATGATAGCAAGGGCATAGAAGAGCTCTGGGTTGGGCCATGCCCTTGGCTTTAGTGAGATTGTGTGAATGTGCAGCCCCCTGCACTAGCAAGGTAGCAAGAGAATGCAAAGAAATGGTACTCTCCAGCACCTCTGTCCCCAAGGAAAATCCCAACTAATCCCTGCTTCTCTGACAGATGTTTCAAGATTAGCAACTGAATCACCTTTCCATATCATCTAGTCACCTCTCAAACTTCTGCCTTTGTGCTCATTTAAAGAGTGAGTACATGCACAAGCTCCTCAAAAGGAGTATCTCAGATTCCCACAGCTCCCCTGGGTCCCCTGGAATGTTTCTAGGGCCTTGTTTCTCAGTGTGGGTCCCAAAGGTTGGAATGCCCTATGTGGAGCACAAATCCCTCTCTTCTCAGGATGAGGCTCTAGCCAAGAGGTAATTCCCTATTGTGTATCAGAACACAACGGGGGGGAGGGGGGCAGAGGGGGGCATGGTTGGGGGGGGTTTGATGAGATCTTGTCTCTGCCTCTCCTACCTCTCTGGATGTGATCCCTTTATCCCTTGTTGTGGAGGAAGCTATTCAGCTAGTGTTGTTATTTTTTCAGTGGGAATTATCATACATGTACAGTGGGAATTATTCCATATGTACAATGAGAATTATTGCATATGTACAGTGGGAATTATTGAATATGTAGTTGCAGATTTGGTGTGTCCATGGTGAGTTCAGGGTCTTCCTAAGCCACCATCTTGGTTCCCCTCCCCTCAATAATTTTTTAGTATCTCGCAATGAGGCACTTCTACAAGATTTTTAGAATTAGGTACTATGAAATATTAACCCCTAACCATTACCCTATGTTAATTTAAACTCCTTCTTGTTTCTTCTAATTTTGTTTTGTGCTGCTCCTCTACTTCTCGATCAGGAGCATGCATTTTTACACAATGAGCATAATTATTTTCTTCTTGTGCCTGTTTCACTCAACTACATTGTACTGTGTGTCATTATAAGATCTTCAGCAAAATTTTTTAAAGATCATCACTGCTTATTGCTAGAAAATGCTTTAGTGTTGGAGAGTTTTTCAAAGTAATAAAATAGCTGGCTTAAAAATTTTATTTTGCTTTCAGGTAATTTGTACAGAACTGTACAATGATTTAGTCCTATTACAAAGTCATAATTCTTATAATTACAAAAATTATTTTCTTCAAAAAACCGTGTTACCCAGCATGCCATTTGCTTCCATAAATTTTCAGCTTTCCTTCTGTGTTAACAAAAAACCTTATTAATCCAATATTGGTTTATTTAGGATAGCAAGAAGACTGCTAGTCCCCAGATATCTAGAATCTCTGTTACTTTAATAAAAAAAAATTTAGATAATCTCAAGCAAGTTAATTGCAATTCTGTATTTTTTTTTCTTTCTCTCGTCCCCTGTGTTAAGAATTAATAAGATTTTTACTGCATTATGTTAGCATTTTCCTGATACTAAAATTAAGCTTATAGAACTGTAGTTTCTAGGGTAATGGGTAATTCTTTTTTACATTTTAAAAGGATGGTAGTTGTCTCATTTTTATCAAATATTCTACTTGTTTTCCATGATGCTTCAAATTATTACCAATATCTATGTATACAATTTTATGGGTTTATAACTGTCTTTGTTTAATTAAATCTGTTTTTACAGTTTCACCAAGAAGATAAATTAGGAGGTACTTTATAAAGTATTTTCTTTCAAAAGTATTATTCTCATTATGGAAACAGTCACTATAGATTTCCTTTAAGTAGCACACTTATTTCTTGCCGCAGTGCTGGAATAAGGGTTATCTGTGCATGTTTGTATCCTGAAAGGGCAGAGGCTATAGAGAAGAATAGAGGGTAAATTATAAGTGAAGGAACTGGTAACTGTGAAGGGAAGGAATGCCATAAAAGCCCAGCAAAGAGAGTCTTATTTAGCAATTAGGAGGTGTATTTCTTCCATAGCTACCTTTATGCTTTAGATAATTAAAGGTCAGCAAGGCAGGACTGGCACTAAGGGGATTTTTTTTCACCAGCTTTATGGATAAGATTCTGAAAAACCCACTGGTACCCTTTATGCCACCTTACCTGTGATCACTATGAACATTTAAAGTAGTATAGAAACATACCTGGGCTTAGGAAACAGGAAAGAGTGTCAATGTTGTGGTAGGCCTGAGCTTGTATTCCCCAAAGCTCACTAAGTGCTAAGGAAAATTAATGAAAAGAGAGCACTTCACACGTACACATTTCTGAATGTCAAGGATTTTAAAAATAGGGGAAGCATTCAGGCCATAAATAGACAAGCTAACAAACAAAAACACTTTACCTACAGCTTACAAAAATCAATTTGATCTCAAACTTCTTTCAAACATTAACCCCTCAAAATAAAATCTCTGTAGGTTTGTCTGGCTAACTTGTTCTCAAGGACACAGAGAGAATTGTTCAGATAAGAAAGTATGCAGATAGCAGAAAATCATATGCTTTATTGAAAATTTTCTTGAGACATTTCAGTGTATATAACTAAAACCCTGAGGAATATAAAACTGTGAATCATCATTGACATTAGTTAAATATGTAATTCATGGTACTTCCAATTAATTTATTTCTATTAACTTGTTACATGCATATTATGGAGACATCAATTAATGCAAGAACATTCATGACAGCAAGCAGCAGTCTCCTGCTCCATTCTGTCAGTCTCGTTGGCCCTTTCCCAGAGGCAGTCCCTTTTAATTCTCGAAGCTGTTTCTTTTGGCGTTTTAATACACATTTCTATATAACACACTTATAATTATGTTTCTTAAACTATAAAATTGAGACATTGTTTATTAGCTTTCTTTTATTAGGCTGGGAAATCAATTCTCTTTTTTTTCTTCCCATCTTTCTACTATAGTCATACCATATTTTATTGTTAAAATACAAAATCTGTTCTTTATTTGGGGGAAATAAAGAATATATACAAAGAAAAATCCATCTAGGAACATAATAGTAAACTTTTGAAAAATTATGACAAAATCAACCTTTAACAACTTGATTAAAATAAGAAACATTCCCTTCAAAGGAAAAGCAACCAAATGGGTAATTGACATCTAAACATATAGGATGGAAGCCAAAAGACAGCCTCAAAATTCTAAAATTAAATAGATGCCAACTTAGGGTTTTATAGCTAAATTATCCTACAAGTCTTTTTTAAAAAAAATTTTTTTTTTAAATTTTTTTTTCAACATTTTTATTTTTATTTTTGGGACAGAGAGAGACAGAGCATGAACGGGGGAGGGGCAGAGAGAGAGGGAGACACAGAATCGCAAACAGGCTCCAGGCTCCGAGCCATCCGCCCAGAGCCTGACGCGGGGCTCGAACTCACGGACCGCGAGATCGTGACCTGGCTGAAGTCGGACGCTTAACCAACTGCGCCACCCAGGCGCCCCTAAAAAAATTTTTTTAACATTTATTCGGTTTTTTTTTTTTGTTGTTTTGTTTTTTGAGAGACAAAGACAGCATGAGTAGGGCAGGGGCAGAGAGAGAGAGAGGGAAACACAGAATATGAAGCAGGCTCCAGGCTCTGAGCTGTCAGCACAGAGCCCAACTCAGGGCTCAAACCCAGGAACAGTGAGATCATGACCTAAGCTGAAGTTCGAAGCTTAACCGCTTAACCCACTGAGCCAGCCAGGTGCCCCTAGTATCCTAGGACCTTTTTATACGAAATTATCCTTCAACATAGGAGGCAAAAGAGAAGCATTTGCAAGGAAGACGGCGAAATACCTGAAAGAATTTTCCACTCACCTCACCATAGTAAAAATAAATACAAAAGAAAACATAAAAATTTGTGAGATGCAGCTAAAACTGTACTTAGAGGAAGGTTAGAGCCTTAAATGTTATATTAAAAAACAAAGCCCTGAAAAATCAATAAACTAAATATATATTTTAATTAGATAGAAAAGAACTATAAAATAACTAAAAAATATAGAAGGAAGAAAATAATAAATGTAAGTATTAAGTGATTTTATGATATATATAAAATACAGAATTCAAAGTAAAAATATTTTTTTAGAAAGAATAGTAAAATTGGTAAACTCTAGTAAGAGAAGTAAAATTAAAAGTGATGATACAAATGAACAGCTTATGAAATGAAGTGAAGTTATGAAAATTAAAATGAAATGAAAACATCACTGTAGATGTTATAAAGACTTTTAAAATGTATACAGTAAGAACTACTTTAGCTAACACAGTTGCCAAATATTTAGAAAAACAAAGATTAGCAAAATTGATACAAGAAGAAATTAAAAGCACTAAAGGTGTCCTGCATAAAACCTTTTTAAAGACTGGAATGGAAGAAATATACATAGAAATTTCAAAAGAATCAGGCACCTGGGTCGCTCAGTCAGTTAAGCCTCTGACTTCGGCTCAGGTCTTCATCTCCAAGTTAGTGAGTTTGAGCCCCACATCAGGCTTTGTGCTGACAGCTCAGAGCCTGGGGCCTGCTTCAGATTCTGTGTCTCCCTCTCTCTCTGTTCCTCCCCTGCTCGCACTCTGTTTCTCCCTCTCTCAAAAATAAATAAAGATTAAAAAAAATTAAAAAAGAAAAGAAATTCCAAAAGAATCTAAAAGACTCTATAGACCATTAGATTTAATCAGCAAATGCACCGTATCAGTGTTTATACAATCAAGATAGAGAACAATTTTATTTCTATAAATAAGCAACAAAAATTATTAAAAATTACCCTTGATAATAGTTTTTAAAAACAAAGTATATAGAAATATATCTAATGAAATGTGCATAGATTTCTACAGAGGAATTTACAAAACATTGTGAGAAATGGATGGTGTCCTATAAAAAAAAAAAAAGTGAATGTACTACATTCAAGAATGAGAAGGTTCAGGGGTTCCTGGATGGCTCAGTCAGTTAAGTGTCTGACTTTGACTCAGGTCATGATCTCACAGTTCGTGAGTTTGAGCCCCACGTCAGGCTGTATGCAGACAGCTCAGAGCCTGGAGCCTGCTTCAGATTCTGTGTCTCCCTCTCTCTCTGCCTCTCCCCTACTCATGCTCTGTCTCTCTCTGTCTCAAAAATAAATAAGCATTAAAAAAAATTAAAGAATTAGAAGATTCAATCAATTCTTCCCGAATTCTTTGTAGATTCAATGTAATCCTAATAACAAATCCAAGAAGATTTTTGGTGAGAATTAGCAACCTAATTCTAAAATTTACATGGTATTGCAGGTTGGAGTCCTTGACAAGCAGATTCCAATATACAAATTAGCATGATAAATCTTCTCTATGGAAGAGAAGGGAAGGAAGTAGGATGGGATACATGGAAAATTTAGATTATAATGTAGTCTTGATAGAGGGTTCAACCAACCTTACAGGCATTTCTAAGGCTGAGATTATTCATCAGATTTATTCTGAGAGGGTAGTACATTTATTGGGGACTCTCCTACTTGTCTCCTGAACCCTTAGCATGAGAAACATAGTCTAAAAGGTAGCTGTAGCATAGTTCAAAGGACTCTTGCTATTTCTCCCTTGTGGAAGTATTATTCCTTTGGGAACCAGGGCCTCTAAATCTTCAGTGCCAACAGTTGTGGAAATGGTAAAACTTTCTCATGTAGGTACCTGGAAGTAAAGAAAAGCAAAATCACTCTAGCATCATCCATTGGTTTCAAGTCCAGTGTATTTTACCTGTTGAAGAGATAGCCACATTTATTTATAGGTCATTAATTTAAAGTGACACTGCATCCTGTAGTATGGCTCCTCATCCCCACAAAGCATTGCCTTGCAGCTGATGCTTCAGTGATGTGGTCAGTATTGCTCCATTGTTCTATGAATCTCATGGTATATGAAACAATCACAGACTCCCATGATCATGTGTTCATTTCAGCACTTTTTTGCTATGAAGTGGCTCTCCTGGTTGCCATGATATTAAGTGGGATACAATGGCAGCCGTTTGAGTGAGGTGCTGATTGGGGCCCAACTATTAGGAAAAACATACCAGAATATGTGCTTATTTTTTTTTTTAAATTTTTTTTTTCAACGTTTATTTATTTTTGGGACAGAGAGAGACAGAGCATAAACGGGGGAGGGGCAGAGAGAGAGGGAAACACAGAATCGGAAACAGGCTCCAGGCTCTGAGCCATCAGCCCAGAGCCCGACGTGGGGCTCGAACTCACGGACCGCGAGATCGTGACCTGGCTGAAGTCGGACGCTTAACCGACTGCGCCACCCAGGCGCCCCTGTGCTTATTTTTATAAAATAGAATCATTTCCCCCTTCAAGATTAAAGGAGCTCTATGAAGTCAACTTGCCAGTAGCTGGTTGTTTTCCCCATAAGGAATGGTCATATTGTTGACTCAGCATTGGTCTCTGATGCTGGCAGTTGAACATTGAGCAGTAGGTGTAGCTATATTAACCTTAATACATGGGAATCCGGAAGTTTATGGTCTCCATCTGTAAGTCACATAGCTATGATATTTATGTGTCCGTTGCACCAGATTCATTTTAGCCTATGACAGAAGCTGGCTGAGATCCACTTGTAGTATCATTTTGTCTACCTGTTTATTTAGTTCCTTTTCTATGTAGAATACTTTGTTGAGGATTAATACGCTAATTTTATATACAAATGTATATGAAAATATACTTTGTGCTTATGCTCATATGTCCACATACCAATGAACATGAATCCATTTATATTCTTATCACACAAATTTTATGAAGAGGTGTATTATCCAAAATTCTGCCTATTGGGAAGCTTTCTCCTTACCTATATCTTCCAAAGCTACCCCTAATTAGGACTAGTGCATCTGATAGCCATTGTTGGCTTGCACAGTTATACCAAACCACCTCATCCATATGTGACATAAGTATGAACTGAGGGAGAGTGCTAATCGAATAGTGGAGGATGACATGAAGATCTAGGCAGCCGACTCATGCACCTTGCTGTGTCTCCCAAACCTGTTCATACTCACAGTCATAAATTTCTCTTTTACAGTGGACCCATCCAACTTAAGATTTAGTGGGTCTCACAGAACCTGGTTTATGATAAGCAAGTCTGCTGCCCCATGGTCATGTGTTTCAACTCTACCATAGCCCAGTAGCACACCATGAGCTATCTTTTCAAATGTGTATATTTCTCCACTTCGAATGGCACAAGCTTGTTTCATAACACTAAAAGGTACACATTATGGTTTTCCCATTGAGGTTGCCACATATTTCACAAGGCATCTTTTTGTTCTAAGAGTTCTAAGATGGCCCTCAAGAATACTAATGGTGAGTGTGTTAGTTTTCTGTTGCTCTGCAAGACATTACACAAACTTAGCAGGTAATTTACTATCTCCTGGTTCCTGTAGGTCAGAAGTTTTGGCTCAAGATAGTGGAGTTATCTGTTCAGAGTCTCACAAGGTTGAGATTAAAGTGTAGGCCAGGGCTGTGGTCTCATCTGGAACTCAGGATTCTCTTCCATGATTATTCAGGTTATTGGCAGAACTAAGTTTTTACAGTAATAGACTGAGATACATAATCAGCATAACCAAGAAGCTGCTGGTGTGCTGGTTCTTGTGATCCAAGAGTCAGACCTGCACACATTGTAGGCTGAACCTGCTACAGAAACCCCCCCCCTCTTTTTTTTCCACTCTAGGCCTCACTGAAACTGACAGATTTTCATGTCACTCTCATGTAATAGATTGATGCAGTCATCCCAGGTATGAAATATGCTCCCTCGAGAACCCAAAAAGTTATATAGGAGTTGCGTTCCTTTCTTTGTAGTACGATATACAGGATACAATAATTTGTTGTCCAGTTTGAAGTAAATGGCCCAGCATGCCCTATACCACTGGACACCAAAAGCATTTACTGATGTTGTAGGTTCCTGATTCATTCTTGGGTTATCGCTTATGCTTTGGCATTCATGAGTTTTATTGTGTCTCCATTGCACCAGCAATTTCTTGGTTCTCCTCTCTAATTAGATGCCACAATCTAATATGATGTCATCAATATTATAAACTAGTATGGCATTCTGAATGATGTCTAGCCAGTCCAGAGTTCTTTAGAATGTCTTATGACATGTATCTTCTTGTCTATTCCAAGTGAATTCAAACTGTTTCTGATCCTTATTTTTAAAAATAGAAATATAAAATAATGCATTCACCAGGTCAGTGATTATCCATCATGCACCTGAAGCCATGTTAATCACCAGTAACAAAGATTCCACAGTGGGCACAGCAGGTGCACATTGAGCTACTTAGTGGAGTTTGTGGTAATGCATTATCATTTTCCCTAATCCATCTAGATTTTTCATCAATTAAATCGATAAATTAAATACAGATACTAGAGAAATGCAACCTCTTCATTCTAGGTTTTAAATTTAAACATTAATTTCTGTCATTCCCCTTTCACTTCAAGGGTTTTGATATTTTTACCTAAGTAAATGGCCATAAGTACCTTTGGGGGAAAGACTGGGGGAATAACTACCATATATTTTTCCAAAGGAAGAAAACTATATATTCTTCTTCCTTGGTGTCTGGCTTTTCCTGGTCAGTGGATCCTGGGTCTGAAAACTGGCTTACAGGCAAAAATTGGACAAGGAATCAAAAAATGTATTTAGGTGACTACTCTAAGCCTTCTTTTACTTCTTCGATTATATAGGATGAATAGTTTCCTTGTTGACTGCCTGTCTATTTTGCTCCTAGGAATGCTATATTCTATTTTAAATTTCCATAATTCTCTGTGGTTCAGGCCTCTTGGCTGTCCCTCCAACCTCATGAAAAATATATACACCTGGCTTCTGATGATTAAGCCTACCACGTGGCCTCTGTTGTTTTGGGGTCCTGTAATCACTCTTGACATCAGTAATCTCATATCTGTAATTGCACCTCCAGTCATCATTTAGGGTCTACAGAGAGCCAAAACTGAATATGTTAGTGATGTTGGTGTTTTCTTTACCAGTACAATTTGTGTTGCTTAGGTAAATGGTAGACCTAGTTAGGATGATAATTCAACCCTTGGGCTCTGCTACTCTTATGATTAAATTCTGGATATGTCCTCATCTCTTTCTCAGCCATCCTGTTGTTTTTGTTGCTGTTTTTTTGTTGTTGTTTTTTACTACCAAAGAGGTTCTTAAAAAATTCTATTGATGTTTATGTATTTATTTTGAGAGATAGAGAGACAGAGAGAGCAAGGGAGGGTCAGAGAGAGAAGAGAGAGAGAATTCCAAGCAGGCTCCATACTGTCAGTGTAGAACCCTATGTGGGGCTCGAACTCATGAACCATGAGATCATGACCTGAGCTGAAATCAAGAGTCTGCTGAGCCACCCAGGAGCCATACTACCAAGGAAGCACTTCATCTCATTTAGTTTTTAGTTCTGATTAATCACTGTAGCTTTTCGTTGTCTTCAGTTGAACTTAGTTATAGTCGCTCAGTTACACTGTTTTTATAGTTACTACATTCCACATATTTCTTAAGTACCTGACACATTACACCATTAGTGAATTCACTGCCACCAGTATACCATTCAAGTTCACTATAGGTAAGTGTTTGAACAGTTGCTGTGCTACCTTGTAATGGGGCTATCAGTATTCCACCTCCAGAAGTTAATGGTTTCTTGTTACCAGCAGGGTGATGGGAAGGCAATACAGCTCCAAAAGCCCATTCCGGAATTTATATTCTTGGACCACTCCTGGCAGCAATTGTCAGATTGGGTTTTTAAGGAGGCACATTCTGAGATGGAGATTGGTATGCAAAAAGTTTCTTAGGAATGTTTTAGGGGGTAGCACCTGAGGAATAGAAGGGCTGGGCAGAATTAGACAAAAGGAGACACTGAACTAAAATGTAATCTCAACAGAGAAATCAAGTAGTACTATGACGATCTTTGAAACTGAGATGACTCTTAAGATTGTCCTCAGTTTGGGCCAAAGAGTCAGACATGTATACCCTCACAATGGTCAGTTGTTATACGTGGGCTATACTTAGGAAAGGGGCATGGCATTGGGTGAGATGTGTCTCTCCAGTTAAGGCAATCCCCAAAGGGGCATGAACAGTAAAGACTTTCTCCAGGAAAGACTTTCCCTCCACCGAAAGGGGATCCAACCAGAACCTTATATGTTCACCACATATAGAAATTGAAAAGGGCAAGAATACTCAAAACAACCATGAAAAATAAAACTGAAATGACAGATGTGCACAGGCAGATGCCAAAACCTATTTTACAGTATAGTAATTAAATTATTGTAGTACCGATGTAAGAATAGATGAACAGACCACTAAAACAGAATAAAGCGTCTAGAAATCAACCCACACCTATATGAGCACTTGACTTAGGATGGCATTATAATGAGTTTGTGAAAGTACATCTTTCAAAAAATGATGTTGAATCAGTTAGATATCCATATGGAAAAATGAATCTTGACATCCTTATTCACACAGAACATTCAATTCCAGGTGGAATATGAAAGAACTAAATATAGAAGCTAAAAATTAAAGTGCTTAGAAAAAAACAACAACAGGTGAATATCTTCATCAATTGAGGGAGGCAAAAATCACTAATCATAAAAAAATTAACTTGATTAATTGGACTATTAAAATTAAGAAAAATACATCAAAACCCACCAAAACACCTTAAGAAATTGTAAAGCAAGCTACATAATGGAAGGTATTCACTATTCACTATAAATATATGATTAAACAATTCACATCCCAAAAAGAACCTAGGCAAACCTATAAGAAAAAATTTAAAGTGGATCACAAGGTGGACAAACATCTTAAATAGGCACTTTTTATTTTTATTTTATTTTTATTTTTTTCAATATATGAAATTTATTGTCAAATTGGTTTCCATACAACACCCAGTGTTCATCCCAAAAGGTGCCCTCCTCAATACCCACCCCCCACCCTCCCCTCCCACCCCCCATCAACCCTCAGTTTGTTCTCAGTTTTAAGAGTCTCTTATGCTTTGGCTCTCTCCCACTCTAACCTCTTTTTTTTTTTCTTCTTCCTTCCCCTCCCCCATGGGTTTCTATTAAGTTTCTCAGGATTCACATAAGAGTGAAACCATATGGTATCTGTCTTTCTCTGTATGGTTTATTTCACTTAGCATCACACTCTCCAGTTCCATCCACGTTGCTACAAAGGGCCATATTTCGTTCTTTCTCATTGCCATGTAGTACTCCATTGTGTATATAAACCACAATTTCTTTATCCATTCATCAGTTGATGGACATTTAGGCTCTTTCCATAATTTGGCTATTGTTGAGAGTGCTGCTATAAACATTGGGGTGCAAGTGGCCCTATGCATCAGCACTCCTGTATCCCTTGGGTAAATTCCTAGCAGTGCTACTGCTGGGTCATAGGGTAGGTCTATTTTTAATTTTTTGAGGAACCTCCACACTGTTTTCCAGAGTGGCTGCACCAATTTACATTCCCACCAACAGTGCAAGAGGGTTCCCGTTTCTCCACATCCTCTCCAGCATCTATAGTCTCCTGATTTGTTCATTTTGGCCACTCTGACTGGCGTGAGGTGATATCTGAGTGTGGTTTTGATTTGTATTTCCCTGATGAGGAGCGACATTGAGCATCTTTTCATGTGCCTGTTGGCCATCTGGATGTCTTCTTTAGAGAAGTGTCTATTCATCTTTTCTGCCCATTTCTTCACTGGGTTATTTGTTTTTCGGGTGTGGAGTTTGGTGAGCTCTTTATAGATTTTGGATCCTAGTCCTTGGTCCGATATGTCATTTGCAAATATCTTTTCCCATTCTGTTGGTTGCCTTTTAGTTTTGTTGGTTGTTTCCTTTGCTGTGCAGAAGCTTTTTATCTTCATAAGGTCCCAGTAGTTCATTTTTGCTTTTAATTCCCTTGCCTTTGGGGATGTGTTGAGTAAGAGATTGCTACGGCTGAGGTCAGAGAGGTCTTTTCCTGCTTTCTCCTCTAGGGTTTTTATGGTTTCCTGTCTCACATTCAGGTCCTTTATCCATTTTGAGTTTATTTTTATGAATGGTGTGAGAAAGTGGTCTAGTTTCATTCTTCTGCATGTTGCTGTCCAGTTCTCCCAGCACCATTTGTTAAAGAGACTGTCTTTTTTCCACTGGATGTTCTTTCCTGATTTGTCAAAGATTAGTTGGCCATACGTTTGTGGGTCTAGTTCTGGGGTTTCTATTCTATTCCATTGGTCTATGTGTCTGTTTTTGTGCCAATACCATGCTGTCTTGATGATTACAGCTTTGTAGTAGAGACTAAAGTCTGGGATTATGATGCCTCCTGCTTTGGTCTTCTTCTTCAAAATTCCTTTGGCTATTCGGGGCCTTTTGTGGTTCCATATGAATTTTAGAATTGCTTATTCTAGTTTCGAGAAGAATGCTGGTGCAATTTTGATCGGGATTGCATTGAATGTGTAGGTAGCTTTGGGTAGTATTGACATTTTGACAATATTTATTCTTCCAATCCATGAGCAGGGAATGTCTTTCCATTTCTTTATATCTTCTTCAATTTCCTTCATAAGCTTTCTATAGTTTTCAGCATACAGATCTTTTACATCTTTGGTTAGATTTATTCCTAGGTATTTTATGCTTCTTGGTGCAATTGTGAATGGGATCAGTTTCTTTATTTGTCTTTCTGTTGCTTTATTATTAGTGTATAAGAATGCAACTGATTTCTGTACATTGATTTTGTATCCTGCAACTTTGCTGAATTCATGTATCAGTTCTAGCAGACTTTTGGTGAAGTCTATCGGGTTTTCCATGTATAATATCATGTCATCTGCAAAAAGCGAAAGCTTGACTTCATCTTTGCCAATTTTGATGCCTTTGATTTCCTTTTGTTGTCTGATTGCTGATGCTAGAACTTCCAACACTATGTTAAACAACAGCGGTGAGAGTGGGCATCCCTGTCATGTTCCTGATCTCAGGGGAAAAGCTCTCAGTTTTTCCCCATTGAGGATGATATTAGCTGTGGGCTTTTCATAAATGGCTTTTATGATCTTTAAGTATGTTCCTTCTATCCCGACTTTCTCAAGGGTTTTTATTAAGAAAGGGTGCTGGATTTTGTCAAAGGCCTTTTCTGCATCGATTGACAGGATCATATGGTTCTTATCTTTTCTTTTATTAATGTGATGTATCATGTTGATTGATTTGCGAGTGTTGAACCAGCCCTGCATCCCAGGAATGAATCCCACTTGATCATGGTGAATAATTCTTTTTATGTGCTGTTGAATTAGATTTGCTAGTATCTTATTGAGAATTTTTGCATCCATATTCATCAGAGATATTGGCCTGTAGTTCTCTTTTTTTACTGGGTCTCTGTCTGGTTTAGGAATCAAAGTGATACTGGCTTCATAAAATGAGTCTGGAAGTTTTCCTTCCCTTTCTATTTCTTGGAATAGCTTGAGAAGGATAGGTATTATCTCTGCTTTAAACGTCTGGTAGAACTCCCCTGGGAAGCCATCTGGTCCTGGACTCTTATTTGTTGGGAGATTTTTGATAACCGATTCAATTTCTTCGCTGGTATGGGTCTGTTCAAGCTTTCTATTTCCTCCTGATTGAGTTTTGGAAGAGTGTGGGTGTTTAGGAATTTGTCCATTTCTTCCAGGTTGTCCAATTTGTTGGCATATAATTTTTCGTAGTATTCCCTGATAATTGTTTGTATCTCTGAGGGATTGGTTGTAATAATTCCATTTTCATTCATGATTTTATCTATTTGGGTCATCTCCCTTTTCTTTTTGAGAAGCCTGGCTAGAGGTTTATCAATTTTGTTTATTTTTTCAAAAAACCAACTCTTGGTTTCGTTGATCTGCTCTACAGTTTTTTTTAGATTCTATATTCTTTATTTCTGCTCTGATCTTTATTATTTCTCTTCTTCTGCTGGGTTTAGGCTGTCTTTGCTTCTGCTTCTAGTTCCTTTAGGTGTGCTGTTAGATTTTGTATTTGGGATTTTTCTTGTTTCTTGAGATAGGCCTGGATTGCAATGTATTTTCCTCTCAGGACTGCCTTCGCTGCGTCCCAAAGCGTTTGGATTGTTGTATTTTCATTTTCGTTTGTTTCCATATATTTTTTAATTTCTTCTCTAATTGCCCGATTGACCCACTCATTCTTTAGTAGGGTGTTCTTTCACCTCCATGCTTTTGGAGGTTTTCCAGACTTTTTCCTGTGGTTGATTTCAAGCTTCATAGCATTGTGGTCTGAAAGTATGCATGGTATAATTTCAATTCTTGTATACTTATGAAGAGCTGTTTTGTGACCCAGTATATGATCTATCTTGGAGAATGTTCCATGTGCACTCGAGAAGAAAGTATATTCTGTTGCTTTGGGATGCAGAGTTCTAAATATATCTGTCAAGTCCATCTGATCCAATGTCTCATTCAGGGCCCTTGTTTCTTTATTGACCGTGTGTCTAGATGATCTATCCATTTCTGTAAGTGGGGTGTTAAAGTCCCCTGCCATTACCACATTCTTATCAATAAGGTTGCTTATGTTTATGAGTAATTGTTTTATATATTTGGGGGCTTCGGTATTCGGCGCATAGACATTTATAATTGTTTGCTCTTCCTGATGGATAGACCCTGTAATTATTATATAATGCCCTTCTTCATCTCTTGTTACAGCCTTTAATTTAAAGTCTAGTTTGTCTGATATAAGTATGGCTACTCCAGCTTTCTTTTGGCTTCCAGTAGCGTGATAAATAGTTCTCCATCCCCTCACTCTCAATCTAAAGATGTCCTCAGATCTAAAATGAGTCTGTTGTAGACAGCAAATAGATGGGTCTTGTTTTTTTTATCCATTCTGATACCCTATGTCTTTTGGTTGGCGCATTTAATCCATTTACATTCAGTGTTATTATAGAAAGATACGGGTTTAGAGTCATTGTGATGTCTGTATGTTTTATGCTTGTAGTGATGTCTCTGGTACTTTGTCTCACAGGATCCCCCTTAGGATCTCTTGTAGGGCTGGTTTAGTGGTGACAAATTCCTTCAGTTTTTGTTTGTTTGGGAAGACCTTTATCTCTCCTTCTATTCTAAATGACAGACTTGCTGGATAAAGGATTCTCGGCTGCATATTTTTTCTGTTCAGCACATTGTAGATCTCGTGCCAATCCTTTCTGGCCTGCCAAGTTTCAAAAGAGAGATCAGTCACGAGTCTTATAGGTCTCCCTTTATATGCTAGGGCACGTTTATCCCTTGCTGCTTTCAGAATTTTCTCTTTATCCTTGTATTTTGCCAGTTTCACTATGATATGTCGTGCAGAAGATCGATTCAAGTTACGTCTGAAGGGAGTTCTCTGTGCCTCTTGGATTTCAATGCCTTTTTCCTTCCCCAGTTCAGGGAAGTTCTCAGCTATGATTTCTTCAAGTACCCCTTCAGCACCTTTCCCTCTCTCTTCCTCCTCTGGGATACCAATTATGCATATATTATTTCTTTTTAGTGTATCACTTAGTTCTCTAATTTTCCCCTCATACTCCTGGATTTTTTTATCTCTCTTTTTCTCAGCTTCCTCTTTTTCCATAACTTTATCTTCTAGTTCACCTATTCTTGCCTCTGCCTCTTCAATCCGAGCCGTCGTCGTTTCGATTTTATTTTGCATTTCGTTTAAAGCGTTTTTCAGCTCCTCCTGGCTGTTCCTAAGTCCCTTGATCTCTGTAGCAAGAGATTCTCTGCTGTCCTCTATCCTGTTTTCAAGCCCAGTGATTAATTTTATGACTATTATTCTAAATTCACTTTCTGTTATATTATTTAAATCCTTTTTGATGAGTTCATTAGCTGTTGTTATTTCCTGGAGATTCTTCTGAGGGGAATTCTTCCGTTTGGTCATTTTGGATAGTCCCTGGAGTGGTGCGGACCTGCAGGGCACTTCCCCTGTGCTGTGGAGTATACCTGGAGTTGGTGGGCGGGGCCTCAGTCAGACCTGATGTCTGCCCCCAGCCCACCGCTGGGGCCACAGTCAGACTGGCGTGTGCCTTCTCTTCCCCTCTCCTCGGGGTGGGATTCACTGCGGGGTGGCGTGGCCCGTCTGGGCTACTTGCACACTGCCAGGCTTGTGGTGCTTGGGATCTGGTGTATTAGCTGGGGTGGGTAGGCAAGTTGCATGGGGGCAGGAGAAGCAGGCTTAGTTCGCTTCTCCTTAGGTGATCCACTTCAGGAGGGGCCCTGTGGCAGCAGGAGGGAGTCAGACCTGCTGCCCGGAGGGTTGGCTCCACAGAAGCACAGCATTGGGTGTTTGGGCGGAGCAAGCAAGATCCCTGGCAGGAACTGGTTCCCTTTGGGATTTTGGCTGGGGGATGGGTGAGGGAGATGGCACTGGTGAGCGCCTTTGTTCCCCAACAAACTGAGCTCTGTCTTCCTGGGGCTCAGCAACTCTCCCTCCCTTTGTCCTCCAACCTTCCTGCTTTCGGAGCAGAGCTGTTAACTTATGACCTCCCAGATGTCAAGTCCCGCTTGCTGTCGGAACACACTCCCGACCGTCCCCTCTGCTTTTGCAAGCCAGACTGGGGGGGAGGGGGCTCTGCTTGGCCGGCAGGCTGTCCCTCCACCCCAGCTCCCTCCTGCCAGTCCGTGCAGCGCGCACTGCCTCTCCGCCCTTCCTACCCTCTTTCGTGGGCCTCTCGTCTGCGCTTGGCTCCGCGGAGACTGCATTCTGCTAGTCTTCTGGTGGTTTTCTGGGTTAGTTAGGCAGGTGTAGGTGGAATCTAAGTGATCAGCAGGATGCGCGGTGAGCCCAGCATCCTCCTACGCCGCCATCTTCCCTTGGTCTCTCAATAGGCACTTTTTAAAAGGTGATTTCCAAATGGTGAATTAATATGAAAAGATGTTCAACCTCACCTCTCAATTGGGTATTACAAATTAAAATTTACAATGATGTACTTCAACACACTTACCTGAATGACTAAATTAAAAAGAAAATTAACAAATTAAAACAAGTGAAGGTAAGAATGTGGGATAGCTGGTACACTCATATTCCTTGTGAGTGTTAACTGATACAACTACTTTGGAAAACTGGTAGCATCTCCTAAAGCTGAACATGTGTATATCCCATGACACAGTAATTGAATTCCTAGATATTCGAAACAGAAATGTGTATGTTCACCAAAAAATTTGTACAAGAACTTCAAGGCAATTTTGGTAATAAACCTAAGTTGGAAACAATTTTAATGGCCATAAAAGGAATAGATTCAATAAATAAGCAGGGGTATTCTCATATAATGGATAATTATTCTGATAATCAAAAAACTATTATTGTAAATCTATAAATATATATAAACTCACATAGCATATAGGGATAAACAAGACACAAAAGAAAACATATTGTGGGGGAAAGTGTGCATCTATTTAAAAAGCAGAAAACTTAGGAAGGAAGGTATTATATATCACAATATTTGTTTTGTGTGACAGTATAGTAATTCTATGGGTAAAAGTCAAAGATGCTTCTAGTAGAGGTTGGAAATATTACTTATCTTGTTGTGGTACCAATTACATAGATGTGAAATTTCATTGAGCTATATACATATGATTTTATATACTGTGTTTTATGCCTGTTATACTTCAATTAGTGTAATGTATAAACAAATTAGGAAGGACAATCCCTTAACATGAAATAACTACCATTACATCAAAATGGTATTGTGCTAGTTGTAGTCTCAGTAATGTCAAGAATCAAAGAAAAAAAAAGTACCCTCCCCAACTACTAGTATTTAGTATTTTACTGGAAGTTCTATATGATGCATTAGGTTACAAAAAATAAATTAGGCATATAATTATTATGAAGTAGTGTCAAAATTATCATTATATTGAAGTGACATATTCAATCATCTGAGAAAATAAGAGAATTCACTATAAATGATTGTGTTTAATATAGAGATGGAAAGTTTGACTTGTTTAAAAAATATATATGTACATAGATAGCATTGCTATTTAGTTGCATTAACCTATCAGAAAATAAAATTTAAAAAATCATAATAATAATAGCTATGAGATCCTGTTTATCTATGCTTGCTATTATTTTTTTTTTAATTTTTTTTTTCAACGTTTATTTATTTTTGGGACAGAGAGAGACAGAGCATGAACGGGGGAGGGGCAGAGAGAGAGGGAGACACAGAATCGGAAACAGGCTCCAGGCTCCGAGCCATCAGCCCAGAGCCTGACGCGGGGCTCGAACTCACGGACCGCGAGATCGTGACCTGGCTGAAGTCGGACGCTTAACCGACTGCGCCACCCAGGCGCCCCTATGCTTGCTATTATTAATAGTCTTCCCTTTCACTATTAAAGTCTACTGGTTTGAATAACAAATTATATGGTCATCTAATAAGCAATAGTACATATAAAATATGTACAAATAATCCTAATAATAAATGTAAGAAAAGTGCAAAAAAATCCTACTAAATATAATGAAATATATGAAACAAATATATATGTTTGAATAAGCTAACATATATATTCATATATGAATATATGAAACAAATACCAAGACTTAGTTAATATTAAAAATATTAATTATCCATATAGCACAATTTATAATATGATATAATTCCAGTCAAATTATCAATGAATGTTTTTGAAAAGTTTTAAAGATGTTTCTAAAGGTCATCTTGAAAAATTAATGATTCGAACATCCCACAAATTCTGAAAATAAAAGAATAATGAGAAGTGGTTTGTACTGGTTAATAATGAAATGGTATTAGAATGCCAAAGTCATTAAAATAGTTTGGTATGGAGTAAGAACTGACTGATTAATTGTACTAAGTAGCAAGCATAAGGGTAGATCCAACCACATTTACATACAGAATATGACACAGTTTACATGAAGCCAATACAGAAAGTAAGATGTGTTTGAGGGAATGATACATTCTAGATAATTAAATAGTTAAAACATAAAAGGGGGCCAACCATAAAATGCCTAGAAGAAAAGGAAGGCTTGATGTTCAGGGAAGGTATTCTATGCATAAAAGACAGACAACAAGTCCTAGAGCCAGACTGATATTTTCCATATATAACAGTGAAAATATAAAGTTATTATCAATATTAAAATGAAAAATGTAAGTGATCAAATCCATGTAATGACTAATAACATTACTATGTGAAATACTTTAATAATTAGTAACAAAATGGACGAACACACTAATAAAAATGGCCAAAGTATATTGCTATGGACTGAAAGTTTGTGTCCTCACAAAATTCATATGTTTGAAACCCTAATCTCCAATGTAATGATATTTGGAGATGGAGTCTTGGGAGGTAACTAGGTCATGACAGTGGCATTAGTGGCTTATAAGAAGAGACACAAAAGACCTTGCTTCCTCTCTGTGCTCTCTGCCATAAGAATAAAATGAAGAGACAGTCATGTGCAAATCAGGAAGAAGGCCTTCACCCAGAACTCCACTATGCTGGGACTCTGATCTCAGATTTCCTAGCCTCTAGAACTGTGAGACACAAATTTCTGTTTTTTAGGGTGCTCATTCTTATTGTATTCGTTATAGCAGCCTGAACTGACTAAGACATATATGAACAGATGATTAATGACAAAAACACTTAGCTAAATAGTTCCTCACAAAAATCAAAGAGATATCCATTAAGAAAATGAGATTCTCTAGTTAATTCATCCTCTTTAATTTAACCCTTAATGGCTTAGTCCATGAATTTATGCAGTTGCTTTAAGACATTTTGGGTTTCTGGAATGGATTAAAAAAAATGTTTTTAGCAGGGGCACCTAGGTGGCTCAGTTGGTTAAGCATCTGACTCTTGATTTCAGGTTAGGTCACGATCTCACAGTTTGTGAGTTTGAACTCCACATCAGTCTCCACAGTATTAGCTCAGAGCCTGCTTGGGATTCTCCCTCTCAGCCTTTCTCTCGGCCTCTCTCCTGTGCTCTCTCTCAAAATAAATAAATAAACTTTAAAGAGTTTTTTTAGCATATCAATAAATTGCTGCACTTGCTTGCTACCATTTTATGTAATTACCACCAGGGGATGGATTTTGTGTTTTTGAGAACTAAAGAGGACTAACAAATTCAGAACAATGATATATAGTAATTGTATTTTTTATTTTTTATAAAAAGAGTTTAATAACTATAATTTAATTTTATTCTTATGTGAATTTTATTGTAAAATTATTTAGATTCATACTTCCTTTTGTACCATGCAATAAAACTAATCTAAAGTAGAATATTATGGCCAACTCTTAATTCTTAAATTTCAGTTTAGTTGTAAAATACTATATTTAACAATATACATAAATATATTAACAGTAATGTAGGCAAAAGTAATTATGCTTAATGGCAAATGAAATGTCTCAGAATATATAACAATATCGAACTTCAAACCTTTAACAATATAGACTTGAAATATATGAAGCAAAAAAGCAAAGAATTTCAAAGAGAGATTGACAAATTTTTAATCATAGTGTAAACTTTTAATAAATGTATCTCAGAATCTGCTGAGTCATGCAAGAAGAAACTTAGTGAAGATACAGAAAAATTGACCACAATAAGTAAGCTTAATTGAATTTATTTTTATAAAAAACTCGTATCAAAAATAGAGAATAAGGATTATTTTTAAGCACTGACCACATATAAACTGACCACATATTAAACCCTAAAAGAACTTTTAATAAATGCAAAATAAACAATATCATGCAGTAAAAATTCATTAGAAGGATGCATTATTATTAGAAATAGGAATCTAATTTGGTCAATAAGATCTGATAAATTTGGAATCTAAAGTCATACATTTAAATAGTTTGTGAATCAAATAGGAAATCCTAATGAAAATCACAAACTATTTAGAAGTGATAAATAGCTGGGATGCCTGGGCGGCTCAAATCAGTTAAGCATCCAACTCTTTGTTTTGGCTCAGATCATGATCTCACAGTTTGTGAGTTCAAGCCCCGCATTGGGCTCCATACTGACAATGTGGAGCCTGCTTGAGATTCTCTCTCTCCCTCTCTCTCTGCCTCTGTCCGCCCCTCTCTCTCTCAAAATAAAGAATACTCTCTCTCTCTCTTTCTCTCTCCCTCTCTCTCTCTCTCTCTTTCTCTCACACACACACACACACACACACATACACACACACACACTTCTAGGTAGAGAGAACATTATGAACAGGTTATGGCGGGGGTGTAGGGGTGTGTGTGTGTGTGTGTGTGTGTGTGTGTGTGAAGTGATCATCAGACTTGCATGGTGAAGCTTCAGTTTAGAAGACACGTATAGCCTGAAATCCATTTGTTAGAAAATAATTATAAAAATAATAATGAAGTGTAAGATTTCTCCTTCAGGTCAGGAAAACTGAAACTGGATCTAATCTCTTACCTTAAACAATTAGAAAACTGAACAATACGTATGAAACAGTGATTTTCAAAAATTGGACAGCAGTCAACACAAAATAGTAAGATCTGAGAAAAGAGGATTAAATAAGGTAAGCTGTGTGATTACCTCCAATTTCACAATGAAGATAGTTTCCAGGATGAAGCACAGGGAGAGGATCTAGTGATTAACAAGACAGAATTCAGATGTCAGAGGCCAAAGTGCTAAAATTCATAATGAAGAACACCAGAGAAAAGACCATTGCATACGCAAAGAGAGCTCCAGAGATTTGCAAAGGATTCTTCCAGAGACTTCAACTAAATACCAATTGGTGGTATTAAAATAAATGAAAAAAAAATCAATATCCAAACTATAAACTTAACAAAGTCTGACATTGAATCAAAAGTGACCAGGCATGAAAGATGCAGAAAAATAAAAACAATAATGAGGATAAAAAGTAATCAATAGAAACACAACCAGAAATAACAAATATGGGAGAATTAGCAGATAACATTGAATATGTGCTATAAATATTTACCATATGCTCAATGTGAGGAAGAAAACCTGAGGTTGTTCAAGAGAGATATGGAAGATACAAAAATGGTCCAAATCCAGCTTTTAGAGATAAAATTTAGTCTTGTATAAGATGAAAAATACATAAGATGTGTTTAATGGCAGAATAGACATAGTGGAAGAAAAAAAAAAAAACAATAATCTTGAAGACATGGCAATAGAAACTATCCAGAATGAAATTCAGAGAGAAAAAGGAATTTTTTTTTTAAAAAAAGGAGCAATGTGGCAGTGAGAAAACACCAAGCATTCTAACATGTGTAATTGGAGTCCCAGAAAGATTGGAGAGAAAGGGTAGGGAAGTTGAAGATATTTAAAGAAATACTGGCCAGTATTTTCCGATTCAGATAAAAGTCTAAAGCTATAGATCCAAGAAACCCAGTAAACCTCTGTCAGAAGAAATCTATACCAAGACATATCATGACACAGTTGCATTAAACCAGTGATTACAGAGAAAATCTTCAAAACCAGAGGTAGGAAAAAGTCCCATTTCACACAAAAGAAAAAAAATAACGACGGCACATTTCTCCTCAGAAAATATAAATCAGAGAAGAGCACAACATTATCTTTATAATAGAGAAAAAATTACCAACTTGGAATTATCTACCAAGTAAAAATATATTTTGTAAGCAAAGGTGAAATAATTTTAAGATATAGAAAAGCTTAGAGTATAATCACCAGTAGACTACCACTATACTAGTCATCATTGTGACTATAAGAAATGTTAAAGAGAATCCCTTAGTGAGAAGAAAAAAATGCCCAACACAAATTAGATAAAATTACATAAAAGAATGAAAAGCATGAGAAATGGAAAATATGTGGTAAATGCAATATATTTTTTGTATTTTGTAAATTCCTTTAAAATATTAACTTTTTAAGGAAATAATAAAAATGTGTTGTGGGTTTTTAAGATAAGTAAAAGGAAAATGTATGACAATAGTACAAAGTTCAATAAGGGTGAAATGAAATGATGTCTTAACATTATTATATTACAGATTGGTATACTATTATCAATTGTATAGACTATGACAAGTTAGACTATGATAAATTAAATCCTAATACAACCAGAATAGAGAGGTGTGTTTAGTAAGCCAATTAAGGAGATGAAATTGAATCATAAGGAACAGTTTGAGAGAAGTGTGAAAAACAGGAAAAAGGGAACAAGAACAGAAGGTAGGAAGACAGAAAATTAAACCCTACCATATCAATAATAAAGTTAAATTTAAGCAATCTAAAAATTCATTTGAAAGGCAGAGATTGTTAACTTGGTTAATAAAGCCAAAGCCCAACTACATGCTGTAATAAACCAACATTAAATATAATCATAAAGATAGCTTAAAAGTAAAAGGATGAAAATAGATACACCATGCTAACAATAGCAGAAGAAAACTGAGAAGGCTATAATACTATAAGAAAGTAGATTTTAAAGTAGAATGTTACCAAGGATAAAGATCACTTCATAATGGTAAAGAAGTTAATTCAATTAAAGTGAATAACAATCCTAAATTTTTATGTTTCTAATAACTGAGATTCAAATTATATGAAACAAAAACTGACAGCTCTGAAAGAACTAAAGAAATCAACAATTATAGTTGGAAATTTCATTAATATTCCCACACCCACCCATGTACACCCCACTAACTGATAGAATAATAAAAGAAAATTAGTAAGACTATAGAAGACATGAGCAGTGCAATTAACTATTTTGACCTGATTTACCCAATAACATTTTTAAATACATAAAACATTTAATAAGATACACCATATTCTAGGCCATAAAAAGAAATGCCAATAAATTTTTTAAATTTCACATAACACCAATTATTTACTCTGACCACGATGGACTTAAATTAGAAATCAATAAGAGAATGATATCTGGAAAATCCCCCAGTATTTAGAATCCAATCAACACACTCCTAAAGAATCCACAGGTCAAAAAAATATCACAAGGGAATTTAGAAAGTATTTTTAAAATTAGGGATAGTTAAAACACATCATAGAAATATTTTGAGATGCAGCAAAAGCAGGGCTTAATGAGAATTTTGAAAACCCTAGGAATTGTTTTATTTTGTAGAGACTGACAAACTGATTCTAAAAGCTATTTGGAAAATCAAAGATTTAGAATATGCAGAACGATTTTGAAAATTATTAACAAACTTGAAAGAGATATAGTATTTTATTCAATACTTAATAGACTGCTACAGTTTTCTAGACATCATGGCTTTAGAATAAATGAATATTAGGTCATTGAAACGGCATAAAGAATCTCAAAATACACTCTAATATGTATAATTATTTGAATTTTTTTTAACTGCAAGATATTTTATTTGTAGGAAAAAAACCACATTTTTTAAATGTTTTATTTATTTATTTTGAGAGAGAGAGAAAGAGAGAAAGAAAGAATCCCAAACAGGTTCCACACTGTAAGCACTGAACCTGACATAAGACTCAATCCTACGAACTGTGGGATCCTGACCTGAGCCTATATTGAGTCAGTTACTAAACTGAGCCATCCAAGTGCCCCCAAAACAGTTATTTTAAAAGAAAATAACAAGACAACAACCCAGCACCCAGATCTGAAAGATCTGTGTAAAACAGCAAGAGAAATGGACTTCACTAATGGCACCCACCCCAGCTGACTCTTGGTTGGGAAGATACCAAATGTGGTTGGTGGGTTCTGGAAGATGCACTGCTCCAAGAAAGGCTGTCCTCCCCCACTACCCATGATGGAGAGGGAGGACTTCAGTCCTGGAAGGGATCTACCAGCCTCCATTTCCAAGTATGTGCCAAAATCCACTATGGGGAGACCTGGTGAGCGTCAGGATTCTTGTCCCTGCTACCCAGCACATGTGTGGCTGAGGCCATATCAAATTCCTGCATCAGGTCTTCATTGAATGCCACAAAATAGCATTTGAGATGGCTGAAATTTGGTGTGGATGGTGGCAGATAGAGCCATACTCTAGTGAAAATGTCCACAAGCAAGCACTTTTGCTCAGCACAGGGTCTCACCAGGAACCTTCTGCTTCTTTCCCACTTTCACAGGGGAAGGCTTCCCTATCAGCTTGCTGCCTCCTTTGCTGTTGGGGCTACTCAGCCTCCCTCTTGCCTTCTTGGCATTGGTGGAGGGCTGCTTTGGGCCCTCCCGCCCAAAGCAGCCCTCCACCAATTTGGGGAGGCTGTGGAGGCCTTGCAAGACCCAGAATGAGGTACCCTCATTCTCTCCACTGCTGTCCCCTGTAGAGGAGCTCCCCTCCTCTCCAGCTGCCACAGTGAAGTCTACCCTCTCTTTAGACTGCCGGTGTAGCTCCTTGAATTGGGACCAGTTAGTGGCAGATTTCCAGTCCTTATCCTGCAGTGATGGAATCTGATGGAGATGATCCCCACAGCTGTGTGAGCCTCATATTTGGAGAATTCAGCCCCTGCCATCTCCCACACAGCAGCTTTCTTTGGGTCTGGGGCGATGAAGTCAGGATAGTAGATCTTGTGTCCTTTTCATATCCTTCAGTACCAGCCCTTCCAACACCTCTCACATCACCCAATTTATCATGTTGGTCAAGTCTGAAGCTTTAGTGACTTTCTTCATTTCTGAGAACATGATCTGGTTGGGAATTTCAACCATGTTATCATGAAGAAACTTCTGCTGCTTGCACAAGAGGCCTGTCCGTCAACTTGACATTGAAGTAGGTAAAACAAAAAACAAACAGGCAGACATTAGCATCCTGGAAGGCAACTTTCTTACGCACTCCAGGAATACCAAAGGGCAGAAGTTTGGCTGTCCTAGTGTTGATCAGGAGCACCTCAAAGTCTAAGATCACGTTGTGCCCCCAGGGAAAGCCTGGTGGATGTAGTCCTTAAGGTGGGCCACCTTGTGAGGCAAGACAGGCTTCAATATGTGGCTGAAGTAGCTGAAGTGGTCCCCATTATTATGCTCCTGGACTCACTCCCCATCATACTTAATTTTAGACAACATGCCATTAGAGCATGTCTTTATCACATGCTTGATGGATTTGCAGGCCTCAGCCAGCAAGGGCTGCACTGGCATCATTAGTGATGGCTGGATGCTCAGAGCTTATCTCTGGCCTGGCTCCTTCTCCACCTCCTGCTCATTGCAGAGGACCTGCTACACCATGTCCTGCAGGTTGTGTGATGCTTTATAGACAACAGGAGTCAAGGGCATTGAACACATGTTTTGCACCCAAGTTCATCCTTGGGTTATGTTTGATCAACTTGATGATGTACTTAAGGTCATTGGCTGTGTACATGGAGGCAATGTCCTGCAGGGCCTGTTGCTGCTCATTCTCCTTGGTGAGCTTGGAGAGCTGAAGGAGGAAGTTGTCCACCTCTTGGATGTTAAGGAGACTCTTGGCACCTGGGAGGGCAGACTTGCTCTGCTCAAAGAAGATTCTGGTTGTCTCTGATACCTAACCTGCTCTAGGTCTCATGCCATATCATTTGGGTTGCAGTGCAAAGTTAGGCTGAAAAGCTTTACAGTCTGCTTATTATTTAAGTTGTAAATACTCCTAATAACACCTGGCAGCAGCAGCTTAACTTTTAGGTACACGTCACTGTGGAAACCATCTCCTGCCAAACTTTTCCAAAGGAAGTTCTGGATGATCTGGGTCATCCTATTATAGCAAGGATTTTCAGCCACAATGGTGCACAACTTCCAAAACTCATGTAGCAGATCATCCTTGTGCTTGGGGTCCCATTTGCTTGAGGACATTTCCTTAGGGGTCAAGCTCAAGTGGGCTTCCCCAGAAAAACCAGAAAATTTCTGGGGATTGATATTGATGACAAATGAGGTACCTTTCATTGGAGATGTCACCTGGCCAGTGGCTGTCATCTTCGCCTGGACAACAGCTTTCTTTGGTGTGCTTATTGCCTTAGAAGACAGATCTACAATGTGTTGGCTTATCTGTTACCTCTTATTATCTTCCAGCTTCTCCCAGCCTTCCAGCTTGTAAGGTCGTCAGTACTTTTTGTGGCAGCCTTGGTCCACTCCAGTTTCTCAAATGTGCATTTTTAAATGTGATACCACTTCTTCATATTCCTGCTGAACTCTGAGAAAGGATTGAGCACCACTTTGCTGATCCAGCATACACTTTTCACAATCTTTTCCTTGCGTTTTTTGCAGCCAGCCATGCCACGCTTGGCATAGTCCACACAGAGCCATTGTTCAGCCATCTCACGGGCTGCTGCAGAGTCCCACATGCAACTTTGGCAAGAAAATAAGGCAGGTAGCACGTGGTCTTAGATTACCTTCCTGGAATGACAGAACAGGCTTTCATCTCTGCCCATGAAACAGATTTGTTTGTGACCAGTGGCTGAATTGTCTTATGTCAGACCAATGATGTTGTTCTCAGAATATGCACAGTTCTTTACAGCTGAGTGCAGGGAGCTTTGGTGGGAAGAGGATCTTGAAAGCCAAAATCCTATATCTCACAGAATGGTTGGGAAAATTAAAATAAGTCCATGGATGGGCTGGCCGGCGGGGGGGGTGGTTCTGAACTCTCTGCCTTCCCCCTCCTCCAGTGCACACCGCAGGCCTCAGACCAGGCACCTGCAGGCCACGAGTGCCACGTCAGTTGTCTGTAGTCATTTGATTTCATTAATGGGGTTAAGGCAATTCAGTGAGGAAAATACACTTTTTCAAGAAACGGTGCTGGATATACAAATGCAAAAAAACAAAACAAAAAAACCTTCACTTCACACTAAATGTATTAATGTGGATCATAGAGCTAAATGTAAGATCCAAAATGACATGGGGGGCACCTGGGTGGCTCAGTTGGTTAAGCATCTGACTTCGGCTCAGGTCATGATCTCACAGTCTGTGAGCTCAAGCCCCGCGTCAGGCTCTGTGCTGACAGCTCAGAGCCTGGAGCTTACTTCGGATTCTGTGTCTCCCTCTCTCTCTCTGGCCCTCCCCTGCTCATGCTCTGTCTCTCTCTCTGTCTCAAACAAACAAACAAACAAACAAAAATCACATCAAGATCTAAAATGACATTGAGTTTGGTGAAGACTTTTAGGTGAGAACTGAAAAGAATGTGCTATAAAAAATAATCCATTTTCATCAAAGTAGAATAATGCTTTTCAAAAGAAATTTAAGAAATCAAAAAGAACAACCATAGACTGTGAAAATATATTTATAAAACCTATGTCTAAAAACGGACTTAGGTCTAGAATACATGAAGCACACAACCCAGTGACAGTAAGACAAACAACAAAATGGGCGAAATATTTGAATAAACACTTTCCAGAGTAAATATATAGATAGAAAATAAGTACGTAAAAAGATCATTAGTCGTTAGGACAATGCAAATTTAAATCACAATGAGATAATTGTATACACCCTGTGAAATAGATAAAATTGAAAAGGTTGTTCCTACCAAGTTTTAGCAGGGAATCAGAGCAACAGGAATTCTCATGTAGTGCTCGTGGAAATGTAAACAGTACTACTTTGGAAAACAGTTTGGCATTTTCGTAAAAATTTAAACACAGATTTACCATATGAAACAGCCATCCCATTACAAGATATTTAGCTAAGAGAAATAGCCAACACACCAGTCTTTCTAGTTAATATATTTGTATTATACAGAAATTGAAGGCAATCCAAAATCCTTCAATATTGAATGGATTAACAAATTTGTATAATCTGTATAATAATATTCATCAATAAGAACAAAATACTGACACATGCCTCAAAATAGATGTATTCCAAAAGAAGTACGTTCAGTGAAGAAACCAAGCCCCAAAAAGTGTAACATGCTCTCAGTTTTAAATGATATAAATGATATAAAATTTTAGAAATTAACAATAATCTGTATTGATGGGACACATACCACTGGTTGAGAGATTAAGCAATGGGAAGAAAGAGTATGGATGCATTACAAAAGAGCATGACAGAAATGTCCAATATCTTAATTATGCTGATTGTTTCACAGGTGGATAAGTATGTCAAAATACATCAAATCATTACCTTAAAATATGTCCACCTTCTTTCATGTCAAGCATATCTCAATAAATGTATAAACTATAATAGCAAAGTAAACCCAAAACAAATATTACAAAAGAAAGAATAGAAGTAAGAGTAAGGATTGTTGAAATAGAAAACATTACCAAGAAAAAACAAAACCAACCAACCAAACAAACAAATAGAACAAAACACAAGAATGAATCAACCAGAATCAAAGACTGGTTATTTAAAAAGACAAATGAGGGGCGCCTGGGTGGCGCAGTCGGTTAAGCGTCCGACTTCAGCCAGGTCACGATCTCGCGGTCCGTGAGTTCGAGCCCCGCGTCCGGGCTCTGGGCTGATGGCTCGGAGCCTGGAGCCTGTTTCCGATTCTGTGTCTCCCTCTCTCTCTGCCCCTCCCCCGTTCATGCTCTCTCTCTGTTCCAAAAATAAATAAAAAACGTTGAAAAAAAATTTAAAAATAAAAAAAATAAAAAATAAATAAAAAGACAAATGAAATAGTCATCCGGCAATGTAATTAGAGGGAAAAAATAAACTACTTAATAATATGTATTAGGAATTAAGAGTATAACAAGGTTTATTAGAGAGGTATAAAATCATAAGAAATGATATCAACTCTTTAGTACTAATGTTTAAAACATAGATAATATGGACAATTCCCAGAAGAGTAAATTTTACCAATTTAAAAATCAATTGAAACAGAAATAAACTTACAACCATTATTCATTTGTCAAAGTGTATTAGCAACTTGGCTCCAGACTGACACAATCTTACTGGCAAGTGTTTATCAAACTTTTAATGAAATTGTCACCTATATTGTATTCACTTTTATACAGAAAGGCTACCTAGGAGACATTTTCCAAGGCGTTTTGGAGGCTAAGCAGAAATTATATCAAAACTTCATGAAGAGATTGGCAAATGGTGTTTTTCTCAGAAATGCAAGAACAATTTCATGTTATAAAACACTGATTAAAAGAGGAGTAATATTATTTTATCAGTAGATTCAAGGAAAAATATTCAACTTCATTTAACACTCATTTGATAATATAATATTCAGGACAACTAAAAATGGAAAAAAAAGTCCTCACCTTCATACAGCATCTCTATCAAAAACCTCTAGGAAAATGCACAACTGAGTATAGAAGCATTATTTATAAAGCCAAAAAGAATTTTAAGGATACCTGATATTACTCCTCTTCTTCAACACAGTGTTACAAGTCCTAGTCTTTGTAATGGGACAAGAAATAACACATAAGAACAGTAAGGATTTGAAAGGAAGAACTGCATTCTTATTTTTCAGAGAGAATGTGACTAAGTACGTAGACAATCCAAGATCTATTCCAGTCTATTAGAATCAGAGAATTCAGCAAAATTGTTGGAAATTAATCAATAGATAAAAAATCAATAGCTTTTCTGTTGATCAATATATCAATAGAAATCTCTTAGTTGGAGTATCCCCTGGAAGCAGAACCTAAAACAAGAATTTAGGTGCAACCAATTTATTTTTGACATGAACTCAAGAAGCAGTAGTCAGGAAGCAGGAGAGTGAACAAGGAGAGGAGAAAAAGTCAATACAGGGGTGAATTATTGAGGTCACTGCTGTGAACAATGGGTGTTTGATTTCACTGTGACAACTGAGAAGCATACAAAATTTCAGAATTGCTGGTTGAAAGGAGAGGACACTGGGTCATTTATCCATGGCTCCTGTCTCCCAGGTTGGGGTTTATTCTTGATGGCATCAGCTTCCCCAAACTTCTCTGCTGTGTGTGTGGTATGTGCCTAGTAGACTTCTGTGGATTCAGAGAAAGCCCTGAAAGGCTTTCACATGGAATTATCTGCCACAACTAAATCTGAAGTCAGAGGTGAGTGGAGGGGATGCTACATAAGACTCCAAAGGCATCAGTGACAGCCAAGAAGATAATATAGGTTTCCTAAAATATTTGCAATCACAGTAGCATATATCTATCTGTGTGTCTGTGTCTATCTATCTAACAGTAAGCCCAATAAAAGACTTGTGAAATCATTGCAGAGAAAATGGAGAGGTGTCATGGTCATAGATGGGAAGACTCACTATTGTAAAGACATCATTTAACCTCAAATTTAACAATAAATTCAAAGTAATTAAAATTTGAAAACACTGCAGTGATCTTTGTGGGACTTGACAAGATACATGCATAGAGAGGCAAATGTGATGGAAGCAAATGGGAACGGGATTAGCCAAGATAATTGAATGAGAATCAGGAAGGAGGACGTGCCCTCTACCAGATTTTAAGACTTATTACAAAGCTAGAGAAACATTTAAGAAGTGTTTTTGATGCAGGGAGAGGGGAAAACATGTAATTTAAGGGCAGACTGGGAGATTTACTCGCAACCCACTTAACTGCTAAAGCATTAGTGTCTATATATGTAAAGAACAATGAATGAATAAGTAAAAAGACAGCCCAATTGCAAAATGGGTAAAGGACATGAGCCAGAAATCTGCTGAATAGGAATCCCAAATATACAATAAAACATGAAAACAAATCACTAGTAATCAGGGAAATGAAAACTAAATACCAATTATATATGATTTCACATTTATCAAAGTGGGAAAAAAATCCTAGAATAACAACTACTAGTAAGAAAATGGTAAAGTAGAATTTTCATGCATTCCTTCAAGTGAATTGCTTCAAGTGAATATTGGTACAAAGTCTTTGTGGATCAATTTTTCAGTATCAAAGGTAGCTGATGGTGACTTATTCACTCAAATATATCTCAGTTATGTTCATTGCTCTATCTTTAGTACCTGTATCAATATCTGGTACAGATTGGGTTTTATATGACTACATATCTTATAATCAGTAACCTTTTTAAAAGTAATCTTTTGTCATATAACTAAGCATCTCCACACTTAGTGGTTTAAACAGCTTACTGCTCACAAGTCTGTGGTCCATCAGCTTGGGTTAGGAAGGTTCATCTCTGCTTACTTACAATGCCATCTGGGCCCAGTAACAGTTTTAAGTCTTGACTCGTATATGTGGGGTTTCTCTCCTTAGACTTTTTATCAGCCCACAGATTAGCCTGGACTTTTTCACATTAGTGGCAAAAGAGCTTCCAGAATTACGAGAGGACAACCGGCAATGTGCAAGCAGATTTTAATCCTCTTTTATCACATTTGCTGTTATCTATTGAGAAATGTGGAGGTAGGAGATTTTATTTTACTTGCAAGTTAACAAATTAACCTGCTATAGTTTTCTGGAAGCTGGTAAGATACAAGTCTCTTGGTCCAGAGGCAAAGGATTCTGTTACAGCACAGTAGGCAGCATAAGTATCATGTTTATATGAGTTTTTCTTGCCTCTCAAGTCATATGAGAGTGACACGGGGATGGATGTTTCAAATGGTAGTGGGTTTCAATCACAGCTGGGGAACTCTGAGCTTATAGAACCTAAATCTTTTATAACCTGTTATAAGCAAACCTGTCTTTGCCCCAGAGGAAGACATCATCTCTTTGATAAGGGATGATATATGATGTAGGATGTTAAGCAAATCTGTCCTTTGCTCTGCAGGGAGACACTATCGTTGCTTCTAGGGCTATTTGCTATAGTAACATCCCTGAAAAAATAGTCTGAAACTAAAGGCCAATTAGTACCTTGCTTATAAGATGTATGGAAATGTGAGAGAACCATAGAGAATTATCTTCTAGCAATGTCCTATCAGCCGAGGAGTCACATAGACAAGTCTGGAGTAGTGTGAGAGGAGACAATACAGGGTCAAAGATACAGGGAGTCATGATGTAAGAACTGTTACTATAATGATCTATCATATCCCTCAATCCAGTGATTAACATCCAGGTATGAGATATTCTCATACAAGGAGACATGTACAAATATATCTATTACAACATTTTTTGGTACAAATAAAATATTGGATACTATTCAAAAGTTTAGCAGAAAGGGAATGGATATATAAACTGTGGTTTATTCAGGGGCATTGGGGTGGCTTAGTTGACTTTGGCTGACTTTGGCTCAGGTCAGGATCTCACCATTCATGAGTTCAGGCCCTGCGTCAGGCTCTGTGCTGACATCTCAGAGCCTGGAGCCTGCCTCAGATTCTGTGTCTCCCTCTCTCTTTGCTCCTCTCCAACTGGCACTCTCTCTTGCTCTCTCTCTCTCTCTAAAATAAACATTAAAATTTTTTTAATTGTGGTGTATTCATATGAATAAATGACAATGATGATGAAAATAATAATAATAGATAACCTTTACTGAGTATTAACTATGTGCATGCCATTGTTATAATAATTTATATGTATAATGTCAGCTCACAAAAGTTGTATGACATATCACAGGCAGGCATTTTAACCAAGACTGGAGATCTACTGAGATAGGTGGTTTGAAGTATGCTGTATCAAAATGGGCATTTAGAATTAAAAACTGAGTGAAAAAGTAAATTGTGATGGGAGACAGAATGAATCCATTTATATAAAATTTAAGGACATACAAAATGATGTTCATTTTTTCTCTTTTATGTCTTTAGTGCTTTTTTTTTTTAAATCTATGTGGAAGTTCCAAAGTTATTTTGAGCTTTGCTTTGCTTCTCTTGCTGGATCTACTGCCTCCTTCCACTATTAAAAATATGTATTCTATTTGAAACTGGAGGTCTAATGCTGGAGCCAAGCCATGATTGGCCAAGGAGAATGCTTTGCCAAACCTGCAGGGGGTTCTTCTGCAGAATTCCTCTGGGCAGAAGAATAACACATACCTCTGCTGCTATTCTTAAGTTCAACATTTATTTTTGATACAAACATACTAAATATTCTTTCCACTTTTGCCCTTTGACATCTGTTATTTACATTATATTCACCATACTTGAAGATTTTTCCAGCCCTGTGAAAACCACTGCACATTCTTTATCAGAGCCTCTGATATTCTTACCACCATTTATCAAAGATTGTCACAAAAATCTGTGTTTAACCATATCGATGTCCTAAAATTTGCAATGAAATTCAACAGATATTTGTTGATCCACTTGGGTATTTTGGCCATAGGTAACCCAGGGATGAATAAGATAAGGTCCGTGCCTTTGGAGAACTCACAGTCTAGTGGGAGACAAAGACCTATAAACATAGTAACCAAACCATGATGCAATATGTGCTAAGACAAATGTGTTTATAAACTACTTTGGGCTCACAGATAAGGGAATGATTAATTCTACCTTCAAGTCTGAAGGAAAACCATAGAAATTAAATTACATCAAGTTGAAACTTGACAGATAAGTAAGGGATTCCACAAGAGAAAAAGTGAGCAGAGGTATTCAGAGAAAGGTAGAGAGCACATACAAATGGCTGAAGTATGAAAGGATATGGGGAATATAGGATATTGTTGGTGGAATGTGAGTTACATTAAAAGACGTAGAGAGAACCTAGGGGGTTTCAGAATGAGGGGATACGTAGAGGCCTGGCTAAGGAGTTTGGACTTTAGTATGCAAGCAATAGGGACTTTTAAGAGATTTAGAGTAGGGAAGTCTCATGGCCAGATTTTTGTTTTAAAAATATTTGGGAATAGAGTATAGGCTTCATGAAAGTAGTAACCTTGTTTTTTTTTATTGTTATATACCCAGTCTCCAGAATAATGCAAACATATAGTAGACACCTAGTAATATTTGTTAAATAAATGAGTAGCAGCTAAGAGTGGAGGCGGATATTTTAGATTAGATGTTTATACAGTCATCCAGGGAAGTGACAATAAGGGACTTAATTAACATGCTTTGTTTCAGTGTAATGTTTAATCACTCTCAACTTTGGGCAACCAAATAATTTATTGCCCAAGTTGGGAAACTTAAAAGTATAGGAGGATGCATTTAAAAACATTCTGGAGATAACAGTTGAAAACTGGACAATGTGGTGGATGTATCTCAAGCTCATATCAGATTGTCAGGGTCTCAGTCTCAGGCTAGCACTCAGCATGGGGGATGGAGATAGGACAGTTCTGAATAGGTGGGGACTGGGAAAGACAATGCCCCAAAATGATGTGCTTGTCCTTGTGGGGATGTCTATTTGACCCAGTGCGCTTTGTAGCTCTTACCTATGCTTAGAGTTATTAAAGTTTTGTGAAATATACCAAGTATCATTTGGGGGCAAATATGTAAGATAGCAAAGATAACATGCAATGGGTAGGACAGAACTCTGTCCCTGAGAGGTCAATCCTGGGGCAAGAAGTGAGTGCACTGAAGGAGGGCTTTGTGAGGTACCTGGGTGGCTCAGTTGGTTGAGCATCCAACTCTTGATGTCAGCTCAGGTCACGATTCCAGGGTTGTGGGATTGAGGCGTGTGTCAGGCTTTGCATTGGTGTGGAGCTTGCTTGGTATTCTCTCTCTCTGCCCCTCTCCCCTGCTCGCATAAGCTTTCTCTAAAATAAAAATAAAAATAAAAGTAAAAATAAAATAAAATAAAATAAAATAAAATAAAATAAAATAAGGTCTTGGATTGACATTGGTGCAAGTCATTTCCACCTCCCCTCAGTCTTTTGACCAGTGGGTGCTAAGGCATCAAGATGCCTGCAGCTCTTTGAGGAGGCAGATGAGGAGTAAGTCAGGGCTGTGAACCATTAAAGAACTTTAAGGGAGGGTAGGCATAGGTCTGTGTACTCAGAGTATACACACAGCTAGTGATGGATAGGAATTATTCTTTATGTTGAGTTTCTTTCTTTCTTTTTTTTTATTATCATGGAACTTTTTATTTTTTTCAATATATGAAATTTATTGTCAAATTGGTTTCCATACAACACCCAGTGCTCATCCCAAAAGGTGCCCTCCTCAATACCCATCACCTACCCTACCCTCCCTCCCACCCCCCATCAACCCTCAGTTTGTTCTCAGTTGAGTTTCTTTCATTATCTTTGAACTATCTGTAAAATATTCTTAAAAATCACAGATTTTCTTTGCTTCTACCATGGGAATGCAGGGCAAAGTTGGGATAGAAAATACTGAGGGTGCAGGAGTACTGAGCCAACAGCAGCTGCCTGGGGAAGCCCCTCTGAAGAGGAAGGTGTGATTGCAGTGGGATGAGCAGAGCTTGGGGATGAGAGGAGCAGTGAGCTGAGCCAGACAGCTGGCAGGCGGGGCAAGCAGCAACTGGGCCGGATTTGTCACATTCCCCAGAAACGTTTTGGAAGGGAAACCTGGTAAAAGGCAAAGCTTTGCGAAGTCAAGTAGACTGAGGTTCTAACTGCATATTGAATTTTGTAGCCTGAGGCTGCTGAGGCAAAGATATTAGGGTTGAAAAAAAAGATGTTTGTTTGTTTGTTTGTTTGTTTGTTTATTAATGACATTTTTCTAATTCCTAGAAGCATAAGAGGTTTTCTCTCTTGCCTTATTTTCTTCCTGTTGCCCAAATGGCCAACAACAACAAAAATGGTCATACTTTTATTTTCTTTTTCTATTTCACCTTCCCCATTTTTTTCTCCTTCCTCTTTCTACTTTCCCCGTCACAGTTCCTCAGTCTTTTCCTGCACCTCTGTTTTCAGTGTCCACTTACTGGTAGTGCTCCTGAACCAAGGTGAAGAAAGAAACATTCTGGGCTTAGCATATTCCAGTCATGCCGTTTTCCTGCTTCCTGCCGTTGCTTTTGTTGTTTTTCTCACTTACCAGTTTGTGTGTGGCTAGTGTGCTATATCTCATAGCCCTCCTCTTGTTTTGTTCTTCTTCCTTGAGCTGCTATACTGTCTTCCAGAGCTCACTTTCTTCCTCACCTCAAGTGTGCATGAGTCACTTCCCACCAAAATTCAATAATTCACTCAACCACTCACACACAGGTACACAAACACATTGTTTGTCTGACCATCCTTAAGGAGCAGAGGGAAAAGTTTATTTTATTATTTTGCCAGTAAAGAAACTTAAATCCAGAAAGGTCTTGAGGAAAACCAGCCAGCCATAATGATAGGAGCACATTACAATAAGTCAATTACAGAAAAGTCTACCTGCATCTGTTAAAAATCACTAAAGCTGGGACCTCTCCATCAGTCAGTGGCATCTAAAGCGATTTTAAGAGAGGGAACTTACCAAATCAACCAATGAAAGAATGTGAAATATGAGTCCATGGTGACCATAGGCCACACAGGCAGTGCTGTTCTTCCAACCTCTCTAGTTGGCCTGGACACACAGCAGCACTGTTGCTGTCATTAAGAGTCACCATGATGGCAGGCTCTACTGCCAGTCTAACCAGCGGCCAAGTTAAACAGTGAGGTTTGGTAAATGGTTAGAACTGATACTATTTAAAAGCAAGAAAACTGAAATATAATATGAGATTTGCACTGGTTTTAAGCAGCATTAGCTTAATTTGTGAGAAATGTAAATATGACCCTTTGGAAATGTCAGGTGCCCACGTTAGTGACTCTAGCATTTGTGTAAGACAGAACACACAGAAGCCTGGTGCTCATATTTTAGAATTTAAGAGCCATAGTCCTGGTCCTTTAACAACTCGGCAGCACTTTTACAAATGTCTCATTAACAATGTTTCCATATCATAAAGCCAGATGGGAGAGGCCATCTTTTATTTATCAGTCTCAAAATAAAATGTTATCATCTCTGGGATTTGAAAAGGATTTTGGTGGCTTCAATTTTCTTCCTCATCTTCTCGTCCCCACTACTCCCACCCCAGCCAACTTTTTGTTGTTCTGAATTGCTCTGCTCCAATGGGAAAGCTACCTTAATTAAACTGGTCCTGTTATTCATCCTGCCTCTATCAGCCATCCAGCTAATTTAAGCCATTGGTTTCCACACACTTGGCTGAGCCTGAAGATTATGTTTAAAATGCAGGTTCTTGGGCCCCACTCCAGGTCTCCAAATTATAATTTCTAGGAGTGTGCCATGGAAGTCTATATTTTAGGAGTCCTCCAATGACTGCTATGTAGGAAACATGGTTCCCTGTGTTTGGGAACTATTGAAATTTGAAACTTCTCAAAATGATCAGTGTCCAAACTGGGATGTAGAGGGTGTCCCTGTTGATAGCTCTGAGGTTGCCAGCAGGCCAAAGAATGATAAAGGGTCATGGCAAAAGCACCTGTCTCCTTCTACAGATGCTAGGGAAATTTCAGGGTCTTATGGAGACCATGGGTAGAGTTATAGATATAAAGAAGAATAAGTTTATTCTGGAATCCCTCTGGGAAGTCTTTTTTGTGTGTGTGTGGATGGCTTCACTGACCTGGTGGATACTGTAAAGTGTGTTCGGAGATTGGCAAATATTCCATACTGGTGAAAGCAATATAAGATATGTTTGGGGTTACATGCTTTAAGATAGTTAGAAAATATGTTGGTGCCATATTGATTGTCTGATGAGTAACATCTTTCTGTTTTGAACAAGTAAACATGCATATATGCATCTATTAAATATTATTCTTTATAGTGTAGTAAGTCAGGAATTTTTAAGCAAAGGCATGATAATAACAGACATATGCTTTAGAATGATATCCCGATAGCAGTGAGTGGGATGGAATCAATTGGAATGGCAAAAGTTGGAAGTAGGGGGATCAGTTAGTAGCCAGTATCGTGGTGAAAAGTGAAACTGAAGCAGTGGCCATGAGAATATAGAATTAGGAATCGATTTCAAAATCATTTCGTGGGTAAGACTGGCAGAACTTTTTTTTTTTAACATCTATTTATTATTTAAGAGACAGACAGAGACAGAGCATGAGCATGGGAGGGGCAGAGAGAGGAAGAGACACAGAATCTGAAGCAGGCTCCAGGCTCAGAGCTGTCAGCGCAGAGCTTGACGCAGGGCTCGAACTCACAAACCGCGAGATCATGACCAGAGCTGAAGTCAGACGCTTAACCGACTGAGCCACCCAGGCGCCCCAACTGGCAGAACTTTTCTAAATTGACTACAGAGACTGGTCAGAGAGGAAGAATTAAAAATGACTCAGAAGTTGATGTTTTAACTTGAGTGGCTGGGGAAATGATCATGCTCTGGAGACAGAAAACACATTGAGTAGGCTTTTCCTTCCTGAATTGAATGTGTATGGGACATGGAGCTGGGCCTGTTCTGTGAGCAGTTCAACAGGGGTGATGGGGACTGGAGTTCAGGAGGGAGGAAGTGGAGATGAAAGATTCAGATTGGCCATCTGGGGGCAATTGGACCCTGGGGGAGAGCGGATAAGATGGCTCAGAGAGTGTTTCAAGGTTGGAAACAGAGACACAAAGAAAAAGGGGGAAGTATAGGTCAAGTGTCCATCAAAAAGAAAAATAATTCTAAGGAAGTGCCAGAATGCTCAGTTCCTAGTGGAGTGGGGGCTGGTGGCTCATGTAATGAGGCATGGGGTTTGAGTGTGCTGGTGGTTGAGATGAGGAAGGGGGTGGGAGTACTCAGATGAGGATTTCTCTCATACTAGCTTTAAGCCACCAGAGATGCCAAGCTAGGGCAGTGGGTAGAGCCAAAAACTGAGTAGGAAACTAAGTCTAATACACCTAAAAGAGGAGTCACCAATTATGAAAACTTTGGTACCAGAGTACAGAGTCAGAACCCAAGAGCCAGCAGACTCAGAACTAGCAGTGGGCCCGGAATTCATTGGATTTAAAGACATCTGTCTGAATGCTGTGTCCTGTGACTTTCTTAAATGGGCCTGCTGCAGCGTGTTGTATGGGCAAACTATCTAAATGCAAAAGTCAAGAGATAGATAATAAAAAATAGGAAATGTTTCAAAGACTTCTTTATATTAATTTCTAAAACCTCATTACTGTGCTTGGCACATAGTAGATTATCAATAAAGATCTGATGAAGGAATCGGTGAATGAATTAAGGTAGCAGGTAACTTCTGAGGCTACACTAAATTCCTAGGAATTCTGCAGATGAGCCCAGCTCAAAACAGTTGGTCAAGCCTGAGGATACCTTTTTGGCTAAAATGTCAACAGAAGTGCATTCACCAGAGAAAGCATTCCTGGTCACTTTTTGCAGTCCTTCATGGAATGGAAAACTTCCCATCCTCATGCCCTCAAGTTGGAGAAGAGATAGTCCTCTTTTTTCCTTATGAGATTGGAGACCTGATAAAGAATAATGAACCCTATCAAAATCCATAATTATCTCACACGATTTTAGCTTTATAAACTTGTAGTGCTATAATTTTCTGTCTTTTCCTTGAACCATTGTTTTGAAAGACTGCAGTGTGTTCTTTATTTTCCCTGCACCAGTTCTGCCGTCACCCGGCATATCACATCCACTATATCATATTAATGGCTGCCAGCTCAACAATTTGATACTCAATCCCATATATCAACCGCTGATATAATCCATTGCCATACAGTATATTTCATTTGCATTTATCTTTTCCATATACAGCACTCTCTTTTATCACTCTTTCAGCGGCCCCCTCTTCTACCCCCACCCCTGTTTATTCTCCCTGGCACACATCTATACATTCTTCCTGGCTGTGTTATTAATAATCCCTACAAAGACCTTTCTCCCCCTTTTACCTTTTCCCCTCTCAGTAACTGACAGATCCTTACAATTTGGCCTTTTAATGCAGTAGAATCAGGCCTGAATGAGGATGTTTCTTTGTTATTTTCACAGACATTAGCATAGCTGCCTGAGCTGGGACTCAGGCACTTTCTCTAGATATGATTTATGACATCAATCCAATTTATGGCCATTTAAAGGAATGCT
The DNA here is from genome assembly GCF_007474595.2 of Lynx canadensis. Taxonomy (NCBI): domain Eukaryota; kingdom Metazoa; phylum Chordata; class Mammalia; order Carnivora; family Felidae; genus Lynx; species Lynx canadensis. The sequence goes on from NC_044311.2 coordinate 94,543,714, forward strand.
GAACTGGCTGTAAATCAGAAAAAGCACATAAAATACTCATGAGAACTGCTGGAATCCATCTGCATCAGCCTCCATCACCTGTAACAGCAGCCAATCAGCAGCAAAGGGATAGAGCTATCTTGTGGGCAGAGGGAAGCAATGGCAATGATAGGCTTGCATCAAGGAGAAACAACTCACCTGATAACAGTAACGGACCAGACATGAATTTCAGGTGGGTAAGGAAAGTTTCTAAGGGGCAGAGTGTGGGGGTGAACTTTGGGGCTGGTAGCTAATAGATGCACATTAAGGAGATGTTGCAAAGGAAGGCAAAAATAATATTTTGTAGTGGTTTACAGTTTACAAAGTGACTTCATATGTAGTTTCTCATCTTAAGCCTATTGGCAACCTTAATAATTGGGTTGTATTTTGCCTATTGTATCTCTGAGAAAGATCTAGGTTATAATTAAGGATCAAATTAAGTCCATGTTTTCTGTAACATAGTTAAGCAAACAAACATAAAGGGAGAGAGCCTGTATTGCTGTAGTAAATTAATTAATTGAGGAAAGACATTACAGTACTTTAAATATATTGCTAGGCACTGAGTGACATTTTTGCCACAGATGACTTATTCTTTCTTTACGCGTAAAGATGAATAAACCCCGGAGAGGTTTTGGCTATCCTAAGGCACTTGTCTTCCAGTGCATTGTTGAAAAAAAGAAATCTCTCAATTAAAGACAGTTGTTCCTTCTTCAGCCCTATGGCTCTTTGCTAGTACATTCTGGCCAGAAATTCTGTCTTTCATTGTGCATTATGTTGTGGTGGTACACATGTGTGGATGGATAATATTTTGAGCTGTTAATTTTTATTTCTTGCTCTCCATCCTTTCCATCTCTCTCTCTTTCCCCCATTTAAACAAGTAACTGAGTCTCTGTCTATTCCCATAGGGAGTTGCATGGTAGAGAAGAAACTAGAAGTAAACCCCAAAGACCTCCTAGCTTTTATTTAGCAAAGCTAAAGGCTCCAAATGGGAGAAAAGTTTCAAGAAGAGCAGAGTATCTGGGAGAGACAGAGGGAGAGATGGATCAAGCCCATGCTGGTCCCCCTCTTATCTATAAAGAGGTTTCTCTGTGCTAAAAGGAGAAAAATAGGACCTTGGAGTTACAGAGCCCTGGAGATCTGGGCCATGCTTCCTGGCAGTATTGCTTGGAGATCACAAGACTCCAAGGGCTTGCATCACTTTAATTAAAAGTATTTTTAGTTATTTCTAAAAATCCTGTGTGTGTGTGTGTGTGTGTATGCGCACGCGCAAGCTTCTTAGTTCAGTTTTCCCTCCTGATAAACTAGGGTTCAGCTTTTTTTCCAAGTTCATTGATAGCATATTCCCTGGCACATACATTTTTCTATACCTGGTCTTTCAGGAGGTTGTATATTTCCTAATGATTTTTTACTATTTCCCTCACCTGCTTCCCTCACCTCCCATAAATTATTTCCCTTGGACAAACTTTTCCCCAACTGTGCATAAGTTGAACCTTTCAGAGGAAAGATGCTATAAAACATCTAATCGATAAATAACCTTGTTCTCTTCATAGAGTAAAAGAGTCAATCAATCTTTACTCCTCCACATAAATGTGCATATCTTATAGCTCAAATCCCATTATAACTATTTCCATGGGGGATTCCTTTTTGGTTGCAAAGGAGATTCTGTAATAAGAGGGTACCTTATTTACCAGAATTCTTCACCCTCTTTTTAAAATGTAATTTAATTAATTTATGTTTTTAAATGTTTACTAATTTTTTTGAAAGAGAGAGACAGAGCAAGAGCAGGGGAGGGGCAGAGAGAGAGGGAGATACAGGATCTGAAACAGGCTCCAGGCTCTGAGCTGTCAGCACAGAACCCGACGTGGGGCTGGAACCCACAAGCCGTGGGGTCATGACCTGACCTGGAGTTGAATACTTAACCGACTGAGCCACCCAGACACCCTGTCACCCCCTTTCCAAACTAGGTAGGAGAGGTGAAGACAAAAGCAGAAGAGGGTCTGCAAATCACAGGTACTTAGTACCTGTGTAAGACGAGATCCCTTTTCTGACCTTGGACGAGCTACCTGATCAGGCCTGTATTAATTTTCAAGCAGCATACAGGACACGGACAGAAATCCCTAGAGGGCTCAAGAGCCTTCCTCAACAAGATGCTAACACATTCAAAGCATGCAGATGAACTGTGCCTGGGATTACCCTTGAGTAAATTTAATCACTATAACTTATGAAGGACATGGAGTTGTTTGGGTCTGAATTGTAAAGAGTGGTTATGTTTTATGATTTTGGTAGAAATTTGCCATTATACTATTTAATTTTGGGAATGTTTGTGTGACTTAACAATTTCTATCATCCCATCCTATTATTCATCAGTTGCCTGAACTTCCCTCAGGGTGGTAGCCTGGAGATACCAGAAGAGCCCTTGTTGGAGAACTAGAAGTTAGTAGTCACATGGAAACTAGATTTCAGTGAGAGAAGATTCTGCAAGACAAAGGCAGGGATCAAGGCTAGAGGGTCTGGGACAGGGTACAAAGGTATGCTGTAGGTGAGTTCAGCTGCGTTAAGGTACAATAGCAAATCACATGTATTTGCCTAGGAATCCAATGGCTTCAGCCCCTTATAAGCTGTTTGATCCTACTCAAATTTATTAACCTGTCTCTGCTGTAGTTTCTTTATCTGTAAAATAAGGATAGCAATAGTTTATTTCAAGATTAACTGAGGTATTTCATGTGAAGTGCTTAGCACTTTGTAGCACATAGTAAGTGCTGAATAATATTGCCTATTAGTATTGTTGTTACTATTATTGTTAATGCAATTCATTCCTGTTACTTCTTCTTACTAAAGCCAATATAACTAAATTATATTACTATGATTTATTTGGCCTCTAGCTCCTTTATATTATTTCTAAATTGTTATGTTATCACCACTTTCTTCTCTGACAACTTCTATAATCCACATATGTTGCAATTTAACATTGCATATGTTCTCACTCAATGCCTATACATTGCATCAATTCCATCCAAGCCCCATAAATCCTCATCAGTGAACAGCATAGATTCCTATGTCTTGCCCATCTGGTTTTCCATACATTCTTTCCAACTTTTTGGTTATTTATCTACTGGAATTTATATCCTATCTACTCAAAAGAAAAAAAAGAGGATTTAAGGCAGTAAACATTAGTATCAGAAAGCTAGCAACACTTTCAAAAGGAGCTAAATTGCCATATTAAAAATTTAGATTGTATGTGAAATTCTTTTCCTGAGAGCAAGAGTTATTGAATGCTGGAGAGGGTGGCCAGATTGTTTCAACTAAAATATCAGAGCTTCAGGCTCTCGTATTTGTATCCAAGTGGTATGTGAGCATTGGGAAAAAAGCTCAGGACTACAGTGAGCAAGGACCCTTACTGATCATATTGTATCAGTTGTAATTGCCATATCATTTTATTAAAACAAAAACAAAAACAGATTTGATAGAGAACTGGGGGGGATGCTTGGATCTACCTTGGATTAAGGAGGCAGATGATAGAAATAGTAAAATGGCATTTATTTCCATTTAATTCCTGTTCTAATCCCACTTACAGATTCCTGAGTTAAGAAAATTAGTTCTTCCCAATTTTCTCTAATAAGATACATGTTTAAAATATAATTTCCATGCCCCACCCAGGATATTTTAAATTAGAATCTTCAAAATGCCCTATGATGAAACTAGATGTTTAACATGCACCCATATGCTTTCTATTTTCAAATGATGTTTGGAAAGTACTGAATTGGATGGTCACTTGGTGATCTCACTTGAGTCCTTTGTGCCTCAGTGTGGGTCCTCATAGGATTTCTCTCAAATTAGGAGAATCATCATGCTACCATAGTGAAAGATCATGAGCAAACATCAACAAAGGCCTAGTAATAACGGGGAGCATTTAGCATCTTTGGAGCACATAAGAAATGTTTCCAAGAAAACATACAGAATTTCAAGCCATTAGATATGGTTACCCTCTGATGCTTTGATCTATGTGACATTGTTTGGTATATTGACCTTCTGTGCCTCGGGTTTCTCCACCTGTAAAATGGGAATAATCACACTATCGGTTCTTCATAAAATTGTGAGACCAAATGAGACAAAGAACGAAGTTTCACATAAATGTTATTATCCATTCTTTATTGAGCCTTCAGCTGTCCAGAGATGGCATCCCATTACTCCACCATAATTTCCTTCCTCTGTTGTCATGTTAGCAACACAGTTATAGTCTTTTTGTGTGTGTGCTGATCAGACTCTATTCTCTTTTTTTATTCTTTCCATACGTTTTTTTTTAACCCAAAGAGGAATGCTTAGAATTTCTCTACACCGTCCCATCCTCTTCTCCAAAGCCAAAGGCTGATCGGTTGCCAGCCCAGCCATTTTTATCCCCCTGAGTAACAGGGGAAATGTGAAGTTGGCTGTTGGCACTGTTGCTTTCTATGACTTCTCTTTTTTTAAAGGCAAAGTTATTCCACAACTTGACTAGCTGGAGCTGAGATAAACAAGCTTTCTGAAGTCACAGAACCCAGAATAGAACTTGGATTTCTGACTCATCAGAGGCAGTTTAAAATTTTTCTCCATCTGCTCTAAAAGCATAAAGAGGCTGGTGGTTCTTGTGCTTTAGTCATTAGTGGAATTAGGAAGGAATACCCATCCCATCTAAAAACATCTGCCTCCCCTATGGGTGCATCCACCAGTACCTTGTTCCCTGGGATGCCCTGCTCATCTAAAATTATGGAAACCACAGCACTCTGTGATGTCCCACAAAGGGACTGCACATTTTCTATTGTTCAGGAAGTTTGAAGACCTTGAGTGGTTAGAAAGGAGAATGGTGTGATGTGTGATTCAGGGCAAAATGTGGCCAATAATAGAACAAGGACAGGACGACTTGGAGAAAGCATGTACTTGTGTGTGCATGGATACACGTCTAAACTCTAATGTGGTTACAAATCACCTCAAGGTCTTGTTAAAATGCAGAATATAAAGCACAGATTTGAGGTGAGGGCAGAGATCTACATTTCTTATAAGGCCCAAGAGATGTTCAGACTGCTGCCCAGCATACCACATTTTATGAGCAAGGGGCTTGCCCTAGACCTTAGGCAACAGTATGTACATTAAGTTTGAGAAGCATTGATCTGGTGTCAAGAGTGATTCTCAAACCTGAGCTATATATTGAAATCACCTGGGAGAGCTTCAGAAAATGTGGATCTACACCCAGACATTCTGGCTTAATTGCTGTAGAGTACAGCCTAGGCATTGAATCCCCCTGTAACTCAAATATGCGCCCAGGTTTGAGAACTCTACATTTATGTCTGGACTCTAGACAGATGTTTCTCACAGTACAATTCCTGGGCCAGCAGCATTAACATGGGAACTGGGAAGTTCTCAGGTGAAATGTCAATTCTCAGACCCCACCCCAGACCTCCTGAATCAGAAACTCTTTAAGGGCCGAGTCCGAGAACTCCTGGGTTAACAGGATCTTCAGGTGAGAATCAGGGCTCTAGTAGAGAGCTTGTTAACACACAGATTACTGTTTCTTTTTCCCAATTCATTCCCAGTTTAGTCAGTCTTGGGTGGGGCCAGAGACCTTACTTTGAGGTTACAGGTCTGGACGCAGGAGATCATGGAGAAAGTGCAATTATAGCTTTGAAAGAGCCTAGGAAAGAACTTAACCTGGAAAAGAAGGAAGAATGAGCTCAAAAACACACAACTACAAGGTAAGAGCAGAAAATCTTTATGGTGAAAACTAGCAATGCTTAAAATTATTTCTAAATTTGTTTAATATCTTTCTTCTCCACTAGAAGAGAACTCTATGAGTTTGCAATTTGTTTTTCTTGCTAACTGAAGGATGAATGAAAGGAAGAATTTAATGACTTAAATTCTGGAATATAAATCTGTTTACATGTAACCAACTCATATTCATTCATTTGGCAGACACTTACTGAGTTCCTGTTGTATCAGGCATTGGACAGATCTGGGGAAACCTGGATGAATAGTCACATCCTTGTTCTTGAGGAACTAACAGTTTCTCTGACCTTTATTCACATAACCCTGACTTTATTTTTCCATCTCTTATGACATATTTGTTGACCACCTACTATGTCTCAAGTATCTTATGAGGTGCAACATACAGGGTAGCAAATAAAACAGATTTGACCCTGCCTTTGAGCAGTCCAATGGGAGAAACAAACAAATAAGTATTTGAGTGAATATGTAATTTCTAATTAGGATAAGTGCTCTGAAAGAAATGCACAGGAGTTGGTCATGGAAATAACAGAGGCGGAAGCTTAACTTCAACTGGCAGGAAAGACCCCTTAGAAACATTAACACATCACCGCAAAGACAAGGTACATAGCTAAAGTAGTGGTTCAGAGTCTGGGCATTGGAATCCAATAACCTGCTTTGTCTAGAAAACTTTGTGGATCTGTAACGTCGAACAAATTACTTTAGTTCTCCAAACCTCTGTTTTCTCCTTTGTAAATGAAAATGGTAATAGTACTTACTTCATTTTCACGAGGAAAATGAGATAATCCATGTAAAGTATTTCAACTGATGTATGGCATACTTTATATATGTATTATCTTAGAGGGATGGACTCGCCATGTGAATATCTACTATATGTTGGCTTTGTTCAGATGCTGGAAATACAAAGACAAATATGAAGTGTTTTTTGTCTTTAAAGAGCTTACAGTAGTAGGATTATGTAGTTTACACTCTGAATAACAATTTCACACACTAAAAGGAGATGGCTGTGGCACAAACTGCATCAAATGCTCTGCTAGAAGGCATTTGAGACAAGGGAAAAGGGAAAAACCCTAAACTCCAGGCTGTAGTCTTGGTACATAAATCCTTCCTGAGGTTTTAGATCATGGATATTGAAAATTTTCCCAGTAAGCAAGTCTAGTATATTCACCTTCTCTTTGAGTGCTTAGGGTAGGGCTACATTCTTCTGCATAAGCATGCATGAAAGCAGTGCTAAGCCCCATCTCTCCCTAGATGCTGAGCCTGGGAATCACTGAAAAAATGTGGAATTACTCAACAATTCATTAAGCATTAAACGTTTCTTTAATGCATTACTACCCCATGCAGTAGGCAGTTTGGTAGAAGTAAAAGACTAAAAAGTAGAGTTGTATAGTTTTAGAGACTTCAACATTGAATTTTAATAATACATACGGTAACATAATAATAGATACCATTTATTAAGCATCTACTATGTGCCAGACACTGCTATAGACACCTTACACACATTATCTCATTGGATCCTCAAAAAAGACCTCCATGAAGTACATGTTATTTTTCAGACATGGTAACTGAGGCTCAAGAAGATTAAGCTAGAAAGAATGAAATAGGAAGGCAGTTCTATCTAGTGTAAGAGCCTGTGTCACCCACTCACTTCCACTGTTGTTGTTGTTTTTTTCCCGTTGCTCTTTTTTTGTTAAGCTTGGCATGCCTTCTTCATCTTTCATCTTGGTTTTCACTTTTCTTTCTAAGCAATGCAATGATATAGAATTCAAGCAAATAGAAGAGTAAGGTCCTCTTCCTTTCGTTCTCCCTCTCCCTCTCTGGCTTGAAGCGAAGGTGAGGATGGGAATGAGAATTACCTTTCCCAGCTAAGCCTCAGAAGAACTTACCTCCATATCTTTTAAAAGATCTACAGCTCCAAGTGTTTTGCTGATGGTCAGGTTTCTTTCCTTGTATGTGTCTTATCTCTTCACACATAAAGTGAAGTACTACAGGATTTTTGAAAATGAAGAATAGAAAATGGGTTTATATCAATTATCTGACTGCTGTGAGACCCCAAGATTGGCAATAGGGAATGGATGGTCCAGGAAGGAGGGTTGCAATTATAATTCGTACTGGCCTGATAAATTATTTTACTTTCGATTTCTCTTTGTAGAAATATACCATCATAATTTAATATCTTTTCATATGCTCATGAAATGATACTTATTGCTTCATTACTATTAAGCTTCAACATGCTTTCTGAGGTGTTTTGCCATTCATAAAGTATTGCATATAAGAGCAGGTGGCATCTTCTTAGAAGTGGTACATCTTGGTTGTTGGTCTCTACTACGGACAGACACGGTTAGAGACTGTGGGGATGGTTACCACGATGTATTTTGCCAGTATTTTGGCTGGGGAAGGTTGATTCCACCACCTCTATTTCATCAGAAAATCAATGTATGATATTGGTGAATCTATTCTCAAACAATCACAGTATTGAATTAAGAAAATACCAATTTACTCACCCTGTGTTTACCATTCTAGGCTTCAATTTTGTCAAGTGCCCAGTTGGTCCAATCCCTTCCATCTCTAATATCATGGCTCTCAGGTTAAAGATTGCCCAAATGATTACCAGTTCCTTGCTTCTAATCTGTGTTTTACAGTTAAGGTTGTTGGTGACTGATTTCTGAGCATTGATGTCAATGAAAAATTATGACTTTAGCCAGGTGGAAATGATGCATTGGTGCATGACATTAATGTTCTCAACTTCTCTTAACTTGCTGGACTATGAAATTCATGAGCACCTAAAGCACTTTGAAATTTTTTAAATCTTTTTTTAAAGCAAAGTTATATTATCTTTTAAAATAAATGTATAAACAGCAACTTTGTGCTAATACTGGAATTACAACTTAACATACGTTATTCCATTTAATTTTGTATCAGTCCTATGAATTGGTCCCTTGCCCTTAGTTTGTAGGTGAAATAAAGATGCTGTGACAGCAGAACATGGGGCTTCAAGATTGCCTGAGTTCAAAATCTGACTTTACCACTTAGTTATCTGGCATGGACAAGTTAATAAACCATGAAGTCTCAGTTTTCACATGTGGACTGGATGGAAATAATATAATGTGAGACCCCATATGGTTATTCTGAGAATTCAGTGAGATAATGGATATAAAACTTATTAGTATAATGTATGGTAAGTAATAAGAATTCAGTAAATTCTGTCTGTTATTATCATTGCACAAGATCACAGATCTCATATGTGGTGGAATTGAAATTTGAAGTCAGTTATTTCAGAAATCCACAGTTTTACCAATGTACTGAAGGGGATTGGAATATGACACCCAAAAATATGCTACTTTGGCATAAGGATTATTTTGAGCTGAAAGCAACTGAGAAACAGCGGATGAAGAAAAAAAAAAAAGAAAGAAAGAAAGAAAAGAGAAAACCCACCTCTCTACCTTCCTCCTTTCTGTTTAAAATCAGGGAATGAATTACCCTTGTGAAGATGACTTCCTCCCCTTTCCTATACCAGAAAGAGATGATTCTTATCATTGAAGATGACACCAACTTAAATCTGCATAAACAAATCATACTAAAATAACCCTATCTTCTATCAGTTCCCCCCATATGTTTACCTTCCTACAATTTACCACCCTCGAAGCTCAATCCCTATTCCTTTGTATCACCATGTCTCTACAATTTATCACTCTTTGTTAAAATGATATATAAGCTCTCAGGCCTAATTGCTTTGGGGGTATTTTCCCTGCTTTTGGATGATTCCACCCATGCTCCTCAGCCAATGATACATAAAAATATGAACCTCAAATAAAATGTGTATGCCTTTTCTCTTATTAATATGTATTTGCAAGGCCTCAGTTACTGAACATAACAGGGTAGAAGAAAAGCTTTTTTCCTCCTTTACACTATCATGTATCCAGAGATGAGCCATTATTAGCCTTAGAAGATTTGTGAGCAGTTACACCCAATGCTTATGAGTGGTGGTTTGAGACTGTTGTGTTGAAGGTCTTGTCCCTACCAGTCAGTTGTCTACCTAGCAGTCAACATAATCTTCCAAATCTGTGAATCTGATTATAATACATTCTTTCCTAACTACTTCAATAGCTTTCCTGATCCTGGCCTCTGGCCTGTGTATTATAACCTCTACTTTCTTACTCACTCTGCTCAGCAATACAGTTTTCCTTTCACTTCCTTGAACTTGGCAATCTGTTCACAGTATCAGGGATTTTAAACATGATGTTCCCTGTGTCTGCAAGAAATCTCACTTCTCTCTTCGTTAATTCTTATTCATCCTTTAGACCTCAGCTTAAATATTTTATCCCAGAGAAGACATCCTTGACTATACCACTCCCTCAGCCTCCCCGTCTCCAATAAATGCCATCCATAGTTCATAGTACTTACCACAGGTGCTAATTATGTATTTATTTATGTTTATTTGCTTAATATCTGCCTCTCCCAATATATTGCTAACCTTATCAGAGACTCTGTTTGTTTTCTGAGAGCTGCAGAAAGAATATTATTTATTTATAGGCATTCCTCCTCAAATATTCTACCATCCCAAAGAGTCTGAACCTCCTTGAAGGGTGTGTGTGTGTGTGTGTGTGTGTGTGCACGCGCGTGCACACACACACACGTAGATGTGTGAGAAAGATGGAGAATTTCTATTATAGTTACTATAAACATGCAGAAGGTTTTTTGGAAAATTTAAATACTTATGGACTTAATAACATTCTCAGTTTATATCCATGTTTCTTTGACATTTTTTAATTATAAAAATATAAAATACAGTTGAAAACTTCTCTATACTCAGAGCTAGTTAGTCATTGTATTGAATTTGGTATTTATTTGTTCCCATGCATGTTTTAATATTATTACTATAGGTGAATATGTCTTTCTTTGGGGTGGGGGAAGAAGGAGAGAGAGGATCCCAAAAAGCTCCACACTGAGTGTGAGCTCAGTCTCCTGATGGTGAGAATCATAACTTGAGCCAAAATAAAAGGTTGGATGTTTGACTGAGCCACCCAGGTGTCCCAGGTAAACATGCCTTAAACAATATTCAGCATTATTTATCTAATTTGTAAACCTCATAGTATTTATCATAGTGTCTATATCATACTACAGTATTCTTTTCCATCTTTTTTTGTTTCCTGCATATTTATACTTTAAATGCTGGGCCATGTTGCTATCAGTAGGTCTAGTTCATTCATTTTCATCAATGTATGTATGAAATTTGATAAATACACTACCTGTATTTATTATCCTGCTGATAGGCATTTAGGTCACCCCCAATGCTTTTTTATCAACATTGTGGTGAACTTGCTTGTCATGTCTCCTTGTGAACACCTGCAAATTTTCTCTAGGAAATACATTTCAAAATAAAAGTACAGAGTCAAAGTACATACTCATGTTTAAATGTGGTAGACACTTTTAAAATGTTATCCAGAATGTACCAATTTATTTCCTGCCAGCATGATATGAGAGTCTCAGAAGTCATGCTAATAATTGACATTGTCAAAAATTGTAAGATTTGCCTGTCTGATGGTTGTGGAATGGTAGTTTATTGATTAAATTTTTTTTTGTACACTTGAAATATGGTAGGCAATAGACAAATAGTTATAATTCATAGTATCACTGCTGAATATTTCATTTAATACCAAATTCTGCTTTTATGTATATTATGGAGAAGATGCAATCCCTATAGAAGAATATCACCAATAATAAGACATCCAAAGTAGACTTTCAAGATAAGATTTTTTTTTTTTAATTTTTTTTTTCAGCGTTTATTTATTTTTGGGACAGCGAGAGACAGAGCATGAACGGGGGAGGGGCAGAGAGAGAGGGAGACACAGAATCGGAAACAGGCTCCAGGCTCTGAGCCATCAGCCCAGAGCCTGACGGGGGCTCGAACTCACGGACCGCGAGATCGTGACCTGGCTGAAGTCGGACGCTTAACTGACTGAGCCACCCAGGCGCCCCTCAAGATAAGATTTAAGAAATCTTTCCCCTCTTCTGTTCTCTCCAGTAAGTGGGAAGGAAAATGAGAGTCTCTTCTAAGTTATAATTTTACCAAATAAATTATTTTAAATGAAAAGTAATTGGGGTCTCTCTTACTCTTTCTCTTTCCTTTCATTTCTTTCTCTGCCTTAAGAGACAGCAGTGTGGCCTGAGGAGGTCAGGAAGTGGCAGATGGGATGTGGGGGCTGAAGCGGGGACAGTCCTACCTAACAAGCGCATGGTAGGAACCAGGGGCCATCCAGTTAGCAGTGCTGGGGCCCAAGGAAGTGGTGGTCCTCAGGGGCTACAGGACTGAGGGCTTCAGAGGTCCCCAGTGTGGCCTGGAGACTCACACAGTAGAATTAAGCATTCACTGAAGAGAAGGAATCTACACAAATGGAAAAAGAGAAGGCAGGAAAGAACCCTGAGGTGATAGGTTTGAATTGGTGATATATATTCTATCCAGCAGAATCAGGCTAGCCGGAGCATGTTCTCATGACAATTAAAGAGTAGCAAGAGGAGAAACGGAGAGGCAAAATGCATCTTCGAGCCTCTGCTTGCATCAGCTCTGCTGAAAAACTTGTAGTCAAAAAGCAGGTGCATGTCTAAGCCCAGAGTCAGATTGGGAGAGACTACGAATTTACAGGGCTCAAAGCTTTGGTTACAGGGAAGTCCCATCAATTGAGCCATCAATGCTATATACAACATACTCCTTCAGGAGGACTGCACAGAGTCACAGCGACGAGCACTGTGTCTCCTCACATGGGCTATCAGGGGAGTGGGGTATATGAGCAAAGGTTCTGAAAGTAATTATACTGTTTACTTTTTTTTTTGGTCATCTTATTATATTCAGTTAATCTAGTCATGGAGTGGGAGTTTAACTTATAGTTATGTTTAACTTTTGCTTATTTTAATTTGACCTTAGACAGTTTCTATTTATTTCCTGATATTACAATGAGAAAATTAGAGCAATTACCCTTCTTTCCATCATTCTTCTTTCATCTGAAAGTCATTTTTGGTCACTTATGTTAACATATTTATATTAAGATCCTTAATATTTATCCATTTTATACCTCTACTCCTTTCATAGTTCATCTGTTGGTTTCTAAAAATTGAAATTACCACATGTAATTCACAATATTATAGTTGTATTATTCACTGTAAAACTAAGAAGTGTATTTAACCCAGAGAAGGAATTGCTACCCCAGTGGCATTTAAACTTTGTGGTAGAGGAATTTTCTCAGCAACTTATTTTAATGATTTCCTTTTTCAGTGCTTTTAGGCTTTCTTTTCTTCTTCAGGGTCATCTGTGAATGTATATCCTATGTCATCCTCTGTATCCTTGTTGTTACTGTTGTTGTTGGAATAACTTCTTGAATATTTTATTTTATTCATAAAGAGTGTGTGGGTTGTAAATTTTCTAAGTTCTTGCCTGTCACCAAGTGCCTTTGTTTTTCTCATGCATTTGATTGCTGTTATTCTAGGCATAAAGTTTTGGTTTAGATTCTTTTCTACTTGAGAAGGTCAAGGATAGCACTGCATTATGCTCTTCTCTCTTAGTTGTCGAATATATAAAATTATCCCTAAAATTATGCAGTTTCATCTCACTTTAGGTGCTTTTCTTTGTTCTGCATGTATTTTATTGGTCCTTCCATCTGAAAGATTTTGTGCCTCTCTCGAATGTGACAAAATTGTCTCTTCTTGTTTCTTTGTACTGGCCCCTACATTATCACTGTTTCTACTTAGTTGATATTTTATTATATCATCATTGGCTATCAAACTTCTGACCACAATTGAAAATAAGAGCTACATTTACATACTATTCAATATGCATTTGTACATTACTGTATATGATACATTCTGATCTCATTTCATTTTCAAAAATGCTACTTGTAGAGCACTAATTTGATATCATGGTGCACTAAAGGGCTAAGCCTACAGTTTGAAAAACAGTATGTTTGATCAATGGTGCTCTTTGGAATTATTCTTCATATCTTTTAAATATAACATTTTTTCCATTTATTCCTTTTGCTATATACATATTAGATTTTTAAATACTGTGTGTCAATAAATTAATCATAAGTTAGGTCCAATTTATTAATTTTCTAATCTATGAAATTTTTAGTTTTCTTTCATAAATATTTTTAATTTATAAGAGCAGTTTCTTTCTTTCAAATACTATTTTCATAGTACCATATTCTTTTATGGCTACAATTGCCTTTTTCTTCTTTTCTTTTTTTTTTCTCTCTCTCTCTCTCTCTCTCCCTCTCTCTCTGCCCCTCCCCCCCCTCTCTCTCTCTCTCTCTCAAAATAAACTTCTTTAAAAAAGATGTACAACATGATGATTTGATATATGTATATATTTCTTTTCTTTCTTTCTTTCTTTCTTTCTTTCTTTCTTATAATTGTTTTAGTTTTTAATCTTGTTTTCTTTTTTTAAATTGAGATATAGTTTATATAATATAAAATTCACCATCTTAAATTATACAATTCAGTAGGGTGTTTTCTTGTATATTCACTATGTTGTACAGACTTCACCATTATCTATCTCATTGTAGAACATTTCCATTACCCAAAAAAAGGAAACCCTATGCTTGTTACCAGTCAGTCCTAGTAGCATCTCTGCCTTCCCTAGCTCCTATAAGTCAATAATTTACTTTCTGTCCCTGTGGATCTAGCCATTTCACATAAATAGAATTATATACTGTGTGGCTTTTTGTGGCTGGTTTCTTCCATTTAGCATAATGTTTTCAAGGTTCATCCATGCTGTAGCATGCACTTCACCATTCACCATTTGTTTTCTGGTTTTGTTCACTTATTTGTTTTAATTCTAGCTATCTTAGTGTGTTAAGTGGTATCTCTGCATGAGTTGATTTGCATTTTCCCTATGACTAAAGATGTTGAGCATCTTTTTATGTGTATATATGTATATGTGTATATATATGTATATATATATATATATATACATATATATACATATATATATTCTTTGGAGAAATGTCTATTTAAATCTGTTGCTCATTTTTTAATTAGGTTGTCTCTTGCTATTGAGTTGTAAGAGTTCTTTTTTTTTTTTAATTTTTTTTTTCAACGTTTATTTATTTTTGGGACAGAGAGAGACAGAGCATGAATGGGGGAGGGGCAGAGAGAGAGGGAGACACAGAATCGGAAACAGGCTCCAGGCTCTGAGCCATCAGCCCAGAGCCCGACGCGGGGCTCGAACTCACGGACCGCGAGATCGTGACCTGGCTGAAGTCGGACGCCCAACCGACTGCGCCACCCAGGCGCCCCTTGAGTTGTAAGAGTTCTTTATACATTCTGGATACTAGATGTATATCTAACAAATGCTTTGACATCCTGTGGGTTGTCTTTTGCTTTCTTTTTGGTGTCCTTAGGTGCACAAAAGTTTTTAAAATTGATTAGGTTCAATTTGTCTATTTTGTCTTTGGTTGCTTGTGCTTTTGGTGTCCTATCTAAGAAACTGGTTTAATTCAAGGTCATGTAGATTTAGGTTGTTTTCTGCAAAGAGTTTTATAGTTTTATAGTGCTTGAGTTCATTCTTTGGCATGTGGACATCTTGGTTTTTAGCTTCCATTTCTTGAAAGGACTCTTTCTGCCATTCAGTTGTTTTGGTACCCTGGCTGAAAATCAACTGATCATGTGTACCTGGGTTTATTTCTGGACTCTCAATTTTATTCCATTGGTCTATATGTCTATTCTGTGCCAGTACCATATCCTCTTGATTACTATACCTTTGTAGTAATTTTGAAATTGGGAAGTCCTCCAACTTCTTTCTCTTCTTTCAGGATTATTTTCACAATCCCTTGAATTTCCATAAGGATTTTAGAATTAGCTTGTCCATTCACTGTTGCTTCCTTAATTTCTCTGAAGCATGAGACTAGTTTAAAATATTTTAATACATTCTTTTTTGTCCCTAAATTATCTGTCTTTCCTGTGTTTAATTATTGTGATTATGCTCATCAATGTTCTTTTCTTTTTCCCAATTGTTTGAACTTCTTTTATAGTAGGTGTTCTTGTATATCTGATGAAGTAATGAATGAATAAATGACTAACTTGATAAGAATGGATTTCTGGATTTTGTTTTCTGATGAGCTAGATCAAAAGTTACCCTGTTCAGATATACTCCTTACTGAAATGTCAGTAGTGACTGTGATGAATTCACAGTCTACACAACTCATGATTTATGTGCTCAGTTGCAGGCATATGTATTATGAGTGTTCTTAAGTCATTTCATTCTGTTTGTTTCTTTAGATAGAGATAAGGTATTTTATGTACCTGTTTCTCTTTGTCTTTATCTCTGCCTTTCTCTTTCAACTTCTTTCCTCTACTTCCATTGCTATGGTGGTGCTCAGTAATTTAGACTCATTACACTGATAATGACTTTACCTAGACAGAAAGAACAATCACTGGATACACAATAGTTTTATTACATCTTTACAGGTTTACATAATTATATGGTAATCTTTCTCTTGTCATGTGTCTCAGAAAGCCCTCCTAAGAATTTATGACTGATAAAATAAGTTTTTATAAGAAGTCTTATTGAGAGAAAGAAGTTAGTATATACTATATAACCTAAGTATCCTTTAATAAATGTAAAAGACGTTTGTCACTTATTGTGTGCTCATTTTGGAAATTTTGAAACCACCTTCCTATATTGGAGGAATCTATGAGAACCCTGCTTTTCATTGTGGAATCCACAGGTAGAGAACAGCTAAGATGCAGAACTCGCCCTAAATTTGGCCAGTTGGTTGCTTTTCCCAGACAGGATATTGAGGAAGTGAACAAAAATAAGATATGCCAGGAGATTATGTGTGGAGACGGCTATGGAATCATAAGCTTTATGTCGCAGGAGTGAGCATTCATGGGAAGTGGTATCCAGGGGTGGTTGCTGTGGTAGGATCTTGGCTGGTTCTTGCCTCCCCATATTCCCTATACTTTTTTCTGAATTGGACTCTGTGGCATTCCTGATGATTTGTGATCTACCAGTATCCTTGAAATAAATTGTCTTCTAATAAAACTAATATAGTTTGGTTTCTGTGGTTTGCCACAACTGCTGATACAAAAAAAATCAATGAAGACAGTTCTCTAAAAGTTAATGACATTAAAAACTCTTAAATCATTATGAATTATTTAATTTGTGTATTTATTTAATTCATATATTTATTTTTAATAAGCAAAACTTTTTCCCCTTCATGTAGTTCTCCAAATACTCAAAAACCACATGATTGTGTGATTTGGAGCTTTTGGCTCTTGTGTTCTTTTCAATAAGCATCTATCCATACCTGTTTCTTACACACTTCTCAGCTCTCTCGCTCCTTACAAACAATTACAGATAGATCCGACATAGTGATTTGCTTTCTCCTGTCTCCTCCTACTTTTTCTACTGTAGCATTGCAAAATATTTTATTCTTTTTCTACCACCCATTTTATCTCCTTTTTCTATATTCATTTCCCAAATTGCCCTTTCATAATTTTCTTCAATAGAAGCAACTCAAAACTCACACCATTTAAATATCCTAGAACAGTAATTTCCATTGTTGAAAATTCACTATAATAGTATCCCCCAAAATTCTAGTGCAGACCACTAAAATTTACTGAGTGTAATGATTAGTTTCTAGTCTAGCCCTCAGATGGTGCAAAGTAGTAGAACCATCTAACATCACTTATTTTGTGGAGATTTTCTATGCATCACTTCTATCCTAGAAGAATCCTGGGAGGCCTCTTTAGTCCCAAACAGGAGAGGAGGAAACCGTGCTCTTTTATGCCCATGGGTGCTGTTGCTGCTGTTGCTCCTTAGTCCAGAAGAGAAGTCTGTGTTCCCCCAAACAGTGACTTGCTGGAACTGAGTGATATCTTCCTTCCTTAAGCACAACATGAACTTGCTAGTATGCCCAGTCATTACCACTTCCTACTGTCTCCCAGAAAGCCAGAGGTCAGCTTGAATTTATCCTATGGTGTCATTTCCATGGTCTGCCTCTTCCCAGAAAGGCTTTGAGTTTGTGAACTCTAGCTCTACACCATCAGTACGAAAAAATGCCCATTTGTCATCATCAGGAACTCAGATTTACTTAGCAACTTTTCTTTTGTCTGGAAACACAAGGCTGATTACTGCTCTCCTACCCCCACGGGCAAGAATAGTCCAGATCTTAGGAGCAAAGAAGCTTGACTTCCCTTTGGTAAGAAAAGAAAATGCTTCCATGTTTGTATGTTGTGTTTTTTTCTTGGCATGTTAAAAGATAGCATAAGGCACTTTTTCAATAGGTGGTCCAACGACCTTAACTTCACATTAAGTCATCTTGTTACCCATGCAAGCCACATTTCATTTGAGGGGAGTTCATGCTTGTAGAGGGTTTACTGAACCACATCTACTTCCTGATTATAGCTTCCACTGGTCACTGGATGATTATAAACCGCAGCAAGTATTCAGAGCATGGAAAATAGACTTTTCAGAAGATCTCATATCTGCCAGCTGACTAGATGCCGGAGTGGGCATCGTACAACTGTAGAACCCTATGGGAGAGAAACCAGCTGCAGCCACTGCCCCTTTGAGGGTGATTAGAGGCAGCTGCTGTCTACTTTGTTTTACTTCAGATAGGAAAGTGTAATGATGAGTAATTGTGGGGGTCTCTCAGGATTCCCTTATGGCACTAACTTAGGCAGCCAATTATGGCTTCCCAAGGAAAGTCTCTTCCCCAAGTCTTTCCTCAGTCCTGCCAGTAACTTGTTTGGGCCTTGCTGGTGGATACTGGAATAGATGGTGTATTTGTTCCCCTGGGACTCCTGCTATTTATGGCAAGGATCCAGGGGCTGAGGTAGTGTTTTTGTGGTGTGCCCAGAAGTAATTCCAGGACCTGGCTAATAGAGAAGATGCTTATGTTTGTTTCAAGGTGCACCTGTCAATTATGGAGAGGAGAGCAACTCCAGTTTTCTCCCGAGTACTCAACTGTCCTTTTCTGGAAGCTAAGTACTGTGGTGAATTATTCATTATTATAATGCCTCAAACCTCCTTTATTTTAAGGACTTTCTTTTAAAGCCTGCTCACCGTTGCTGAAAAAAAAATTACCACATTTGTATACTTGAAATTTGCTGGCTGAGTAGGCACAGGTATCCTATGTAATAGGAAACCAGACACATGGACCTGAGAAATGACTTCAGTCAAGTGAATGGAATGAACAAAATCTAGTCAATGTTTCTCTTTGTACAGCTGATTGAAGTTTTGAAGACCTCTCCTTTTCCCTCCTTGCCTTTTGTGTTACTTCTAGAATAAAGCCTAGAAGTAACAGATCTGGCAAACAAAGGCTGTTTACCACTTGGGCCTCTCCCAGCTTTTATTACCAGTAATTCCAGCCATGAATACCCTAAAGCAGGCAGATTGCCTTTGGGCCAGTTGAATTAGTCTGGTATTTCCATAATAATGCTGTGTAACAGAAAATCTCAAAATATCAATAGTTCACTAAATCCAGCTCTTTACTGCTAAGTTAAAACTAACTACTAAAACAAGCTTTTTGTTACTTACGTAAAATCCTATGTGTCAGCCAGGGTAGGTCTGTTTCAGGGTAAAGTGAGCTAGATTTTTATTTCAGGCTTTAGATTGATTTCAGGTCATCTTCAATTGTCTCTTCATCTTCTTTGGCTGAATGGCTGTCTAGGAAATATTTTCATGGTGAATCGCTGGAATGCAGAAGGGCAAGTGGAAACTCTTGAGGACTGGAACATTTCACTTTTCACCTATATTCCATTGGCAGAAGCCAACATGTGGCTAAACTCAGTATCTGTGGGGAGAGAAATACAGTCTGCTCCATCCAGAGGCTAGTACCACCAAGTCACAATGCAGAGGATATATGTAAGTAATTCTAACACAGGAAGGGCATGAAGAATTGTAAATAATGATTTAATATGTCATGTGAGTGAAGAACACAGGGAGCGAATCTCCCTGAAATAATGGAATAAAAGAAAGGATTCATTATTAAACAATGATATCATAAATTATAGGAACATAAGTCATCCAGTCCTGGAAAAGTGGATATAGATTAAAAGGAGGATGTCCTGGGTGCACGGGGTGGCTCAGTCGGTCAGTCTTCCGACTTCACTCAGGTCACGATCTCACTGCTCCTGGGTTCAAGCCCCACATCGGGCTCTGTGCTGAAAGCTCAGAGCCTAGAGCCTACTTTGGATTTTGTGCCTCACCTCTCTCTGCCCCTTCCCCACTTGTACTTGCTCTCTCTCTCTCTCTCTCTCAAATAAACATAAAAAATATTTTTTTTAAAAAAGGAGGATGTCTTATACAGAAGACAGAACCAATTAGGTGATGTGAATAAACCAGTTATTTTTTTTAATTACTCTCAAAAAGGTTTAACTGGCAAGCATAACTCTGATAGAGATAAAAAAGGAAAGAGGTTGAGAACGTAAGCATAGAAAGGAAAGAAGAAAGAGTGAGAAAAACTGGTCTAGAAAGTGACAATCTATATCTGTGACATACATTCTCGAACAACTTTTAGGAGGGTCAGATGTTCACCATTCTGGAACCATACTTCCAATTCACGGTAACTGTTGTGTAATTTGCAAAGATTCCTTGTTCACAAAATTTCTTAATGCTTTTTTTTCCCTGTTCTCAATGATTTAAAAGATGGATTGCATACAAACAGTAAAATAACTGAAATATAGAATCTTAGAGATTACCATGTACGTATTCCATTTGAATTGACTACCTAATATCTATTTTCTCCTTCTTACAAAGAGAATGCAATGTTCATATTGGTTGCAATGTACCCAATTAAAAATTTATACTTTCCGACCTCTCTTGCAGCTAGGGATGAATCTATGATGCAGTTATGGCTGGTTATATATAAACTTTGGAGTGGAGCTTTTAGGTAAACTTTAGAGGGTAATGCTCTGCTGGAATTTGTTTCTGGCCCTTCCTCCTGTCTAGATGGGAGTGCTAGAGATAGAGCGGCCATCTTGAAATCACAAGTGAAAAGCATTAAATCAAAATCATTCACTGAGCAGAAATACCAGAATACCGCTCCCTGTTGGCGTTGGGGAGCCTCTATACCAGCCCTGCACTAAATCTCATACCTCTTGTTACCTGAGGAAAAATAAATCTCTGCATGTAGTTCAGCCCATGTAGTTGGACTTATGCTACCAAATGTGTCACCTTGCTAAGAAAGTGGGGGGAGGTCATTAGAGATCACCTAATCAACCCCTTCCTCTTTATCTTACGATGAAGAAAGCAACAGTTCTGAAAAGTAAAGTGATGTTGCTTAAGATCAAGAAGTTGGAGGTCTCAACTACATTTTCAGCATTATGATCCTAGAATTGGGACCACAGAACTATGGATGAATTAACCTAAAAAACAACAATGAACAGTATTCATGACACAGCTATGTTCTGCTCCAAAGCCCTGAATTCACAGTATGTTTCTGCCCGTGTGAATGTGACCTTCAACATGCTGGGCACTTCTGATTTCATAGGCCATAGTCAATTGACCTCCAGTTGTGTTGACATTCCCTGTGCTCTCTAAAAGGAATCAACTGGGAAGCACTGAATTGTGGACAGCCTTGCCAAGAGGCATGCTTGGAATTTTGGAGACTTTCTCCTGTGTATGTTAATAAACAGAAATGGTGGTAGTTTAGGGAAGCCAGGGAGTTTCCCTCCATTTCCCAGGAGGAGCAGCAGCTGGCAAACCAGCTGGCTTTACCCTCACTAGATGCTCTTTGAAACGATAGGTGGGCTTGAGTTGCCAGGAGCACAATATAGCACAAACATCCTGAGATCAAATCCACAGTGTAAGGGCTGGAAGTTAATTGGCTGGCCAGAGTTTAGGAGATCCTATGCAGACATTTCACTTCCTCCCTTTTAATTACTGCTTAAGGAGCCACTGCATGGGGACTTAAAAAGGAACTAATCACTTCTGCCTTGGGAATATTTAGTGAGATATTTTTTACGTACATGCAACCTCAAGGAGTCTAATGCTGTGGTCTATGCTCCAAATTCTAAGCATGCGCGTGCGCGCACACACACACACACACACACACACACACACACTTTAGCCCAACATTCAAATTTACATTATGAATCTTAGAGCTGTTTTGCTCTTTCTTCTCCCAAAATGGAGGCTACTATTTTCCTTTTGAGGAAAGAGTGGGTAGGAGAAATATATCTCTAACTTCCAAACTGCCTCACTCAAATTCTTTTTACAAATAGCAGTAGTTTTCTTACTGACATCAGTTAAAAGGCCTTTCAATTGAAATTGTCGAAGTGACAAGATAAACGGGTACATTCATCTTAAAGCTTGAGAAATACACAAGGGAATGAGGCTCTGTGAGAATTAGAAAGAAGCCATGAAAATCTTTATATTAAGCTAAATATGCAAATACAGTGAGTTTACTCAATTTTAATTTACTTATAAGAGAAACTAAACACTATAAGGATCAGATTTAAATACTTGTTGTTTTCTTTCTTTCTTTTTTTAATTACCAGATTTTTTTTCCTTCTTCCTGTCTTCTCTTAACATATCTGGTCATTTACTAGCCAGTGTTTTCTTCCTTTATACATAATGTCTTTTAAGGGAGCTTGAATTTGAGATCCACAAGAACTCAATGGATTTGGCAGTGGTACGTGTATTAAGATACTGATCGGGGAATAAGTAATAATCCAGCATAATAAAACGGAGTTTTGGAAACATTTAAGAATATTTTATCAGTTTGAGGGAAAAGCCTTGCTTTTCTAAGACAAACTGTGTAATGATAGTTAAGATATATGGTTAGAAATATATATGGTAATGAAAATATTCTTTTTTTTTTTCTTTTTTTTTGGAAAATAATGAGGACTCCAAGCTATTTGATGCTTCTGTTTCTTTGAAAACTTTCTGGGGGCGCCTGGGTGGCGCAGTCGGTTAAGCGTCCGACTTCAGCCAGGTCACGATCTCGCGGTCCGTGAGTTCGAGCCCCGCGTCAGGCTCTGGGCTGATGGCTCAGAGCCTGGAGCCTGTTTCTGATTCTGTGTCTCCCTCTCTCTCTGCGCCTCCCCCGTTCATGCTCTGTCTCTCTCTGTCCCAAAAATAAATAAACGTTGAAAAAAAATTAAAAAAAAAAAGAAAACTTTCTGAGTACAGGTGGCTGAGTGGCTCAGTTGGTTAAGCGGTGGACTCTTGATTTCTGCTCAAATAATGATTTTGTGGTTTGTGGGGTCAAGCCCCACATTGGGCTCCATTCTGATAGTGTGTGTGGAGCCTGCTTCTGATTCTGTCTTTCCCTTTCTCTCTGCCTCTCCCCTGTTTGTGCTCGCTCTCAAAATAAATAAAATTAAAAGTAAATTAAAAGAAAAACTTTCCAAACAAGGTTTCCAGATTTGGCAAATAAAAAAACACAAGATGTCCAGTTAAATTTGATTTCAGGTGAGCAATGACTTGCACAGAACATATACTAATAACATTTGTTGTTATCTGAAATTTATATTTAACTTAGTGTCCTATATTTGATCTGGCAACCTTCTGTCCCAGGATTCCCATGGAATCTTCTTTTTGGCCATTACAGATCTCCTGAAACCATTGGTTCCTCCTTCCTCCATTAACATGGTTTTTTGTCATACTGAGATAAAAGAGATCCCCATTACCAGCACTATTAACAATTCTTAGTCTACCAGAAATGAGACCAGGGCACTAGTTCAGTACCTCTGGAATTATAGTTGATATACAATTTTACATTAGTTTCAGGTGTGCAACATAGTGACTTGGCAAGCCTATATGTTATGCTGTGCTCACCATAAGTTTAACTGCCGTCTGTTACCATATATCGCTATTATAATACCATTGACTGTGTTCCTTATGCTGTACCTTTTATCCTCATGACTTATTCATTGCATAACTGGAATGTTCTTCTATCTGGAAAAATAATGAGGACTCCTAGCTATTTGAGGCTTCTGTTTCTTTGAAAACTTTCTTAGTGGTTCACCCATTTTTGTCCATCTCCGCACCCTCCTCACCTCTGGCAGCCAAGTACCCATCAATAGGTGAATGGATAAAGAAGATGTGGTACGTATATATAATGGAATATTACTCAGCCAAAAAAAGAATGAAATCGTGCCATTTGTGACAACTTGGATGGACCTAGAGGGTATTGTGCTGTGTGAAATAAGTCAGACAAATCCCATGAGTTCACTTATATGTGAAATCTAAAAAAAAAAAAAAAAAAGTAAGTAAACAGTCAAAAAATAGAAACAGACCCATGAATACAGAGAACAAACAGAATTACAATTTTTTTAATTGAACTTACTGTCTTAGATTTTTACCTCCTTTATTAGAGGACATATTAGAACATATCCCCAATAACTGATTCACTGATATGTATAAAATGATGGAAAAATCATCTTTTCCTGACAATATTAACCTCTCTCTAAGACTATGCTCAGATTCCTTAACTTTATCTTATTCAGAGCCTCTCAGCTCCCATTGAGCACTGCCTTAGAAGTTAGGGGTTAACCTCTCTTTAGTTGAAAGCCCTGACTCTTGTCACACTCAAACCAATGTGTTTTATTTATTTTTCTCCAAGAAGGGATCTAGATTATTCATTCCTTGAAAATCCCAGAAATACCATAGTACACATGATAAAATTTATTCTTTCTGAACACCACACTAAATATGATGAAATTTTCTATCCAGATAAAGAGTTAGATAACAACTATAGGGTAATCATAGAATAAGTAGACTTCTAGCTATTGGTGACCCCTAACTTCCCCTGACCATTGTTAGGTAAAATCAAAATTATAGTGAACAACTATTATCTCAAACCTGATTATTAATAGATTATTGTCAACCTGGAGATAGATTTCTTGTGATTTGGCTCAGATCATTATGTTATATTTGTCTTGGTCAACCTTACTCTTACTGACTTGGATGCAAATTGCATTTACTAGACTTTAACTAGGAGATACCCAAATATTGATTTTCTAAAAGGGATGAAAAGAGTAGGTGTATGAGTCATGTATGTGCAATTATGACGTAAGCTATTTTCTGTTAGTTGTATCAGGTAGGAGTTCTAATAAGTTGGATTATAGATAGCTAGGCATAAAATTAATTGTCAGGGAGAGGGGCTATGAGGTACTACATTCTATCAAAATTATTGATTCAATAAGATTTACCTTTGAGGGGCTATGAGGTACTACATTCTATCAAAATTATTGATTCAATAAGATTTACCTTTTTGCACAGCTTTTGAACCGAGTCCACCATTGGCACTTCTAGGTGGTATGGAGACACCAGGGAGCTATAGCATGGGGCAGCTAAAAAAATGCATTGGTATTACTTTGTGCTTATATCCTTATGTAGTAGATAATATGTGTATATTTTCTTGCATTCATAGTCATTTGGTAGATGTGTGTGGCCTAATAATCACTGTTATTGAATGTTTGCGCCAAGCACTACGTTTCCACCTGTTAAGCAAATTTCTTGTATTAGCAGGCATCTGGGACGTGGAAGCGAATTTGTTACAGAGAAGTGGTCATTATGATGGTATCTATTAGATGAAGCTAGAATGCCTTCCTACATTTTGCACACACTGGACTAAAGAATGCTGCTGAGATTAGGTTATTACTGGAGCAGAGGGAACAAGAGCCTGAGGGGTAAAGAATAAATATAGATTATTTCATGATGGTGATTAAAGAAAAATGTGTGTGTGTGTGTGTGTGTGTGCGCGCGCGCACATGCATGCACACACACATGCATGTGTTCTTACTTAAAAGTAAGCATTAGTTGAATTTAAAAACAATTGAATACATCCCAGTTCACAAAGAAAAAGTAAACATAGCAACAGATAGAATCAATATAGTGCAAAAAAATTTCCATTAAGTCAGCAAACATAACACAAGATGGATGAATAAAAGCCAAGTTTATCAGTTGTAACATAAATGAAAATAAGTTAATGCCACATTTTAAAAAATGTTCTCAATTATAGTAAAAACAACTAAATAAAACTATGCTTCTTGAAAGAGATATACTTAAAGCATAATGACATCGAAAAGATTAAAGTATAAATTAATATCAGGCGAGATCAAAACAGGAGAGATCTTAAAAGTTAAACAAAGAAAAGGGAGAATTGTTCATTTCTTTAGTAACAAATTATTATATACTTCAACATCAAAAATTCTATAAAGGGGGAAGGGTCTCACTGGATGTCAGACCCCAAACAAAAGACAGTAAAGTGCCTAAAATGTCATTTTATTCTAATAAATGATATAATCCACAGTAAATATATAAGTCATAAAGATTTATGTACTAAATATCATTATATCTAAATGTATAAATAAAAAACTCTTAGATAAATGAAGAGAAGTTGGCAATGGCTTATTTGGTCCTTTATAGACCAAAAAATAAAAATAAAAGACAATGACCTAAATAATATAATTAATGAGGGTAATTTTACAGATTAAAAAATGAATAGATAGATATATAATTTGAACATCTTTAAACAAAAAATAGAAACTTCGTAGCCTCCAGTCTGCTTTTTAAGTAATTTCTGTGTTAGGCCATAGTAAATAGTCAAAAATTCCAAAATGCAGAAAATAAGTGGCTCAAAATAAATGGGCCATATTCCCTGCTTAAAAGAAGCAAATAAACAAAAATAAAAAATAAACTGTTGATATAATCCTGTCACTTGAAATTAAAAGAAACATACCAACAAAACACTTCTATGAATAACTTATGAGTTAAGAGAAAAGTTAAATTGTAATTAATAATTGCTAACATTGGTTAAGTATTTATTATATTCCAGGCCCTGGAAAAACTAGTTTAGATCTATTATGTATTACAACCTGACAACAATTTATTGAACATAGCAGCTCAGTGGTCCCACATTTACCCATATCAGGATTTATTTTTCTTCCAAGCACTAATTCACTCTCTGACATTATATGACATATTTATGTGTTCATTTCTTTACTGTCCATTTCCACTAATATGTAAGCTCCATGATGGCAGGGATGTTGCCTAGTTTCTTTGTCACTGTACTCCAAACATTTAGATCAGTTCCTCGACATGGCAGAAATGAAATGTAATACATGGCACATTAAGGTCATGAAGTCAGAAGAACTATAGAAGCTATGGAAAGCAGGGGGAATGAAGTTTTAAGGCAAAAAATTAATGTCAAATATTTCTATGAATAAAACTAATGGCAGATGTCACATAGGAAATGAAATATATTTGAAACCTATAAGACAAAGAGATGATGATATTAATTTATAAAGAACACTTACAATTCAGTGCTAATACACTGCCCTGAGGAAAAGATATGCTGATTTTATTCTAACCACCAAATACAGATCTACATATCTTTGTAGAAGAAAATAACAATTAAAATAGTAAATTAACTTACAAGATTTAGCCGAAATTAACTCCCAGGTAAATTCCTGGCCCAGCTATTTTCATTACAAATTAAAAGAAAAAGGAAAATCAGTAAGCCTTTTTTTTTTTTTTTTTGTACTGGGAAGAAGACATGATTTCAAACATTTAATAAAAGAAATATAAAATGATAATAAAGATGCAGACTCCTCCCCCAGTATTTCATGCAGTAATTGCAAATCATTATCAAATTTATGGATAATCCAGTTGTGCTGAAGATGCAGGGAAACAGGCATTTTCAAATATTTGCTTGTTAACGCATATTTGGAATATCCTTCCAGATCAGTGTATTGTGGGCCTTAAATGTATTCATTCTCTTACACAGTAATTCCGTTGCTAGGATTGTATTTTAAATAAATAAACATAGATATGGTTCAAGATTTAAATACAGGGATGTTCACTTCAGGATTATTTTAAGTAAGAGAGATTACAAAGAACTCTCCAGTAGTAGAAAGTTAGATTATGGAAAATTAACTTCCCACTGGGCATTTAATTTCTTGCCTACCTATGGCAGTCACTATGCCGGCTCTTGGTATTACAGAAAACACAACGCATCTAGCTCTCAGGGATCATAGTCTAGTCCAGGAATCTGATATCTGCCTAGATGCCTGGCATACCCAGAGATTCAACATTTCCTTTCTTTGTAAGGTATCCAGGAAGATATTATTGCAATTCAAAATCTGTCAGTGTCCAAATTCTTTCACATGATGTGTGGGCCCTTGATGCTGTGGTTCCTTACTTTCTTCTCCACCCTTGACTTTTGTGCATTGCCCTCCTTGCACACTAAGCTCCAGATACCTGGAACTCTTCCTTTCCTAGAGGGAGCCAAATCTTCTCTGCCCTTTGAACCTTCATATCTGAGTTTGTCCATGACAGTGTTCTTTGCATGGACTCCTTAGGCTAGGTCCTCTGTGGTTGTCTGTGAAACATCCATTCCGGCCCAAAGTCTTCTCTGAACCCAGTGCCTACGGTCATCCTCTCATGTGCTTCCATATCAACTCCTGCCGCTGAGGAGCACTGAGAACACTGGGATATAATACACTACTTACTAGTTGACATTTTCCCGTAGACTGTGAATGTCTTGAGGGCAACAACCATGTCTAGGCCCATCAGAGTTGGGCATCCTGTGGCATCATAACCACTCTGTGTGGGTCACAGCAGCCAGTCCAGTACTTTCTAGATTCTGATAGTGTGAAATGAATTTTTAAACATGTTTTGAAGAGTATTTGTCAATATTGAAGAAAGCTTATGATAAGGAGCATGTGAAACAACTTATTCAGGTGTACCTCCAATTTTAAGTTATAGTAAATGTGTCAATATAGATATAAATACCTTTAATTTGAGGGGTTTTTTTCCCTTAAGCTTTCTGTCTCCATTGCCTTGATCCTCTGTGGCCACTTTCCACTTTTATTTGAGTAAACTTTCTTAAACTGAAATCAATTCATATAAGTCTCTTGGATGAACTTTTTCACAAGATCCCCATTTCCTGTGTGCTTCCTAATAACCTGTTGCTGACTCTTCAACTAAATCTCTTCTCTGTGCACCACACCTGTAGGCTTGAGAAAATGTTCTTTTTCATAAGTACTCTCCAGCCAGAATGTTCTTCCTCTCTTTGTTGTGTGGCTAGCATCCACTCTTTCAAGAATCAGCTTAGATTCCACATGTATGACAAGATTTTCCTGCTCCTTCGCTATGCTTCCAGTGCTCCGTACGAATGCCTCTGTTGTAGTACGGGGTACATAGGCAGTTTCCTCATTGCCTCTTGTTTATTTGCCTTGCTTATTGGTCATAGAGCTCCCTGGAAGGTGAGGTCTCTGCCTTTTCATACTTTATCACCAGTTGTTAGCACAGTGCCTGGTATATAGTAGACATTCAAATATTTTGAATGAATGGAAACTGAGCATGATATAGACCTCTTTACCTATACCATAAGAAAATATCAAAGTTAGGGCACCCGGGTGGCTCAGTCAGTTGGGTGTCCAACTTCGCCTCAGGTCATGACCTCATGGTTTGTGAGTTCGAGCCCCACTTCGGGCTCTGTGCTGACAGCTCGGAGCCTGGAGCCTGCTTTGGATTCTGTGTCTCTCTGTCTCTGCCCCTGCCCTGCTCACACTCTGTCTCTGTCTCTCAAAAAGTGAATAAATGTTAAAAAATATATTAAAAAAATAAATATCAAAGTCAAATATTATAAATGATTTCCAGATAGCACTTTATATAATTTTTAGTTTGATATAGAATAAAAACAAAATGTGTTCCTATTTAGATAAAATACAACCAATATAAAATAAGTGCTCACTCTATTAATCATATTTTGCAAAAATTTTATCCTCCTATCAGACTTGAGAAGTGGTATCTGTATCTCTATATCTACATCTATAAGAAAAAACAAGAGAACTAAATAACTTGCATAATGCCATGCAGTTGGTAAAACAAAACAAGAATTAAAACCCTGGCTTGTCTGATTCCAGAGGCCAGTGCATAACATAATTTACTAATTATTTCTATTTCTCAAGTAATAACCAAAAAAAAAAACTTGATGAATATTTATTAAATGCTAGGCCCAGTTATAACTGTTTTATACCTATTATTTCATTAAGTACTTATAAATTACTCTATGAGTTAGGTATTATTACCATGATTCTAGTTTTATAGATTAAACTAAAAAGGTAAAAAGAGGTTAAATAACTTGCCCTATCACTTGCAGCTAGAATGAGGAAGAACTGGCTTTGAATCCAAATAGTCTGACACTGAAGTCCCAGATTTTACCAGCTAAGCTGTACTGTCTCTCTCTCAGATGAGGAAGCCTATTGAGTTTCCAGGTTTTCTTAAAAATAGATGAAACGTAGATTTAGTCAAGTATTCATGAGATACATATTGATAAACATTTCTAAGACCTAACTGTGAAGACTGTTTTGATTAATTATAAGTAATCAAGATTAATGAAGTGATACAACTCCAAATGAAGTTTTAGTGATCACTAGAAGAGGAGCCAATATAATCTTATACAAAAAACATTAATAGAATTAGAACAATAATTAGAATGCCAAAAAGACTCATTGTGAAATGTTAAAATGGGCATCATTGAAATGGAAAAGTTTCCTTAATTTTAAATATCATTACTTGCTGCAGTGCTCACCTTATATAATGGTGGTCTGTCAAGAATTAAAGAAAGAAAGAAAAACTCTTTGTCTAAAACAATTCAACTTTTATCTAATTTGATATAAGAATACAGTTTTACACATTTTTAATACTTATTTAAGTTATTCATAGTCTGTTAAGTTTCATGGGAGGTGACGGAATGTGTGTTTTTTAATGCAATTGTCACTTTTTACACTTCTGTCTTAAAAGTATTTGAGCAAGGATCACTTGCAGGAAAAACAACAAATGAGTATCAGAGAAATCACAGGGACGTCTGAACCTGTTGTCTATAAGGTGTTGCCAATGTATCTGTCACCATATAGGATGGATGAGGAAAGCATGAAGAGTCACCCTTTATGTTTTGGGGCATTTTAAATATTTGTGTGGGTTGTTGAAATTCCTGATTTAGTACCTACTCATATCTCTGGCCCTTTCCAAGAGAAGTGATAGAGCTACCTATCCCCATTTGTGTAACACTTTAACTCTCAAAATTCATAAAGGAAAATTCTTTGGCGGATGAGACATAATGCTGTGAGAGACACATTCACAGACACAGGTCAAGGGAAGCATTCACAAAGTTGGATGCAAAATTTTAAAGACAAACTTAAGTCATAAAACATCATATACTTGGGGCACCTGGGTGGCTCAGTTGGTTGAACGTCTGACTTTGGCTCAGATTATGATCTCATGGTTTGTGAGTTCGAGCCCCATGTCTGGCTCTGTGCTGCCAGCTCAGAGCCTGGAGCCTGTTTTGGATTCTGTGTCTCCCCCTATCTGTGCACCTGCTCTGCTCGTGCTCTGTCTCTCTTTCTCTCTCTCTCTCTCAAAAATAAATAAACATGAAAAAAATAAAAAATAAATAAAACATCATAAACTATTAACTCAGTAGTAGTTAGTGGGCAGCCCCCACAACAGCCATTTTTTTTGCCTACTACTTAATGTAAGACTAAAGATTGGCCAATAGACCAGGAGTGTGTCAACATCTTCACCTGGAAGTAATTTATAAAATCTGGTTTCAAGAGCTTGCTTTTGAATACATAAAAATATTTGATTATTTTTTTCAAAACCTTCCATCTACTACTACCTGGAACCACAACTTTCCTTTTCTCCATATATCCTTTAAATGGTTTTTGATGACACATGTTCTCTTAGCTACAGATACTGCCAAACTTCATCCAGCAGGCCATCTCTACCTGACCCAGAGTCTGGCCTAATCAGCCCTTATTGGTGTTGAGAGCACCATCTTGAAACATGATTAGAGCCCAGAGTCTTGATGTTCAAAGTCCTATTCATGTGTGCTTGGATGACCATCTAGGCTCCATATCCATCAAGCTACAACCACTGCTCCCCACTCTGGCACTATGTATGCCTCATGGGTATGATTGGACTTCTGCTCCATAGCCCAGTGTTCATGAGTTCAGCATTTGGAACCAGTTAGGAATGGATTCATAGCTTGACTTAGACCAACAAATAGGTGTGTAACCTTGAGCAAGTTACTAAAATATTTTGTGTTTTGGTTTATTTTATATTAATATGTAATTATTTATTTTTAGCAAATACAAGTTGGCATTCATTCAATTCTTAATATGTGCCAGATATTCTTTGAAGTTCTATACTGTATCGACTCTTCAGTACTTATGAGAACAATCTGAGGTAGTTAATTATTTTATCCTCGTTTTACTAAAATTTACTCTGAAGTCAGGCTTTAAAAATTTACTACCTCTCATAGATGAGGATTATAATGCTGTTTTTATAGAGTGACTGAATGGAAGAATTAATTTATATTTTTGTAAAAAATGCCTAAAATAGTACCTGGGACATAGTCCTCACTAAATCATATTATTAATGTG
This sequence comes from Lynx canadensis, assembly GCF_007474595.2. Taxonomy (NCBI): domain Eukaryota; kingdom Metazoa; phylum Chordata; class Mammalia; order Carnivora; family Felidae; genus Lynx; species Lynx canadensis. The sequence goes on from NC_044311.2 coordinate 94,575,883, forward strand.
TCTCAATTTCTTAATTCACATTGTAATTCCTTTCATCTCTTGAAATCTTTCTGAGCATCAGCTCTCTCCCTGGGGCCCTGATAACCTCCTGTCTTCCTATGACCCTGGTTTAAAGTGATTAATGTCACAGACACTCACGTTAGTCTGCATATTTAATGCCAAATATTTCCACTTTCTGCATATATTTAACCTATATCCATGTCTTACCACAAACTTTAGAGTCTATTAGTAGCCAACTCCAGATGTCTAGAAGCTTGGACACTGGGCATCTGGTTAATTCCCCTGAGGTCAAACCTGAAAAGTTTAGTTCCCTGGCCCTAGTCTTTCTAGTTTCTTGTCAGCTTCTCTCCCTAGAGATTCACATTCAAGATCTCTCAATTCATCACAGCTGAGGCAGCATAGTTAATTATTTTAGATGCTGAAAAAAATGTAAGAGAGTATGGAAGATACAAGTCCAAAGAATGTTCCTGACTTTATCCATTGCAACCACAGCAACAGAAAGAAATTTCTGTTTCAGAGGGACACATAGATAATATCTAGGACTGTCAAATCTAGATGCTCTTTCATACAGTGATTTTATATTATACATATCTGTCACAGAAACCTGATATAAGAGTTTTTTACAATTGGCCTCTTGTAGGAACAGGGATTGATCACGTTAATATTTTAAGAGGACTGCTTAAGGAGGTGAGTCACTTATTCTTTCTAAACCTCAGTTTCCTCATTTATGAAGTGAGGATAATATGATGATGTAATATAATGAAGATAATTATGCAGTGATCAAGATCAGAATTATAGGCTTAAAAGCTGTAGGAAACAGAAAACAGAGTAGTAGCACTCTTATCTGTCACAGTGTTGTCCTTGCCTCATTTGAAACTAAAGACACAGATGCAGAAAATGGTCCTACTCTCCTTGAAGGAGCAAGAAGGATAAAATGGGATGGTAGATAATAGGGGGAAGTGTGTCTTGCCTACCTTTCCTCTGAATATCTCATAAAACACTGGAAACTTTCCTTTGACTCATCATATGCTACTTTAAGCCTTTGTTACTTGAGGCCTTTACACCAGAATTATGACAGAGCCTTTTACTTTTCCAAGTCTTTTATTTTTTTAATCTCCCTAAAGAGCTTCTTCAACCTTCTAGCCATGTTTCCTTTAGTCCTGTATTTGATCCTAATTTTCTTTATCACTGAGGTCATTTCTCATTGTCGAGATAAGCACCATTAACTACTGCCTGTTTTTGAGGACCTGCACTGGGCTCAGTTCTGTGCTAGGTACTGTAGTGTCAGAGAAGGAATATAAGGGGCTCACCAGTTGGTTGTGATATAATTGTGATGAAGGTATTATTGCCTTCATTTTACAAATGAACAGTCTGAGGTTTAAAGAGGTAAATAACTTGTCAAGCCAACAGCTAGTAAAGGGAAAGGCTAGGATTCAAATCCACGGCTTTGTGACTCTAATGTCCCTGAGATAATGTTGTGCGTTCCATCTCTCTGACTCAGGAGGAAACCAGGTTGACCAGAAGACAGCATATTGGAAGTAGTCAGAAATTGGGCAGATTGAAATGCATTGCTTACTTTCAAGTCTGTACCTAATCTGATAGAGGATTTTAAACTTGACATGGTAGGAAACGGAGAACCCCTGAATGTTATAGATCTGGGATAGAGTTTATGAGAAGTGGCAATTAAACATGAGTATAGCAATGAGAAATTGGAAAGGGGAGAGTGAAGTTAGCTTGGGTGACACAGTCGCCATAATCTAGCCACAGGAAGGGGAGAGTTTGTACCAGGTATTGACAATAAAAAATGGAGGCAAAGACATAGATTCATGGCATGTGACAGAAAGGAGAAACATTTCATAACTTATAACTGACCAGTGGGGGAGCAGTGTGGTGAAGAAAGGGAATTAGTCAGCTAAGGGAACAGTGAAGGGAAGAAAGTTCAAGAAAGAAATGTTGAACACAGTTTCCTCTTACTGAAAATGTGTCCTTCAGAATGCACTGTATGTTAGCTCTGATGTAGTTCCTACCCTCATGGTACTTACAACCAAGTAAAAGAAAAAGGCATGCAAAGCACTGAGGCATAAGTAAGGGTGCTGAGAGACAGTGGAAAGGGAAATAGTAGAAGTCTCTGAATCAAAGAAAGCAGGGAGGTATTGGGTAGGAAAAAATTGTATCAGGCCTAAAAGCATATTTAGCATTTTGATAGTGTCAAAGGAAAGAGACAACAGTGACTTTTAGTTCTGGGAAAAATTGGTGGGGTTTGGGAGGTATAGTGGGGATCACTGGTGAACTTGAAACCCTAGTGATGACAGGAGGCAGACTGCTCCAAGATAGTAATGAAATTAAAGAGGCCATTCTGGCTACTCAGAAGCCTAGTCTCGTGGTAGAAGGAAATGAAATTAATATTAACCAGGGGCTTAAGGTCAAGACCTGTGGGAAGGAGTAACGGGATGAAGACAAGAGCTGGTCAGATAGAGATGGAGGTGGGGTTAGTCAGGAATGTGCTATGGTGGATGAGTTAGGGTTGAATTTAGAGAGGAGGATAGGGCATTTCCCTTCTTTTGTTTTAGGCATAAAGGATGCAAAACTGGGCAGACAGGAAATTAGGAAAACTCTCAATGTCTGTGGCATGGTTTTGATTTTCCCATATAGGTAGGAGGAAAGACAGTCATCTTTTGAAGGCCAGGGCATGAAGAGGGCCAGGGTATCTTTTGAGATCCAGGGGGTTGGGAAGAGTTGCTTGACACACTATTAGAAGTGGCTTAGAATAAAAAGTCTTACTGGGAAGTGGCAATTGAAGTAAACAAAGACTGGGTCTTTTGGATTTAGCATTTTCCACACATCAACACTCAGAATACAGGGAGAAGCAGGCATAGTAGAGAGTGGGGGTTGGTTGAGGGTTCAGGTAGCACAGTATCCAGAAATAGAGACCGTGGGGACACTGGTGGGGGTAGTTGGCAATGGAGAGGAGGCTATGGTCATAAGGCTGGGGAAGATCTGGTCAGCAGGAATGACTTCCCTCATGGGTCTGCTACAGTAGACTATGTGAGTTCACTGAACATAAGCAGCTGACTCATAGAGATGGGTGGGGAAGATAGGACAGTTGAAAGGGGTGTAAAAAAAAAAAGAACTAGACCCATTTGTCGGATGATTCAAAAACCCACTGCCCATGACCTTAAGATCAAATCCTTTGACTTTTCTCGTGTTGACAGATGGGGAAAAGATTGTCAGGATCACGATGTATGGTTGAGGGAGGAGGCAGTCTTTCCTCTCTGTTCTTTTCTTCTTTTTTATTTTTATTATTTTTCTTGTCAGCATTTAATTGCCACCTTTATTTCCTTTGAGATTCAAGAAATCTGCTTTCCCAGTCGAGAGGTACAGTGCATGGAGGAGACAAAGAAGCAATGAATACATTTGCTCCCCATGAGTCAGTTCTTTCTCCCCGTTTACTCCCCCACCTCCTTTTAATTATTCACCACCATCCCTTTTCTTTATTCACTTATCCTCTCATCTCAATGTTCATGTCACATTGTTATTCTTAAATCATAGCCACTGGAGGGGAGAGAGGGTTGTCTAAAACCTAAAATATGGAGGTTACCAATTTATAATGCACATATGTAAAGCAGAGCTCAGCAGCGATTCCTGTGGCCTCTTTAGTACCACTCCTGGATGTTTCACCAGAGCTGAGCACAAGGACATGAAAGTTTTCCATTAGCCTTTCAGTCTTTCTTTCTCTCTCTCCCCTTCCCACGGATGAGAGACCTTTAAGCACAGACATTCATAAATTAAAGTGTGTTGTTAATTATTCTTAGACACTAGAAGCAGTTTTTTTTCCAAGCAGAACATGTATTAGACTTCAAAAAGCAGTCCTATTCCTAGCTCTTTAACACTACCTCACCAGTGGGTTTTAAAGAACAAATATGAGTTTTAGAAAATCATAAATATAAATGTATAGACGGGTTTTTTCATGGTATAAACCAAACTTTCTATTCTTGCAAACTGTGGGGTAGTTGTGTGACTAAAAAACAGTTGAAGTGTAAAAAGTGCAGCATTTAGTCTGGGGTAAATCAGGTGGAGTAGAGGATGCTTCTTCCTCAAGTACTAGCATTCTCGCCCTCCACCCCCGCTTTATCTTCTTGGTGCTTCCATTCCTTTACCTAGTTACGTATTCAACACTTCTTTATCAAACACTGTGCTAGGCTTTAATGACACAAAATAGATGAGACATAGTCTCTGCTCCCAAAAGCTCACAGATGACAAAACACCACTAATTCAATTAGCTTTTTTTTGAAAACGCCATGGTGGAAGATCAAGAAAAGTGACCCTAGTGTAGCAAATACAGTGGGTAACTCCATGAGGCAGTCCTGCTGCCTTGACAGGAGTCCCCAGAAAGTGGCTTTCTTTACTTCCATCTATTTACTGTGGTCTAAGCTCTGTTGTTCTCGGCAGTCTCAAGGCCCAATATCAACTGATGAGCCCAGCACAAACAGATCTGTCGCCAAAGAGCAAGCTCACATGCTTGGCCTCACAGAGACGCACTATCATGGGGACTACCCACAAGAAGTATAGTTGTCGGGGAAATAAACACTCATGGTTTCTAGTAGAATATCCTACTTAAAGGGGAGATGCATGGTACACTGAAGGATAGTCAGAAGGTTGTTTCAAGATTTTGGTTGTCCATACTCTGATGCAATAGGTAATAGTTTCATATCTTACATTCCAGAGAATGTTTGTATTTTCATCCAAGTTTCTAGAGGACCTCTATTTTCTTCCTTTCTCATCCTGTTAACAGCAGTACTTCTCAATGTAAAGATAATTCATTAAAATACAGCTCAGTGGGACCATCCCAGACTTATTAAGTCAAAATATCTGGGGATTGGGTCCTGAAAGCAATTTTTAAAATAAGTTTTCCAGTAATTTTTATACATACGAGAACCATCAGTCCATAAGAAGAGATTATGGCAATACTGTTTTTCTTCCAGGAATTGTTCTAGAACTATCCAAGTTCAACCAGAGAAAGGTATAATGTGAGTGGAGAAATCAGAAAATTATCCAATCAATCTTGGTTACATATTCTAGCAATGTATTCTCTTGATTCTGAAGGTGGGCTTTAGTGCTTTGACACTCAAAGGGGAGTATGTCTGACTGTCTTTTCCAAAAATAAGGCAGAATTGATGAAGATCTACCAAAGACAATGTGGGGAGGATATTGGGGAACAAACCTGAAGTCAGCATTGGGATATAGTTAGATATCAGAATAATAGTAAAATACACACATGTGGCAGGGGATGAAGAAATACCATCTATTAAAGCTGGCAGGGCTTGACTGAAGAGGCAAGTCAAAGTAATTAGGAACCATTATGCAAGTGGATTATTGTGGATATAATTCAGTTATGTCAGAGCGTCTTTTGAAGTAAGTCCTGTGGGTTTGCTTTCCCCAACACCAAATGCCCCATATTGTAAAACCAGAATTTGAAATCTATGTCATGAGACTTACTCTCCTATCTTGTCTCTGACTTGAGATTTTCTCTTTTCTGTTGAGAGATGTCGCTTCTAGTCTTGCCTTGGCTCTCATAATTACAAAGCAGGTGTGCCACTGCAGCTGTAGACTTCCACACCACTGATTCATAGGCAACTGAGACTCAAACCTCCCAATTTTGCAGCATGTGACCAAGACACCATCCCCAGTTTGTTGCAATACATTCTAATGAGAGAGTAGTTTCTATGTAGTTCTTGCCTGTCTTGAGCACTGAATCAGCAAAGGCAAACACATAAAGTGGACAGCTTTATCATCAAAGACACTTTGGGTCAGATTTCCTAAGGAAAGATGGGGAACAATTGAATCCTCTGTTCCTTTATCCTGCTATTTTTGAGTCTTAGTGGCATGTGGCCTGTCTATCATACCTAAAAGTACTCAACCTCCGGAAAACCTTTTTTCCAAATACAGGCTTGCAGGCATGCTAACTTTTCTGTGAAGAAGAGCACTGTTCAGACCAAAGGGGAGTGACTGCCTTCTCAGTGAAATTCAGAAAAATGGAGCAATGACAGTAATAACCCTTTGTAATGACGTATGTCAGTGTTCCCCCACTTAAGGCAGCCTGGTTGATATTAACAAAATATAAAGGCATGGAACAAGGCTTGGAAATGAGCTCAACTGTCTTGGTGGTGACTTACTGTTCTAAGAAAAAGATGATAGTAGAAATTCATTTGAAATGTTTTTGACATTGGAAATGCATGAGGAGCACAGGTAGATGTTCTTTATTGTCAAAGAGCTATAGCTCTCTCTCCCAACTTATAGGTTAGAATTACCAGACATCCAGAGGGAGAGAAGGATCATTGTTTCCTGTGTCAGACTTGTGCCTCATCAAGGGAGAAGGACAATGATGTTGACTCAGGAGATCTAGTGGTTTAAGAGCCTTGGAAGTCTACATGGGGGCTTGAAACAACTATAGAGACTGTGATTTGTAGCCTGTCTCAGAATTTATATACAGACATGTAAAAATCAAGATAAATTATATAAACAAAATAAGAAACTACTAACTTTTATACTGCAGGTTGGAAAGAAAGGCACTCAGGAAAGGTTTTATCTAGCAGAGAAGTTTTTGTGAACCTTCAGTGATTTTCTGTGATTGATCTGTCAGTAAGGTATGAATCATCTTCCCCTCTCCCCACCCCAGTCTCAGGGTACCAGATCTCCATTTCTAATTAATTCATAATAGACTAAGGTCTGTTTGTAATGTGACTCATTGTGTTCTCTTGCTAGAATATTTCATTTTGTCTGAGAAACCATGCATGGTATCATTTTTTTTTAAATGCAGCATTCTATTTTCTAATTATAATGTTTTGGAAACTATGATTTCACACAACATAGTATCATTGCTCAGACATTGCCACTCTAATATTTTGCTTTATTCTGGTAATAAAAATACCATACATAACATATAAATTATATACATACAAGGCAATGTTTCTGAATGTACATATAAAATGTGTACATAAATAAAAATAAATATGTATGCATGTATGTGTATATATCCCTACACATAAAATATGATTATACAGTATACATTGTTGTACTTTAGTTTTACTGAAATATTATTGTATAAATCTCCTGATATGATTAGATACACTTTAAAAATAGGATGTTTTTGGCCACATAATAACATGCTATAGTTTGAACATGTCATGATTTACTTTGCTGTCCTCTCAGAATTTTTTAAAATCAAGTACCATGTATTGCATTTTTTTTTCATAGATCTTCATTTTTGTGATTGTGCATTTCTCTTTTACTTTTGGTGGGCGTGGTAAGCAGATGAGGCCCCATCCCCAAAGAGATCATGCCCTAATTTCTGGAATCTGTGAATATTTAACACTACCTGGCAAAAGGGAATTTGCAAATGTAATTAATATTAAGAACCTCCAAATAGGGAGATTATCTTGGATTATTCAGGTGGGTACATTGTAATCACATGAGCCCTTAACAGCCAAGAACTTTCTCTGGCTGGAAGCAAAGAAGAAATTTGGCAGGAGAAGTTAAAAGGTATTCCAATCGTGAGAAGGATTGGCCATGCTGTTGCTAGCTCTGAGTAGGGACCCATGTGGGAAGACTAGGGAGGGGCCTCTAGGAGCCAAGAGTGGCCCTCAGCTGACAGCCAGTAAGGAAAGAGGGATATTAGTCTTAGAGCCTCGAGGACCTGGATTCCACCAACAGTCTGAATAAGCCTGGAAGTAGATTCTTTCCAGAGCCTCCTGATAAGAAACCAGCCAACCAACAACTTGATTTGGGTTTTGTGAAACCCAGAGCAGAGAAACTAGCTGAGTCCACTCAGACTTCTGACCTACGGAAGAGAAATAATACTTGTGGATCATTTTAAGCTGCTAGGTTTGTGGGAATTTGTTACAGGAGTAACAGAAAACTACTACAGTGGCCTAAAATATATTATCTCTTCATAATAATAAATTATTTTATTTTTATTTTTTGAGCTTTACAGATTAGATGATTATTGAAAACCAGTTCTTTGAAGTTTTAATATATGAAACTAAATTTGATATACATAATGAACGGGATAAAAAAAAAAAAAAGATGGTACTGCAACCATTTCAGCCAGAGTTGTGCACATTAAATTCCACCATGTGGTCCACTAGAGGTTGCTGACAAAGAGTCGTACACTGTCACCTTAATTTGTGCGAAGTTGCTTTTGATAGATCTTTCTGATGAACTGTATAATCCTGCAGTAGTGACATTATTATGCTTAAAAATAAATATAACTTGCAGCCAATTAATCAGTTGACTTCTAAATTATATGTTAAAAGGGACTCAAGTCTTAATGACTTTTTTTTAATTCTATTCACATCCCTATTTCATTGGCACTTAGAAGGGTTGTAGCAGAATAAATTGTCATAAGAGAAGTATTTTTAAATCTTTCTTTCCTGGAAGCCATGTGGATTTTCCTGTGGAATAATAGAAAATATGTGAATTACTCTTTTATGTGTTGGTTAACTAATGAAAGCATCTCATAAGAAAGAAAATTCACCTTTTGCAACATTATATAAATAGAATCAACTTACAGACCTTGTCAGGAAATAATTTACCATCCTGGATCTTCTAAGAAATCTTAATTTCAGCGTAATTCACTCATGATCCCACTCTTAAATAGTGGTCCTGACACCCTTAGAAACCTGAAAAAAATAATTTTAAAAATTAGTTTTTCTTAAATTATAATTAGTGCTATGCTATCATCAGACAGTTCTCTGTGCAGACAATACTTTGTTCTTGCCTGAGCAAACAAAGTTAGAATAAAAAATCTTTCTCACTAACTAGACCTAAAGTTGTGTCATTGAGAACTCTGCACTGGTCATATACAGAAGGGAGAATTTCCAAGGGCTGCAAAAATAATGAACAAAAGGTAGAAACCCAAAGAGTGGTGCTCCTGGTAGAGTGCTGGACATTAAAAGAGACCAGCTTAAATGAGTGAAGGTTGCAAAAGGGTCATGAATAATTTAGGATTGGATGTAGGATGTGGCAAGCAAAAAAAAAAAAAAAAAGGCAAGACAAAGAGAGCAAATGCTTTTATCCTCTCAATTTTGGTGGCTGCTGCAAGATGAATGGTCTGTTTCAGGGTCAGTGATTTCTGTCCAATGATGAATGTTCTTCACCACCTCCAACTGCTCCTACTATAAGCGGCCACTAGGTGTGTGAGGTTTTTAAGATTTTTCTTGGTAAGAGGCCACTGGGTGTTTGTCTAGCTTCTTGCCTCTGCCCATTGTGGTTGTTTATCTTACCACCTGATTGCAACACGCATGCTAAAAATTACTCCTGCCCAGCATGGCTGCCACCTGCCTGCACTGTGACTCCCGAGAGCTACCCAGGCTCTACTAAAACTCGGTGGAATCTGGTGAAGCCAGAGCGTCCACAACTTTAAGATTTCTTGGGCTGTAGTCACCTTACTCACATCCCCATATCCCTTGCTTCCCACATTCTATGAAAGATTGAAGTCTCTTTTGCAAGTAGCCCTTTGGTATTCTGTGTCTTATATCTGGCCAAATATTTCACTCCTCACTCTTCTCAAGAATCTTTTACATTTCTGGACCTATTTCAGGATTGATAAACCCCACTGAAGTCTTAATCTTTCCATCTTTTCCATCTACTTAAGCGCCTTAACTGAAATCTGGAGTTCTGCAAATGACACATTTTCTTCATTTCCCTTCATCCCATGTAAGCTTTAAGTGAAGAAAGTGGAATGGGTGTCTTCTCTCTCCAATTCAGTATAAGACAATTATACATTCAGATTGATGTTTTAAAAAAGTATAATATGAATCACTAATTTTACACCTGAAACTAATATTACACTGCATGTTAACTAATTGGAATTTAAGTAAAAACTTGAAACAAGCAAATAAAGACAATAACAAGTAGTAGTGAGGACTTGGAGAAAACAGAATCCTTGTGCCCTATTGGTGGGAATGTTGATTGGTGCAAGCACTGTGGAAAATAATATGAAGTTTTCTCAAAAAAAAAAGAGAAATTTCATATGATCCAATAATTCCACTATTATTTACCCAAAGAAAATGAAAACACTAATTTGAAAAGATATGCACACCCTGTGCTCATTGCAGCATTATTTACAATAGCCAAGATATGGAAACAACCCATGTGTTCATCAATAGATGGATAAAGAAAGAAGATGTTTTATATCTATATGTAGATATAGATATATAGAGATAATAGACCTACACACCCAGTAGCCTATTACTCAACCATAAAAAAGAATTAAATCTTGCCATTTGTGACAACATGGATGGATTTAGAGAGGATCATGCTAAGTGAAATAAGTCAGAGAAAGACAAATACCATATTATTTCACTTATATGTGGAATCTAAACAAACAACAACAATAAAACTGAACAAACTGAAATACAGAGAACAAACTGGTGGTTGCCAGAGGGAAAGTGGTTGGAGGGGTAGGTGAAGAGATTAAGAGGTACAAACTCCCCGTAATAAAATAAATTAGTCACGGAGATAAGAAGTCAGCATAGGGAATACAGTCAGTAGTGCAGTAATAACAGTGTATGGTGACAAATGGTAACCATACTCTTCAGTGAACATTGCACAATATATATAATTGTGGAATCACTATGTTGTATACCTGAAACTGATATAATATTTTATGTCAAGCATACCTCAATAATAAAGAAAAAATAAAAAGTCAAAAAAATGTAATTATGAAATAGTCTGTCTCATGCCTTTTCTTTGCTCTTCCTTTCTTCATCCTGTCATCCAGTAATTTCTTGTTGCTCTACTTTATTTACCAAAGCACTTCTTTCCTGATTCCAAGTATCTTTCTCTTGAAACCAAGTCGTACTTTCGTACTGAATAACTTCAAGGTCATGGCATAGGACCCATCCATCCAAGGCATCTCAGTTCTTAAATGTCCTCATATCTTATGGCCTTGTCCCTGACATCTCTTTAACAACATCAGATTATGTTGTCATTAGAAACCACGCCTAACCCATCTCCTTGTTTCCATGATGGTTGGCCTCCAATCAACGCTGCAAAGTAGAGTAATCCTTTAAAAAGAAAAATAAAATGACATCATCTTCTTGTTTAAACCCTTAGAAAAGCTTTGGATCTTAGATACAGTGTGAGAAATGTTTGTAAGTTATCATTCCTGTCCCACAAGAAAAGAGCTGAACAAACTGAAAATCAATGACTTCTCTTTGCCCCAGAACTTCGGTCACAAGGCAAACTGACATACTAAAATCTGCAGACATAAGCACATCCAGAGAGATACAGACCTGAGTTTGCTTACCTGGAGTAAAAGCCAATGGACTCCATTTAGTCAATTATACCATTATTGAATTGTAAATATGTTTAAGGCTAGATTCAATATCCAGCAAGATTGATGAAAACACAAATAATAGTATAAATAAAAACATATGCTAATAATTTCTGTAATCATCACAGCTTAGCTTTTTGTCTTTTCCCATTACATTCTCTGTCTTTCCATGGTGTTTTCAGGAACTGGGAATTCTAAAATCTCAGTTGACCCCTAAGCTTCCTGGCAAGCCACCTACCTTACAAACTCTTGTTATACTTTTTCTTGCTGTCAAAGTTATTAAGAATACTGATGGCATGGCGTCTTCAGGTCTTTGTTCAGCTTTGTCAGATAGTCCTTCTCCTAAAAAAGAAAGTTCTTATTAGTGTTGGGGAAGGCCTGAAATAACATTCTCTCCAGGTTTGTTCTTTTCTTCTGCAGATGAAAAAAGGTGATCCTGTGTCTCTTTCATCAATTTACTTATTTTTTTCTAAACCCATAACCTTCCACTAGGGAAAAAAAAAAAGAAAAGAAAAGAAACCTCATCTTTGTGACTAAATTACTAATTCATTCAACTTCCTTTCTACTTTATCAATGCTCAATTAAGTGAGAATATTTCCCCCTATTTCTTCCAGTTTTGCAACCCGCTTAGGCCAACTTGATTTTCCTTTGACTATTATAAATACATCTGGCCATGGAAAGATAATTACAGTGATTGCCTCACAATGGCTATTTTAGTAACTGTGCCTGACATGTATTCCTGGCATATAATGTCATGCAATAATTCACTGTGACAATACTTCCCAGGATTACTTGCACCTTTTTTTTTTTAAATTAGTTTCTATATAGATCCATGCGATGTTAAAATACTTTTACTGCAGTCTCCTCAGTAAAAATATATACAACTGAAATTTTTCTCATATACTTCACAATTATGCTTCTTTTAAGATTTGAAAAGGCAACTCATCCAGCTTCACTGACATTGCTCACAACGCCCATGACGTATTTTATTGTCTCTTTACTTATTTGGTTCCTCTATTAGGTCTGAGGCTTCTGGCAAGCAGAGACCTTGCCTTTATGTGAGTCTCCAGCATCGAGCACAACTCCTTACCTGGTGTTTCTAATAAATGTTAGTCGAATATGAATGAATTAATAAATAAATGATTGTATATATGCATGGATAAATGAATAAATGAAAGGATTAGTATATTAAGTATCATTAGTATACTAATATGTAGACTTAGTATGAAAGGAGAATTAGAAAACTTTTTGGCTTTAGGAAAAAACCAATAAACAAGATTCTCGATTCAGTAAGTCCTGTTGACCCTACAGTTGACCCTTGAACAACACAGGTTTGAACTGCATAGGTCACTTATGTGGATTTTTTTCAATAAATACACTGCAGTAATGTAAATGTATTTTTTTCTTATGATTTTCTTAATGACATTTTTATTTAGCTTACTTTATTGTAAGAATATGGCATATAATATACAAAATAGGTGTTAATTGACTGTTTATGTTATCTATAAGGCTTCTGGTCAGCAGACTGTTAGTAGCTATGTTTGGGGGGAGTCAGCAGTTACACAAGGCTTCTGGACTATATGGAGGTTCGGGCCCCTAATTCTGTGCTGTTCAAAAGTCAGCTGTACTGCTGTTGCTCAGTAGCGCCCCCTCCAGGGCTTCTTCCTGCATCACACGGTACATTAACTTCTCAACGGCCACAGCTTGTGGTCTCCTTCAGCTTCCTGTCAAATTAAGTGAGAGTTGGAAAAATCTGAGAGAAAAAGAGGTCTCTTAAGTAAAATAGAGAGCACGTGGATAAAAAGTAACAAATCTCATTTCTCTGATTTCCCTTTTAAGAACAACAGGTCTTGTGTGCCATCACACCTTCTTCAATGTCCAGAGCTCTCAAACAATTTCACACATGTGTTTAGTAAGGTCCAAAAGAAAGGGCTCAGTGGTATTAAGTGGATGTCACAAACATATACTGAGAAAAATTAATAGTATGAGGGCTGGAGGTTGATGTCTGAAATACAATTTTCTCCTTCCTTTATATTACGGAAGTAAGGAGGAAAGATCATTGTCAAAGCAGAATTTTGCTGCAGCCCTATGATAAGCTCTCTAATTAGAATACACGGAGTATCCAGGAACAAAGATTTTTAAAATTGGCTTGCAGTGAGTGCAGGTGATGAAGCAGCTGGCAGAGTTAATAACATACCTTCTATAATTGCCAAAGACCTAGTTCCAAACAGAGTAGGTAACACCACATTGGAAAGGGATGAAGAGAAAATTAGACAGGGATGAGGGCACAGCGTTTGTGGGGCTGCAGGGAAGTTGCAGGAGTGTGCAGAGACTGTTTGAATGGGTTTGTGGACAAGGAGTCATCTCAGAATGAGGATATGGAAAGAGGGATTTGAGGAGGCAGTGCAGTGACAGGTGGGTAGGTAGACTGGAAGCACAAAAAATATTTGCAAAGAAATAACGTTTTGAGCAGGAAACAAGAGATCTGGTTGCAAAGGCCAAAGCTGATTTTGGCTCACAATGGTCTGAATTGGAAGAAGCATGTTTGGAGAACTCTAAAGATGATTCTTAATGTTGATTTGCAAAATCAGAGGTAAATATAGGAGTAAGTGTTTAGATTGGGGAAGGAAAGGATTGTTAATAGTTATTTATCTTACCAGGAAGATAGGGAGATGGTTGCCTAGCGTGTTTAAAATTACACAGGGGAAACCAGGAATTAGCTTCAATGTATAGAAATTTACTACGTAAAAACTTTACCAATACTTCTAGCAGGAATAGCTGTAGTGTCTATTTACATTGAATCTAGGTTTAATGTTCTATTGCAGCACACTTAAATTTTTTTTAGGTTGATACTCTAGTAATTTTAGTTTTATAGCTGGAAAGGGTATATGATTTGTTGGGGAATATAACACAATATGAAAATAACCCTAATAGTACTTTAGATATAGGTAGATATAAAAACCAAATAAAACATATTGTTAAAAAGTAGAACCAAGATACAAAGACCACGGAAAACAGACAGTTTAACACCAGCTGGCATCAGTAAGTGTAATGGGAAAAATTTGTCTCCCTCTAACATAGTTTTGATTATAGAAGCATTTTACTGACTTAGCACACTTGAGAGAAAGATAAACTACATTAGGGTTATCAATAAGAAAGGACTGTGCAGGCACCAAACAAAGTGCCCTTGGATGCCAAACCACTCTCCATATTATAATGTCAAGATAATAAATGGAACCAGAAGTACCTGCTTACCATGGTCCCAGGATAAGAGAGCCCCAAGGGATTATGGACAGGAAAGTTGATAAGAATATATGTATATTTATATTTAGAGGGAAGAGGATTGTGGAAGGGAGAGTTTTGTTTAAATATCTAAATCCAAGTTTGAGATCTTTCTTTTTTTTAATTTTTTTTAATGTTTGTTTTTGAGAGAGTGCTAGAGCACAAGTGGGAGAGGGGAAGAGGGAGAGGTGGGGACACAGAATCCAAAGCAGACTCCAGGCTCCGACCTGTCAGCACAGAGCCTGGTGGGATGCTTAAACTCACGAATGGTGAGATCATGACCTGCACTGAAGTTGGACACTTAACTGACTGAGCCACCCAGGCGCCCCTAAATTTGAGATCTTTCTAATGCTGAAAGATGGATGGTCAGAGAGATGCATACCCATGTCACTAATATACAAGTTAGCATTGCTTTGTAGAGGAAACTGAGGACCATAAGCTTGCATTTCTGCTTCCCTGATGAGTCAGTTTGTATTAAACATGGTCCAGACAATTCCGTTGCTGGGGTATTTTCTCTGCACTCACCATTTCTCAGAAAGGTTGGACAATGCCCCAAACAAGAAGTCAAAAAGGGCATCATTTCTTTATGAAAGGAAAGCTTTGCAACAGAAATGATTCTCCAAAGCTACACATACTCTTTGGCTCATGAATTGATAATATGCAAGTACTAAGAAAATAACTGGAATAGGAAACAGAAAAAGAAAAAAAATCATTTTAAAAATAAAAGAACAAGAGAAAACAAGAGCTGGAGAAAGTACTTCCTCTCGCTAGGTAATGTGGCCTCTTTCTGGATTCCCTATCATTGTGCTCTAACTTTCTGCCAGAGGGCTTCGTGTAAAAGCTACCTGTCCAAGCCTCTCTGTCTCCTCTGGATCCCTTTACCCACCTGAGCAGCACGGTCTGCCTGTTTGAGTATCCCTGAAGTCCACTGCCAGCCCTTCCACGTCTCAGTTTTGATTGCCAGACAAGGTGATCCCCAGAGCCTGCGCTTGTATCTGTTCCACTTGTGCCTGTCCTGCATAGGAGGCAAAGCCTCTGAGTCTGCTCCTTTCCCACCAGGTTCATGGCCATGACTGGTGTGTGGTTCACGATGGGAAAGTCTATACCTGATGGTTTGTTTAACTGTAAGATGTTAGAACATCAGCATACTGTTTCAACGATGATTTCTTTTTCTTAAACATTTGCTCATTTCTGGAGTTTATCCAAACTCATGTAGTAAGGGAACTAAGCAGCATCAAGATGGCAGGCATGATCATATCAGTTCTCCAGTTTTTTTTAATTTTGAATTTTTCTGGCCCATAGGCTGGGTTTGATGCTAAATTAAATAGTTCTTCGTATTTAGAATTGTTTTAAGTGAATTTCATTTAAGCAAGTTTTACATAGAAGAGCTTTGGATTTCTGTGACAAACGGCAGATGGTGAAGCCAAATGCTGACAGCAATGGCAGCTATATATCTGAAACAGGAAACATTTTTCAAGAATCAGTGTTGTCATTTCTTTTCCCGATTCCATTTGAGTGCTAAGAGCAAGCTAGGAATCAGTTGTAAAGAAATCCTTAAGGAAAAAAAAAATACATGTTACCTGGATTCTCCTGGTGTTTTTTGTTTTTTGTTTTTAAATTAGTTCTGCTATCAATATGGGCACAAAGAAGAAAGCAATTTTCACTGTTCAAATTCTATGTTTGTCATTGGCATCTGAAAGATGTGCACACCTCATACATGAGGATGGGGAGATGATTATGGTGTATGCCCCCTTGCCTATGTTATGTCCTCATTCTAATATGCCAAGGGTCTCTTGTGACATTGCACATCCTCAGTGGAGAGATGCTAGCATTTCAGGAGAAGGGATTGAGGATAGGCTAGGAGATTGCCCTTGGTTCCTGGGAGCCTGCTCACTTTTGGGGAAATGACTCAGGCCTTTTGATACTCGGTGCTTTAGTCTGAGTTCCAACAGGATATATATGCATGACCTTGAGGAGGACACTTTATCTAAGTTCAAACGTTGTCATCTGCAAAAGGAGATCAACATCTTCACTTTCTTGCTTCCAGAGAACTGTTTTCAGACTCGAAGTAGGTAGCTTGAAGAAAGTTCTTGGTAATCTGTAGTAAGTTGTAGTGTGATATGTAATAAGCTATAATGTTGCTGATACCTTACTTGGTATCGCTACTGTGGGTCTACGCCCCTCTAAAGGGGACTTGGGGTTGAAGAGGCATGGAGTTCCTATCTACTGGTTAGTTCTTACTCTCTGTGCCTCTCCTAAGAAGTTGGTGGGTTGGCTGGCAAGGGCTAATACACAGCCTCTGTTTGTCACATCACATCCATGTCACCTCTCAGCTGCCACCACTAAAGACTTTGTGACGAAACATGCTGGAAAGGATACATGGCAATTAGTCTTTACCCCACTCGCCTCTCATGCTTGCTTTCCAATGTCAAACACAAGGTTTTCTTTGGTTTTATTCCCACCCCTGCCCCCACCAACTTGAGATATTTTGAATTTAGTTGAGGAAACACCAATTAATCCCCCAGCAGGAGGAGCATTCTTGGAACTAAATTCCTGAAAGCCATCAGGACCAGATATTTGAGAGTCTGACAAGGCTTCATTAAGTGGATGCTCAACATTTTATTGTTCTGACACTGCCCTATGTATTAGGATAAATACTAGTCAGCCTTCGGCACTAAAAATCTGCCCTCTGTGACTCAGGACAAATGGGTTAGTGTTTTGTGTTCAGCACTTCAATGTGGGTAGTAGTCAGGAGGTCAGGGTGGCTTCAAGATCTGAGTGAATCCTTTTATCTACATTATTAAAGACAACTAGCCATCTTCCCTACTTCCCTGTTCATTTCTACACACACACACACACACACACACACACACACACACACATCTAATTGATCACATGCTTTTTTCTTTTTTAATTTTTTTTTTCAACGTTTTTTATTTATTTTTTTTGGGACAGAGAGAAACAGAGCATGAACGGGGGAGGGGCAGAGAGAGAGGGAGACACAGCATCGGAAACAGGCTCCAGGCTCCGAGCCATCAGCCCAGAGCCTGACGCGGGGCTCGAACTCACAGACCGCAAGATCGTGACCTGGCTGAAGTCGGACGCTTAACCGACTGCGCCACCCAGGCGCCCCTGATCACATGCTTTTGAGTGCTCCTCCTAGATGCCTTTTGAATCTGTCTTTTCTCCCAAAGAAAGTCAGACTTTTTCTTGCCTTATCTGAACCATTGCAATGATCTTTGTGTGACGACCCTCTGGCAGTAGTCTTCCTCCCTCTAGACCATCCTTTCCTCACTACCAGAGTCATCTCCAAGTACATAAGCCATGACTTTGTTATTCCGTTTGTCAGTGCTCTGGTTCCTCCCTGAAGTCCACAGGATTTTGTCCAGATTCCTTAGCATGGACTACAAGGCCTTATTGTTCCACTGAGTAGGTTTGTGTTTCTCAAGTCTGACCCCAAGATATCTGCTTCAAAGGAGACCAGGACATGTGTTAAAAAAAAAAGAATATTAAACAACAACAAAAGAGAAACAGACTCATAAATACAGAGACCAAACTAGTGGTTGTCAGAGGGGAGACAGCAGGTGAGAAGATTAAGAAGTACAGACTTCTAGTTATAAAATGAAAAAGTCATGGGGATGAAAAGTACAGCATAGACAACATAGTCAATCATACTGTAACAACTCTGTGTGGTAACAGTAACTACACTTACCATGGTGAACATTTCATGACCTTTATAATTGCTGAATCACTAAGTTGTACACCTGAAATTAGTATATGTCAACAAGAAAGAGGAAAAGAAAAGAAAAAAGAGAAAAGAAGTTGACCTCCAGTAGGGGGAAAAATGAATATTGTAAGGCTCTACCCTAAAAGTGCTGAATTAAAATTTTGGGGAAGGGGTCTACCAAATCCACATTTTCAACAATAGTATCAGGTGACTCTTATGTGTAGTAAAATAAGAACCACTGCACTAGATCATTAAAGAATCTCTTGGGGCCAAGAAAGCAACTGTTTCTGTTCCCTATATTTTCCTGGTACTATTTTGAGCTCAGTAAATATTTGTATAATAATAATAGAAAAGATATAAAATGAGCCTAACTCAGAATTCACCAAGGGGGATATTTGTTGACTCACAACAGGATGATGAAACCTGATGATGTGCTGGAAATATTCTGTATTGATCTGGGTTATGGCTTCAGTATTTATTTAAATATGAAAAGTCACTTAAGATTAATGCATTTTTATGAACTTAACTACATATATATGTTATACTTCAATATGAGTGAGAAAATGACTCAGTCATTCAATGAATCAAGACCAACATTTTGCTTCTCCTTTCTGTACCCAAAGTAGGTTTCTCTCCAGTCTTCCTTATCTTGGTTAACAATCTACCTCCCTAGCCACCAAGGTTTAACTCCTCAGCCATTTTAAAAAATACATTTTATATTCCTAATCTTCACAAAAACACTTTCTAAGTCCATCCTTTTCCTCTACAATGTCTCAAAATCTTCCCTTTTTTGCCCATCTCAATGACACTGTCCCATTCAGGCCCTAATTATTTAGAATTCAGCTCTAATTATGCCATCTCAACCCAATTTAAATTCCAAATGGCTCTGTATTACATAGAAAGTGCTCTTTATATTTGACCTTCATTACCTGATCTTAACCTACTTACACTGCTTATTCTTCTCTCTTGGCCTCAATACCCAATACACCCTATATTTAAATTAATCTTCTTGGATATTATTCCATGTCCTTGTGTCTCTACTAATGCTCTTTCCACTGCCCAGAATACCCTCATTCTGTTTTTATCTTTTAGAAGTCTATATAGCCCAGTTCAAATGCTGCCTTTTCCTTGAAGCTGCCTTTGATCCCCTATCTGGAAAGAACCATCACTTCCAAATGTTCTTAATGTATGAGAGCTTTTTGATTCAAAATAAGTGTGGGTCCTCCAAGCCTCCAAGCCCAGCAAAGAAATCAAGGTGGTTGGGAAGAGCACCCCTGTCCCCTGTGAGTCACAGATCTATTACACTATGTGGGAAGATAGGGGATTCAGAATGATTAGTATACATTAGGCACTAAAACAGAGCTGGCTCTCAATCCCCTGCAGCCACACTTCTGGCTGAATGGAAGAGAGACTGGTTCTTGCCCATAGTCAAGATGGCTGCAGTGTCCACCCTATAGACATGAGCTCAAAATCACTGGAGAATTTGAGAGGATAAAGGAAAAGAAAGCTCCTCCATTTTGAAATTTAGTTCATTCGTACATAAATCCAGTAAGAGATATTTGTATGTGCATGGACAAGTAAAAATTTTAACCCTCAATATTTGTAAAAAAAAATCAATTCAAAAAGCACTTTCATATACCTCTCCTCTAACCCTGTTAAAACCTCTACGAAGGTAGTGTTACTTCCATAACCACTTTTTAAAAAAAATGAATAATATGCCATTTAGAGAGGTTAAGTAATCTGAGATTGTATAGAAAGCGGCACACTCGAGACTCAATGCAGAACCTCTTATAAATGTTATGTTTTGAAGTGAAATGAAATGTTTTCTTAATATTGTGATTTTAAAACATTCAAACTTAAGCTAGAAGTAGAAGGTACATACTTACACATGTACATATGTATACGACATATACATATGTATTTATGGATATATGAATCTTTCTGTAAGCTAAACCTATACTGAGACTGGCATTTTGAGCAAACTGCCTAGGGAATAGAGCATGAGGTTTCTGTGGCTCATTATATGTGCTTGTAAGAGTTAAAGCCATTGTAACTCTTAACTTCATGTAGATCTCTTAAAGTATATGTAAACAGTGGGACTCCATTAATGATCCTAGAATTTCTTGATGCTTTACATATTAAAGGGAAGAAACACAGTGAGGATGTCTTGATCTTATTTTCAAATCAGACTGTTCTTATTTCAGCACTGCTGAATTTTTACTAAATGAGCTGTAGGGCCCTAATTTTGTGTTTCAGGGAAAGCTTAATAACAATAGTAAAAATGGCTAATATTTCTTTTGTATTATGTGCCAGTCATTATAGTTTTTCACTTAATCCTCATAACTACTGTGTGCCATTAACATTGCCATTGTATAAGACAAATGAGGTTCAGAGAAGTTGAGTAATTTCCTCACCATCACATAGTGAGAAGATTATAGGGATAGTATTTGTCTTAGTTTAGGTTCCTCCTCTAGGTAACACAGATTTCAGAGTGATGATTGGAAGGACCAAGAATGAGGGACAGGGGAGAATATATTTGGAAGGGGAAAACTCAACTTGAGCATCTGATATCAAGATGGTCACTGCCACAGTGAAGTTGGTTACCATCAGGCCTTCCAAAAGAAGAGAACCAGCCAAACAATTCTCAGAACTGCCCACCAAAGGATTGACAGGGGAAAACATATATCCATGGGCTCCTATCACTTTTCATTTAGTATTGCTTCAGGGACCTTTAACCCCTATCCACAGCGTGCACACACAGACATCTACACACACACACACACACACACACACACACACTTCTGGACTATTCTAGTTTCATGCTACTGAGTTCCAACTAGATTTCCATACTTGAACATTGGAGAAGGCCCAAGTCAAAGAGAAACGGTAGAGGACAAATCAAAGCACACATAGAATTTGTTTATCAAACCAGAGTTGGAATCAGAGATAAGGTTAAGAGGATGTAAGTTCAGACACAGGACACATGTAATATAGTTCACATCTTTCACTGCTAAGAACTGGTCATGCCTTACATTAAAACCTAAATCTTGACTTCCTCAAGGTGATAGCTAATTTGCAAAAGACTTAATATTTACCTGAAACTAATAATGTTATATTTCAATTATACCTCAATAAATTATTTTTCAAAGACAATATTCAGTGGTTAATGGAATAAGGTACTTCCTACTGGTCTCAAGGACATAATTGGCATTTATCTTTTCTTCTTCCACCACTCTTTCCAGAATTCCCTGTCCTTCATTAGCATTTCAGCAAGTGTAGGTTGTTTGCCCAGTAGAGTGACCCAGATCTTCGTACCTAAGGGGCCTGAGCCTTACTGGGCTGTGTTTGCTGCAACTGTGCATTCACCATTATTACCAGGCCTGAAAGCACCAGAAAATGTTCCAATGAATATGTCCCAGACATATTCCTTCATGTTCGCATTCCGGAGGAGCAACCTTTGTTCCCCATGATAATCAGGATCAATTTTTCATAACTATAGTAACTACTTTCTTGGCTTCTGGCCCCTGATACCAGGTGGTACTCACAGCATTTCTTTAGTGGAACCCAGTAAGGGTTGTGGATTTGTATCTCTTCTGGAAACCAGGACTTTTAATCCATCAGACCCTAATGTTTTAGGAATGAAAATGGTAATTCCTCAAAGGGATTATTAAAAATTGTGGTGATAAGTGCCAATCTTACACCCTTTGGTTTTAAAATCCAGGTATTTGTTCTAGATATTGGGGGATGAGTCATCATCTGATGATTAATGTGTGTTTAGTTACTTTAGTTTACTTTATATGCCTCCTCCTCAAGGACATAGTTATCAAAACATATAAGATATTGACTCTGAGATGAGCCTTTAATAGGCCATTATATTATTCTACTACTCTAACTACTTGCAGGTATGTTGGCAAGATGAGTTTGTACCCACTGTCACACCCCATTAATCACCTGTCCACCATTAACCCCCTAACTGGTATTTTGGTCCCCTTGTTGAGATGTTAGATTAGACCTTGTTTCCAAAAACCCTCAAAAGTGTTTGGGGATACTACTTTCCCTAATACACAGTTTACTCTGGCAAATGACTATATCCTTTTGGCAGAAGGGTTAGGTGACTATTTGTCATAGTGGCATATCAGAGTCCTTCTTCAAGGGGACCCAATCTCCCTTTTAATCAATGGGTGCTGGCTTGGATTTAGGAACTTGGTGAAGGCTTTGTTGAGGATTAAGCTGCACATACACAGATGTAATGTGGGTGTACTGCATTGTTTGAGACTATTAAATCTTCCATAGAAAATGGGATAATTGATGGTTGATGAAACCTATAAATGTTGAACATAGATAGTAAGTAAGCTGGGATTTTATGATACACAGATAAAGCTCCTAGACTGTGTTAAATATAGATGAGTAAACAAGAAGCCAGTAAGGTATAGGCAAAATTTATGAGACATAAAAAATATAGATTATAAATGAGTAACCTATAAAGCACTTCAAAGATAGGTGTAATAAATAGTCAAGATGATACAACAAATATGGGTCCTACTTAGGGATAGAAGAGCAAGTCTTGATTATGCCTCCTCTGGATTAACAACACCATGTGTAGTCTATGGAAGAAATGCAAATAAAACCCATGGTTGTTCAATAGGCTAATTGACAGCTTCCTGCTAGGGCCAGGTATACTTGCCTCTGCATCTTTCTGATAGAGCATGCATGAGTCATTTGTCCAAGATCTCTCTGTGAACTCCTTGCTCTGACTTCAACTCTGGATCTTATAACCACACCATAAAGGCTGATGCAGCTAAGACAGAGACAGGATAAGTGAACATTACATAACCCAGGACTCGAGTACTATGGTCCTTCTGTCCACTTGTAACCTATCCTAAAAATGTTAAGTTACCCCACTTCTATCCTCTTTCTTATTGCTGTGTGTTCAAAAATAATTTAACAAACGTTTAAAATGTGTTCTATGAGTCCCTCTGTTCTCTGACCTTTGGGTTAAATAACTCGGTAGTGTATTTAGAGGCTACCTTGCATGCAGGTAGTTTTCCACAATGCAGCAGGTTAAGACTACTGGAGTCTTACTAGAGAATAGCACCTACAGGGCACAGAGAACAGAGATCATATTGATCAAGATCAGGTGTGCCAGGGGACATTGGAATTTCAGACCAGCCAGAGTGGAAAGACCTCCTTAACAACTACAGCATCCAGTTGAGACACTAGAAAGTTTATTTCAGGAATAAAAACTACACTTTAGAGTAACAAAAATCTTAGACCCACCTTAGCAAAGCCCAAGAACTCTTTCATGATATAAGGATAACACAGCTTTAAGAATAGATAAAACACTTGATCAGATATACACAAACTAAGATATGCAAATGGCCAATGAGCACATGAAAACGGTTCAGTCTTCCAGAGCATTTATTATTAGAGAAATGAAAATTAAAACCACATGAAGATACCATGTCATACCTGTTAGGATAGTTAAAACTAAGAACTTTAAAAGTTAGTAAGACTGATCATACCAAGTTGGTAAAGATGAGGAGCAACTAGAACTCTCCTACATTCTTGTTGGGAATGTAAAATGATACAGCTACTTTGGAAAACAGAGTGTCTTATAAAAAATATCATATACCTATTTCTATATAATCCACTAATCCACTCAAGTATTTTAGCCAAGAAAAATGAAAATATACTTATACATTAACTTGACAGGAATGTTAATAGCAGCTTGTTAAATTAGTTCAGAACTAGAAACAACCCAAATGTCCACCAACAAGTGAATTTATAAACAAATTGTGGTATATTTCAAAAGTGAGAAATAGCAATGAAAAGGCGTAAGTTACTGTTACATGTGATGACATGTTTGAAACACAAAGATATTATGCTGAGTGAAAAAAGAGAAAAGCCAACATATGAGGCTATATATCATATAATTTCATTCATATGAAGTTCTAGAATAGGGAAAAGTGATCTATAGTTGCCTGAAGTGGAGGGTGGGGATAATTTACTGCAAAGGGCACAAGGGAACTTTTTTCAGTGATGAAAACATTTTTTATAATGATTAGGGTGGACATTGGTGTCAGGATTTATCAACACTCCTGGAACTGTACACTTAAAATGTGTGCTTTATTGTATGTAAATTGTACCTCAATAAAGTTGATTAAAACTTTCACGGCAATTCCCATATCTGACTTCAATTACTGTAGACTATCAGAATATTAGAGCTTTAAGGAACCATTCCAGCAGTGTATTAGAATTAGCTCTAGGTGTTCAGGCTAGAATATTAAATTCTGTGTCATGGGAGAGTGCGTCTATGTGAATAATGTCTCTTCGTCTAGTCTTATATTCTGCCCTCAATCCAAGGGGAACTCTCATGATTCGTTGTACATATAAGCCAAAATCTGCAATTCTTTTGGAGAGTTAGCTGTTACCTTTCAGAGAAGAGACTCTGCTTCCTTGCTTGAGTTTTGAAGAGATCTGAATCCGGATATCAATTTGTGGGAAGGAGTAGAGGTGTGATAGATCATGAGGAAGGCAAACAGAATCTTATAAGGCATTTACCTCAGGTGAGTTCTTTACATGGTATTCAGGTAAGGGGAAGCTGCTGTCCTCCCCACAGCGGGGAGGGCTTTACTTCTGCTGGCATAGAGGATTAGGAGAATTTGGGAGTTGTGCCTTCTTAAATTTGTCAATCCAAATATTCCTCTACCAGGTATCGGGCTCACATCTCTCCTCTATCAGGACTCCTTGGCACTGGAGTTGCACTGAGTCTGCATATTAGTCTCCTTTTAAATTCTCTCTCTTAAATAAATCTAGGATCTGATCTCCAACACAGGCTGTCCTGTTACAACAGGAGAAACATATTTCTTTAAATTCTTCTGTGGAGGCCTTTATGGCTTTCATAGCTCACTCTCAGTTGATGGTTGGCTTACCAGACCAATCCTTCCTTATTAGTGTTTCCAATGCAGCCAACAGAACTCTGCCTTATAATGACCAGTGCTGTCTATTCTGTTCAATAGCTTACATTACCTCAGACTTCACTTTCCATCTGTGTATCATGCCAACACACCATAGGTGACATCTAATTATGATGTTACAGCGTCCCTGGTGCTCTCACCACTCCCTGGGTCAGTCACCAGCAGTTGGTTAGTGATTGGATTTAGAGAATCTCATCCTGAAGGTCTACCAACCTCTAGGGCTACTTCTAGTATCAGTTTTCTTGGCCTGTATTCTACCCATCTACCCCTGTCCCCCCAAAATAGTGGAGTATAAAACAAAGACTTATGAACTGGTAGTTTTTTTGGGAGGTTGTATCATGGAATAGAGGTAACTGCACAGAACTTAATAGGGAAGGACACAAAGCCAATATAAGAGATCATTACTGAGTTTGTTACCATCGTGGAAACAAGAGTTCAGTCCTGCTGAGATCTTCATATGAAATGCCTCACAAAATCATGAATCCAAGGATTGACAGTGAAGTGTATTCATCCATTGGCTCCCATCCCAGATTGGTTGAGCATTATCCCAGAGCTAATCCAGTTTATGCAGCTGTACATGAGTTGTGCTGAGAAAGCTCCATTCCAGGCCCATTCATGCTTTGGCATTGAAGTCATAGGGCAAGAAGCAAAGACGCATGGCATGTCATAGAGGTGAAATGCTACAAATGCAAAATGAGTCAGAGCCTACATGAAAAAGTATGTTGCAGCTGTGGCTAAAATAAATGGTGAGACCATAAAGATATGCAATGGGGCACAAGAAATATAGAGGATCATAGACTGACTTTACAGCCCAGATGTTAGATTATCTTCTAAAATATCTCCAGTGAACCAAGACAAAAATTTTACCCCCAAAACTCTAGTATCTCCAAATCTCTTCTTTATTTTTGGTGAATTTAAAACCATAATATTTGTAATATCACTAAATGTGTGATAGAGCTTTCCAAGGTTTTGCTGATAGAAATCCAGGATATTTTCCAAGAATCTTTCTTTAAGCTGCTGTGTAGAAAATTCAGTATAAAACAACTTTAAAAATAATCGATAATTAGCACACAGTGAGGGTCATACAAATATACTGACACAAAACCCATGCTTTCTAAGGCTTTTATGGGAACATAATTCTTTCAAAACCTTTCACAGCCAGAGTTAATTTATAAGCATTATTCTCTTAGGTTTTTGAGACATGGCCTATGGACCTGAAGAATAATGTGGCAGAACTAATGTTTGTGTTTTGGCAAGACTTTATTTATTTATTTTTTTAGAAATGCTTAAAGTGAATCACCCCTTTCAAGCTCAGGGGGATGTAATTAATGAGTACAGAGAAGATGGCAAAACCTCCCCCAGCATGGGAATCAAATAATTTTGATATGGAGAAACAAGCTCTTACAGAGCTGGAAAAGGCCAGAACTACACTAAAACCGGGGTCTTCAGACTCTTGAGACTCTCAGTCCAATTTTCTTCTGATAATCTGAAGGATTTAGCAATCAGAAGATGTCAGTTTAAGTCCAACTCTACCTCTCACTCAGCACAGGAACTTAAGCATCCAGTTGTCTTATTTAACTTTAAGCTCTTTATTTGTAATATGGGGATAATTAAGACATCAATTCCTATCTCATGAGGCTGCTGAAAGGGTTAAAGTATCTAATATTTATAAAACCCTGTGCAAATGTTTGCTGTTGTGGTTATAGTGGTTACCAGATCAGCTTTAGAATAATGGTGGTTTTTTATTTCTGGACCTTCTTGCCTTCATGTTCAATGGTCCCCCCCATAATCCATAATTTTCCTGTCCAGCTGACTTCCAGTTATTAGGGTTACATGCTCCCCTCCTACAACAGCCATTATTACTTGCTCTCCTGTGCAGCTGTCTTTTATAAATGAAGCTGATTAACAAAGATGTAAATACATGATTCTGATTTTCCAGTGTTAATCTCCCTCCCCCAAGAAGTATTTAGCTACAAAGAACTGAAGATCAGAACTGAAAGGACCATATGAAGATCAGATAATTTCCTTTTTTCTATAAATGAGGGTATGTAAGCCCAGAGTTGATGAGACTTGCCTAGGGAAACAGACTAGTTTGTAGAAGAGCCATTTCTCAAAAATAACTCTCCTGACTCACTCTCCAGTGGGATTTACTTGAAGTAAAGGGGCACTTTGGGAGGCTGGTCTGGGTGGCTGGTTTCCACAGTTGCCTTGTCTGCAAAAAGCCAAGTCACTGGCACTTTGCACGAAAGCAAACCTTAAAACTCCCCAAACCCATAAGAATTTTCACTAAATCTTTTGAGGCAGGATTCATCCACCTCAGCATTATTGACATTTTAAGCTAGAAAATTCTCTGTGGAGGGAGTTGTCTTATGCATTGTAGGGTATTTAGCAGCATCCCTGGCCTTTACCCACTAGATGGCAATAGCACCTCCTCCTGTTGGGACAACCCAAATTGTCTCCAGACATTTCCAGATTCCCTTGGGGATTCACGTATCTAGGTCAGTGTCCCAGTCAAGCTATCTAGATTAGTGGAAATGGCAGCCAGAGTTCAGGGAAATTTAGAATGGGCAGCAGAAGAGGGAGATGATGGGGGCACCTGGGTGGCTTAGTCAGTTGAGCGTCCGACTTCAGCTCAGGTCATGAACTTACAGCTCATGAGTTCCCGCCCTGCCTTGGACTCTGTGCTGACAGCTCGGAGCCTGGAGCCTGCTTGGGACTCTGTGTGTGTGTCTCTCTCTGCCCCTAACCCACTCACATTCTGTCTCTGTCTCTCTCAAAAATAAATAAACATTAAAAAAAAAAAAAAGAGGGAGATGATGATTATGTTATGGCCTCAGGACCAACTATGGCAGTGGAGCTATAATTTGTCCTGCTAATTCTCCTCTCATAGTATTTCCAGAAATTGTCACCAACAGGAATCCTGAAGAAACTCTGACTGTATAAAGTGAACCTACTGTGATACACAGTGAATCTCAATAGGTCCACTATGGTGGACCATAGTGGATGAGTTGACCACCACACCCAGATTCCCTTTACTGGCTGGTGTACCCTCCCTCACCTGCTATGATTGACTGCTAACAGTCTACAACTGCCAGAGCATTGCCCTCAGCTCAGTGTAAGTCAGCTTGCCTGGTAGAGTACACTTCTATTCCATTGGCTTTAGGACAGACAAAATTTGTTGTTAGTCAAACTAAGTGACACAAGTATAAAAGGTCAGCCCTCCCCATCCCCCAATGCCTTACCTCAGGATGAGATTCTGTTGTGTAATTTTTGTGTCAGAACTTCTCTCTTGGATAAAATTGAAGCAAGTCTCAACTGAGACCACAGTCTTGTATAGCTTTTTCCCACTCTACCTTAGTTTCTTCACTCCTCTTGAGAGCACCCTCCAAAAAACTCCTATATATATCTATATGTATCTATATAGATATATATATCTGATATATATACTTCATCCTGATTTTTTGTCTTGTGTAAGTTTGATGATTTGTATTTATATGGATTTTGTCCATTTCCTTTATATTTTCATATATTTTGGTATAAAGTTATTCACATTTCCTCATCTTTTTGGTGTTTTCATCTTTCCTCATCTGAAACATGTATTTGTGGTCACCCTTTTTAATTCTTTATATTATACATTTGTGTACTTCTTTGTATTGCTATAGTTACATAAATTTTAATAGTCATTTTATTTTTTTTTAATTTTTTTTCAATGTTTATTTATTTTTGGGACAGAGAGAGACAGAGCATGAACGGGGGAGGGGCAGAGAGAGAGGGAGACACAGAATCGGAAACAGGCTCCAGGCTCTGAGCCATCAGCCCAGAGCCCGGCGCGGGGCTCGAACTCGCGGACCGCGAGATCGTGACCTGGCTGAAGTCGGACACTTAACCGACTGCGCCACCCAGGCGCCCCTTAATAGCTATTTTAAATAATATATTGGAATTTTCTCTTTGCTTTTCTCTTTCATTTCTATTTCATGCATTTCCGTTCTTGTCTTCATTGTTTCCTTTTTTTCCCCAATTTATTTAGGAATTTTTTACTATTCCTTTTTAACTTTTTGAGTGGGATGCTTAGCTCATTGATTTCAGCCTTTCTTATTTTCTAATATATGACTTTTTTAGCCTAATGTGTTGTTTAAAAATGATTTTTGAAACTTTCAACATTTAGGAACTTACTAACTATATCTGTTACTCATATCTAACTTTGCTCCTTTGACATTTATTGAGGGATTTTTTTTTTGAGATGTATTAAGTTATGAGTCAGTGTATTGCCTAATTGTGGTAAATGTTATAGGTGCACTTCAGAATAATATATATTCTACAGTTGATCAGTGTATTAGGTCAATTTAGATTCAGTGGTTCAAATTAAATAAAATTTGTGGTGGTGTTATTAGATCTTCTTTATCTCTACTGATATTTTGCCTGCTTTTTCTATCAATTATCCACAGTGGTTATGGGTTTGTGTGTTTCTCCTCTCTGTTCTATGAACTTTGGCATTATAATGTTGAGATTATGTTATTAGGTGCATACAAATTTATAATGGTTAAATATTCCCAGTGAATTTACTTTTACTTTCAAGAAATATGGATTTTTTAAGTCTCTTATTGCCTTCAATTCTACTTTGTAGACTTTATTTATTTATTTATTTATTTACTTATTTTACAGTTTATTTTGAGAAAGAGAGCACGTACTCATGTGGGTGGAAGAGGGGAAGAGAGAAAGAGAGAGAAGGAGAGAGAGAGGGAATCCCAAGCACAGAATCCACACTACCAGTGCAGAGCCTCACACAGGGTTCATCAAACCCACAAATGGTGAGATCATGACCTGAGCTGAAATCAAGAGTCAGACACTTAACCAACTGAACAACATAGGCAGCCCCTACTTTGTAGACTATTTTTATAGTTATGGCAGTTTTATCTTGATTAATGTGTGAACATTATACAATTAAACAAATTTACATTTTTTTTAATGTTTAAGTTATTTATTTGAGAGAGAGAGCACACACTTGAGCAGGGGAAGGGCAGAGAGTGAAGGAGAGAGAATCCCAAGCAGCATCCACACTGTCATTTAGAGCCCTACATGGAATTCGAACTCACGAACCATGAGATCATGAGTCAGATCTAACCAACTGAGCCATCCAGGTGCCCCTATAATTAAGCAAATTTATTATTTTTTTTCAATATATGAAATTTATTGTCAAATTGGTTTCCATACAACACCCAGTGTTCATCCCAAAAGGTGCCCTCCTCAATACCCATCACCCACCCTCCCCTCCCCTCCACCCCCCATCAACCCTCAGTTTGTTCTCAGTTTTTAAGAGTCTCTTATGCTTTGGCTCTCTCCCACTCTAACCTCTTTTTTTTTTTTCCTTCCCCTCCCCCATGGGTTTCTGTTAAGTTTCTCAGGATCCACTTAAGAGTGAAACCATATGGTATCTGTCTTTCTCTGTATGGTTTATTTCACTCAGCATCACACTCTCCAGTTTCATCCATGTTGCTACAAAGGGCCATATTTCATTCTTTCTCATTGCCATGTAGTACTCCATTGTGTATATAAACCACAATTTCTTTATCCATTCATCAGTTTAGGCTCTTTCCATAATTTGGCTATTGTTGAGAGTGCTGCTATAAACATTGGGGTACAAGTGGCCCTATGCATCAGTACTCCTGTATCCCTGGGGTAAATTCCTAGCAGTGCTACTGCTGGGTCATAGGGTAGGTCTATTTTTAATTTTTTGAGGAACCTCCACACTGTTTTCCAGAGTGGCTGCACCAATTTGCATTCCCACCAACAGTGCAAGAGGGTTCCCATTTCTCCACATCCTCTCCAGCATCTATAGTCTCCTGATTTGTTCATTTTGGCCACTCTGACTGGCGTGAGGTGATATCTGAGTGTGGTTTTGATTTGTATTTCCCAGAGGAGGAGCGACGTTGAGCATCTTTTCATGTGCCTGTTGGCCATCCGGATGTCTTCTTTAGAGAAGTGTCTATTCATGTTTTCTGCCCATTTCTGCACTGGGTTATTTGTTTTTCGGGTGTGGAGTTTGGTGAGCTCTTTATAGATTTTGGATCCTAGCCCTTTGTTCGATATGTCATTTGCAAATATCTTTTCCCATTCCGTTGGTTGCCTTTTAGTTTTGTTGGTTGTTTCCTTTGCTGTGCAGAAGCTTTTTATCTTCATGAGGTCCCAGTAGTTCATTTTTGCTTTTAATTCCCTTGCCTTTGGGGATGTGTCAAGTAAGAAATTACTGTGGCTGAGGTCAGAGAGGTCTTTTCCTGCTTTCTCCTCTAGGGTTTTGATGGTTTCCTGTCTCACATTCAGGTCCTTTATCCATTTTAAGTTTATTTTTGTGAATGGTGTGAGAAAGTGTTCTGGTTTCATTCTTCTGCATGTTGCTGTCCAGTTCTCCCAGCACCATTTGTTAAAGAGACTGTCTTTTTTCCATTGGATGTTCTTTCCTGCTTTGTCAAAGATTAGTTGGCCATATATTTGTGGGTCTAGTTCTGGGGTTTCTATTCTATTCCATTGGTCTATGTGTCTGTTTTTGTGCCAATACCATGCTGTCTTGACTTTAGCTTTGTAGTAGAGGCTAAAGTCTGGGATTATGATGCCTCCTGCTTTGGTCTTCTTCTTCAAAATTACTTTGGCTATTCGGGGCCTTTTGTGGTTCCATATGAATTTTAGGATTGCTTGTTCTAGCTTCAAGAAGAATGCTGGTGCAATGTTGATTGGGATTGCATTGAATGTGTAGATAGCTTTGGGTAGTATGCAAATTAAAAGATATGTAATGGGGTCACTTAGGTGGCTCATCGATTAGCGACTGACTTCAACTCATGTCATGATACCGGGTATGTGGGTTCGAGCCCTGCTTCAGGCTCTGGGCTGACATTTCGGAGCCTGGAACCTGCTTCGGATTCTGTTTCTCCGTCTCTCTCTGCCGTCCCGCCCCCTGCCCCCGCCATTTGCGCGCTCTCTCTCTCTCTCTCTCTCTCAAAAATTAATATACATTAAAAAAATTTTAGAAACAGGTATGGACTGGAAAAGAAAATGCTTTCTTTTTTTTTTTTTTTTACAGAAGAATGCCAACTACTAAATGAAGAAAGAATGGAAATTTTAATGTTTTTTTGTTTGTTTTTTGTGGGTTTTTTTGTTTTTTGTTGTTTTTTTCTTTTTAAAGAGAGAGAGAGTGCGTGTGTGTGTGTGTGTGTGTGGCCGGAAGGGCAGGGGGGTTGGGGGGGGGAGAGAGAGAATCTTAAGCAGGGTTCATGCTCAGCACAGACATGGGGGGCTTGAAATGGGGCTCTATCCTATGACCCTGGGATCATGACCTGACCCCAGATCAGGGGTCAGATACTCGATGGACTGAGCCACCCTGGTGCCCTGTTAATGGAAACTTTAAAAGTCACCATTTTACAAACAGCATGGTAGTGACTGAATAAAGAAAGAATCGTCAATAGATGCTGAAATCATTGGGTGAAATTTTGTTGGAGAATAAGGTATTTATAGAGCTTCTAACTATTACCTCACATTAGTTACTAATTGTGAAGTCAGGAAGTACACTTACAGTAGAAAAATATAATGGGCATCATCTTAACCAAATAATCTTAACATCACTAATAATGGGATAATCTGATAAATTGTGCATATTTATGTGATGCCCTAGATGGGACACAGCATCACCTATGAAGTATTTCTTACAAATATTTTTAACATAAATGTTGAAATGAGGAAAACATCCACCAAATCAAAATTCTGAGGCTTTCTCCAAAATGCTGAAGAACTATTCTAGAATAAAAACACTAATGGTGCATGACAGATAACTGAAGTTCTTAGTGGAACTTGTGAGCTATAAATTTACCTTCAACTACAGAGTTTTCTGTATCCCACAACTTTTAGTACAGAAAAAAGTGCTTACAATGTGGCTAAATTAACTTGATTAATGTAAGTGAAGCACATATTGTACTATTTTTTCAACTTCTGGGGAGGTTTGGCCTTAATTTTTTTTAGTGAAGCATAGTTGTCACACAGTGTTTCAGGTGTACAACATAGTGATTTGACAAGTCTATACATTATGCTATGCTTACATCAAGTGTAGCTACCATCTGTTACTATACAATGTTATTACAATACCATTGATTATATTCCCCATGCTTTTTTTCTCCTTTCATCTCCATGACTTACTCATTTCATAACTGAAAGCCTGTATCTCCCACTCTCCTTCACTCTTTTTGCCTATTCCCTTACTCTCTTCCCCTCTGGCAACCATCAGTTTGTTCTCTGTATTTATGAATCTGTTTCTGCTTTTTTGTTTGTTTATTAATTTGTTTTATTTTTTATGTTTCACATGTAAGTGAAATCATATGGTATTTGTCTTTCTGTCTGATTCATTTCACTTAGCATAATACCCTATCTAGATCTGTCCATGTTTTCGCAAATGGCAAGATCTTATTCTTTTTTACGGCTAAGTAATATTCCAGTGTGTGTGTGTGTGTGTGTGTGTGTGTGTGTGTATACACCAGATCTTTGTCTATTCATCTATCAGTGGACACTTGGGGTGCTTCCATATCTTGGTTCTTGTGAATAATGCTCCAATAAACATAGGGATCCATATATATTTTTGAGTTGGTGTTTTTACTTTTTTTGGATAAATACACAGTGGTGGAATTACTGGATCATCTGCTATTTCTATTTTTAACTATTTGAGGAAATTCCATGTTATTTTCCACATCGATTGCACCAATTTACATTCCCACCAGCAGTGTATGAGGGTTTCTTTTTCTTTACATCCTCTCCAATACTTGTTATTTCTTGTCTTCTTTTATTTTAGCCATTCTGACAGGTAATATCTCATTAATTAGTAACTTGTCCCCATATAATTATCCCCTTTTAATTATTGATGTTGAGAATCTTGAGGTTTGACATTTTTTAAAAAAATAAACATTGGGCGCCTGGGTGGCGCAGTCGGTTAAGCGTCCGACTTCAGCCAGGTCACGATCTCGCGGTCCGTGAGTTCGAGCCCCGCGTCAGGCTCTGGGCTGATGGCTCAGAGCCTGGAGCCTGTTTCCGATTCTGTGTCTCCCTCTCTCTCTGCCCCTCCCCCATTCATGCTCTGTCTCTCTCTGTCCCAAAAATAAATAAATTAAAAAAAAAATAAAATAAAAATAAACATTGATGGTAAAAATGGAAATAGATTTCAGACACTGGAAACATCCCAAATATCTGCTAACAATATAATGGATAAATTAATTGTGGTATACGGTTTAATGATACAATATATAAAAATAAATTATAGGCATAAGTATCAACATGGATGAATCACAAAAACATGAAAAAATGTCACAAAACAGTGTGCATGCACATCATGAGTCTACTAACATAAAATTCCAAAATAAGCTGTATACTGTATCTTTACATGATAAAACTAAAGAAAAAAAGCAGAGCAATACTGAGCAGAGGGCATGTAACACACTTATTCAGGGATATATAGAAAACATCTAAGGTACAAGTATTAATTCTAGTTCTCAAACAAGGTGGTGAGTATATGTATATGGGTGTTCGTGCTATTTTTATTCTAAACTATTTACCTATTTGATACATTTTTTAATGTAGGGATATATTTCATAACACTCTATAAAAATTCAGGAATTGAATGAAATTTAGGGAATGTAACAATTTGAAAAGAAAACGTGACTTATGGGTTTCTACCATAAAGGAACTTTTCTTAAAAAGAGGAATTCTTGGGGCGCCTAGGTAGCTTAGTCCGTTGGCATCTGACTGCTTATTTTGGCTCAGGTCGGGATCTCACAGTTTGTGGGTTCGAGCCCTGCAACGGGCTCTGTACTCACAGTGCAAACCCTGCTTTGGATCCTCTGTCTCCCTCTCTCTGGCCCTCTCCCTCTCATGCTTGCTCTCTCTCAAAAATAATTACGCGTTAAAAAAAAAAAGGAATCTTTATGTTCTTCATTTTCCCCATATTTAGATGGGGACTGGCTGGGACAGAGATTGGGAGAAAGGAAGCAGGATTAGGGAGTCACTTTTCTTCCCCTTAAACTCTTTGTGGCTGTATCCATGGTGAATGAACGTTCTCTAGAAATCACTATTCCTCCAGTTCTGCACCTCATTCATTTCCTCCCTGTCCTACCAAATCTGGCACTGAGTCTCTTAAGCCAAGTTTTCCATACTTTGTATATGACCCTGATGGAGAAATGGGACTTGATTCACACCACAACTGTCCTTGGGTTTACTTTAAAATGTCACTAAAGCTCCTTTTATTTTTTATTGATTAACTTTTTTCCCTACTTAAATTATTTACCATAGAAAAGATTAGTTAATCTAAGCACCTCTCTAAATTCTGCATGAAGGAAATATTACAGAAAATTTCTTTTTCAGTAATGTGTATTTAGATCAGAAAATTAAAAATAAAGCAGTATTAATAAAGTGAAGTCATTTCTTATTAATACATGCAGGCTTTTGTATGCAATTTAAAAGATCCAAGGGTAGATTAACTTTTGGAATTCATTTGAATCTTTAGTTTAAGGTGTTATCTATCATTAAAGGAAGTTTGTCTCAGTTATTTAAGGATGGACTTCAGATACTTTCAAATTTCTTTCATGAACAGGGAAAATGGAAGTATAATTAACTCTAAGGTGGTTTAAATGCTACCTGAATCTACCAGATCTAAATTTAAGAGAACTGTAGGAAGAGGTATGTTGATTCTTTAGAACCGAAAGGCCTGTCCTGTACAGCAATTCTCAGCTCCAGAACTGGCCTAGCAATTTCTAGGAGACGGTTCTCTGACCTATATCATTCCTGTATTTCAGTATTCTTAGAGATGGTTCCACCATTCCTACAATGGTAAGGCCTTCAGTTTAACCAAGAATAGCATCTCTTACACTTTCAAAAGCATATCAAATGTGAAGGAATAATCATTAAGCCTTTTATTTTTATGGAATCTTCAGAGATTTGTGGGGAAAGGCAACATGCAGTTCTTTGTAAATGTCAGATCTCTTTACAGAAATGCGAAGGAGGCACTGCAGGCTGTCATCTGTTCTTCGTGCTGCCTACTGACCCTCATTGGGAGCTACCAATTCCCAAAGATTCTGTGGCCGCTAGAATAAATAGCTCTCTCAGGCACAGAGCAAAATGTTAGACAACATACAACAGAACAGAACCACTTTAATTATACTATGCAATGTGTTTCATAAATAAGTAGAGATCTGAAGGGTTAGACATTGAAGGACAGTTCCAGCTGGCAGGCAGTGGAGGAGAATGTTCCAAAACGACTGTGGCAAATGACATAAAAAGCATGGGGGGAAAAAGGTAGGTTTCAGGCACATGGAGGGGGAAAAAAAAGATGATGCAGTTTCTGAAATGCAAAAGAAAAATGTATGTGAATGTTAAAAATAAAAGTCTGATTGTGTTGTGTCCAGGTGCATTCGAGTAGCTTAGAGGATGGGTCTCAAAATGGAATGATGTAGCAGATGTGGCTATGTTTCCATAAGCAACTGCTTCGTCTTCGGAATTGTCCAATAGGCTACAGACACAGTCCTAGACAAACAGCCACCCAATATGTTTTCCCAAGAACTATTTTTTTAAGTCCATTTATTTATTTTGAGAGAGAGAGAGAGAGAGCAGAGGAAAGGCAGAGAAAGAAAGAGAGGGGAAAAGAGAGAGAATCCTAAGCAGGCTCTGCATTGTTAGCACGGAGCCAAACACAGGGCTTGGACTCACAAACCATGAGATCATGACCTGAGCCCAAACCAAAAGTTGGATGCTTAACCAACTGAGCCACCCAGGTGCCCCTCCCAGAACTACTGTTAATGATAGGTTATTTCACTAACAAAAGGTCCTGCTTTGCACAGAAATAGAGATGGTCCCCTGGGATGTAGATCAAACTATTCATTTATGGCATAATGAACAAAGTAGTTTTAATCTCACAAAACCCAATAGTAGCTCTGAGGCTTACTGGATATATTGACATTGGGCAAGTTATTTAGGTTCAATGAGCTCCAGATTTACCATTACTAATTATTACACTCATCAAAAATTTTAACTTGTGGAACCAGATTGTAATCAGCAGCACAGAATTTGCATTATGCCAAATTTGTAGGTTGTGGTGTCTTTTTATTAGTTATGTTTTTTAGTTTTGTAGTTGCCAATTGAATTACTACATTTTAACATGTCAAATGTCATATTAACCTCCAGCCTTCTCCCTTGATTTAGAAGCACTCCCTGATTTGATCAATTTATCAACATTTTTTTCAACTCTAGCAACTCCAAAGCAACTATTCTTACTTAGCCCTTCTTCCTGCATTCTAAGCCTAGTGGTTAGTCTGTTTTTCATGAACTATTTCTATCAGTTTTATTCTCCTTTGTATTCTTAAATTTGTGAGGTTTCAAATCTCAGAAGTAGTTCAGATTAACCTCCAGTCTTTTATGTGTAGAAGTTTTCAAGATTATCTCTTCTAATTGGTTCTCTAGTCTCTGCAGGAACATGGAACTCTTTCCACCCACATAGACCTAACTGATAGAAACTTCAGTCTTACACTGAACCTTGGGAGATGGTGTGATGTGTTGAGCCATCACTTTCCTGGGAGATACTGATCTGTCAATGTCTGACCTTGAAAAAAAGGTGGTGAGCATCTATGCCTAAGCCTTTATTGCAAGTTGTCTTTGTGTTATTTTTTGATTAGTATTTTTCAAACTATGTGCTGTGAGTTTTTAGTGATTTTCAGAATGTGAGCTCTCAACCAGTGGGACTGACATCATCTGGGAAGTAGTTAGAAATCCTAATAGTCTGCCCCCCACTGATCCTGAAACAGAAATTTGGTGATGGAATCTAAAAATCTGTGTTTTGGAAAATCTCCCAGGTGATTTTAATGCACACTAAAGTTTGAAAACCACTGTCTTAATACTTTGTAAAATGAATTTAGAGGACTTCCATTCAAAAAAAATTATAGAATAGTGAAAAGACTACAATAAACTTTCTGTTATGAAGTTAAGAAACATAGTTCAAATAATTCTTGAATGAAAAAAAAGATACACAATACAGACAACTTATAAAACTCATTTTAAAATGGAAAACATACTTGTATAATTATGTATTTTTAAAAATTATGTAGTTA
Organism: Lynx canadensis; assembly: GCF_007474595.2. Lineage (NCBI taxonomy): Eukaryota > Metazoa > Chordata > Mammalia > Carnivora > Felidae > Lynx > Lynx canadensis. Next base: position 94,614,325 of record NC_044311.2, read on the forward strand.
TCATAAACAAGTTTAATATATAAAAATAGATTTTGAAAAAATATTTGGTACCCATTTCACAGATAAAGTTTGTATGAAAAAAGTTCTTACAAATCTTCATAGAAAAATGGGCAAAATATATGAACATCTTCATAGAAAAATGGGCAAAATATATGAACAAGAAAATCTCAAAAAAAAAAGACAATTCAAGTGACCAGAAACATATATAAAAAATTTAATCTCTGAGGGCACGTGGGTGGCTCAGTTGGATGAGTGACTCTTGGTTTCAGCTCAGGTCATGATCTCACAGTTTGTGAGTTCAAGCCCCTCACTGGGCTCTGTGCTGACCGTGCAAAGCCTGCATGCGATTCTCTGTCTCCCTCTCTCTCTGCCCCTCCTCCGCTTGTGCTCTCTCTCTCTCTCAAAAATAAATAAATGTCACAATTTTTTTAAATGTAATCTCTGTAATAGGAGGGTGATTTAAGTCAAAGCTTTATTGAGATATCACATTTTATTCACCACTTACAAAGAATAAAAAGAGTGACAATACCTATTGCTCACAGGGATGTTATAAATGTGAATTCTCATACGTTACTGAAAAAATATTAATTATTACAACAATTTTAGAATGCTGATAAAGCCATTAAAAATGAAAATACAGGGGCACTTGGTGGCTCATCCAGTTAAGTGTCTGACTTTGGCTCAGGTCATGATCTCATGGTTGGCAAGTTCAAGTCCTGCATTGGGCCCTGTGCTGACAGCTTAGAGCCTGAAGCCTGCTTCAGATTCTGTGTCTCCTTTTCTCTCTACCTCTCCTCTGCTTGCACTCTGTATGTCTCTGTCTCTCAAAAATGAATACACGTTAAATTTTTTTAAATGAAAATACATATACACATCAAACGAACATATTTCCCCAGTGAACCTGTTCTTTATATATAAAAGACCAAGTTCAAAAAGACTGTATGAATAAAGATGTTTATTGCAGCATTGTTGTAATGACAAAAAAAGAGAGAGAAGGCAAGTATCTATCAATAGGGGAATAACTGAATAAAATGAGGTTTGTCTTTTTAACATGGAATTTCATGTGGCTGCACTAGTTGACTTGGATGGACTGAAGGGTTTTTTTTTTTTTAATTTTTTTTTTCAA